>NW_019525547.1:41852-89780 GCF_002814215.2 Seriola lalandi dorsalis | reverse complement strand
GATGGATGGATGGATGGATGGATGGATGGGGGACGAAAAGAGGGGCTTGAATTATTGCTTTCTGAGTAATTATTATTTTTCACTTCTCATCTACATGAATTGCATCTCTCTCATTCTCTCAACTTCTCTCTCTCTCTCTCTCACCATGGTGATCGGTTAACACGTGATTACTCCACTTACTCGGGAGGAAGGAGGAGGGATGAAGGGAGAGAGGAGGAGGGGGAGGAAGGAGGAGGAGGAGGAGTTGAGGGAGGTGGGGTAGGGTGCGGGGTGGGGGCGGGGCTCAGAGCTCCTTGCTCAGCGAATCCCGGGCAGTTCTAATCCTCTTTGTGTGGCCTCACACGTTTCCCGCCTTTTTGTCTGGTAAAATGATAACAGAAGAGATTGAAAAAATGTATTAAAAAATAGGTCTTGGAAAAAAGATAATAATAATAAACAGTCATATAAAAGGGGTTATATGTTGTATGTGTGTTTAGTGGTTTAGTACAGATGTTGGTCTCTAATGTTCAGTTAGTTCATTTCTGTGTTAAGGACGTACACAAAGCAAACGATGACAACAACAACAACAACAACAACAACAACTACAGTTTCATGAGGAAACTATCACACAGTGTCGTCACATTATGGCGGATCATCTCACATGATAAACAACAGGAAGATGTACAGTCTGTCTGTCTCTCTGCCTGTCTTACTCTTGTATTTGTGCCTTTTATTTTGGTTTGTCTTTGTCCTCTGTGCTCAGACCTCACAGAGTCTCGACTCTAAAACCAAATAACTGTCCGTTTGTCTGTCTGCATAGAATCTGTCTTTCTCTTTACTTTGCCCCAGAGAGAGAAGAAAAAAACCGAGAGAGAGAGAGAGAGAGAGGGAAGGCTGGTTAATCTGGCTTGTTGGAGGGGCTCCGTGACACTTTGATTTTGCCCACTAATCCTTTGATGGACTCAACTCTATTGATGTCTGCTAAACCAGCTTTGCTCTTCCACAGCAAACAGAGACCTAACTATGACAGCTACAGCTAGTTACTGCTAGTTACAGTTTGCAGTCGGCTGCCCGTGCAGTGCAGCGGCTGGAGGAGCGAGGAGCGAGGCCAGAACAGGCAGGTGGAGGATCTGCAATGAAGCTTTTGGTGGTTTTAATCCATTTTGTATTATAGCACTTACTGTATGTTCTGTTCACACAAGCGGTTCCATAAAAACTCTTTCTCTGTGCCTCTGTTTTTTTAGTGGTTGGCGTTTGCACTAGTTGTAAGGTCTGAAAGCTGAGCACACTGTGTGTTTGTGGAAACTAATGCTTTTCCATGAAGCATTCCATGATAACACATTCATCTTGTAAAATGTTCCTGAGGTAATGATCATGCTGGCGTCACTGCAGACTGGGCTCATCCTGCACTGACACGGAAGATGACGAGACAGAAAGACGAGTCGCCCCGTCCAATCAAAAATGAAAATCTGCTAGCGTAGCATTAGCAACAATTCACAGTGAACTATTTCCGTGTTGAGTGGAAGACTTCCCTGCTCAGAGAGGAGAATGAAATGTGTAAAAATGGATCAATAAATAATTTCAAACCTAAATGAATGGTGTGAGGGCCTGTTAGCAATACTCTCTGACATTCTGTAGGATTAACAGAGGGCAGACGTTAGAGATGGAGCTAAGTTTGAACACCTGTGTTGAGGCCCAACCCGCCACATTCCCGTTCACTTTTCACTCATGTAACCATGACCTGTAGCGTCTCTAACTTTTACGCACAGCTATAGAGCTTGTGTATGAAGCTCTGTGAGGCAGGTGATCTGCTCAGTGCTGTTTTGTGCAGTGGAGGACGTCCGTTTCACAGGTGCTTCAGCTGTACGTGAAGCTTTTTGTGCTTTTCTTGCGGTGGCCCTGAGAGCTCAGCGCACTGCAACAACACACCTGCTGCAAATACTCACAACACAACAGAAGTGTTTCGATGGGACACTGAAAAGTGATGAACCCGCTTGGATGCACTTGTTGTTCAACGCTTTGTGACTTTTGAAGTTAATGCATGCAAGTGCGTCCCAGCCGAGTTCATCACTTTTTCGTGTCCCCTGGGAAACACTTCCATTGTGTTGTGAATACTTGCAGCGTGTTTGTGTATTTGGTTGTGTAAATCAGGAAGGTGCCGCACACCCACGGTTTACTGTGTATGCGATAAAGCTTGATTCATTTCATATGAGGATTAAAATAATTACAAGCTTTCAAGTACTGTTTATGCCAACTTCCACTTTCTAATCACAACTGGGAAACTCACATGGTGCTTAATAATACAGATGATGAGATAAGTCTGTAGTTTTAAGGTCAACCCCAAGTTTAATGAATCTAGCGCTATATTATAATCTCATGGCCTTTCAAACCATCACATGCCAAACTTTGCAATCATATGATCGCCTTGAGCTGTCCAATGATGTGCACACTCACATTTTAATGTTTCCATAGCTACCCCGCGTAGTGTCCCATCTTCATCGATCTAAAACAATATCTTAAAAGTAACTCTATCATCTCATTTAGTGATGGACATCTGGTGGTGTGTCTGATGTGCTCGTACTGAATGTTATTATTTTTAAAAAGCAATCACTGGTGCGTCTTCCTGACAACGCAGAGAGCTTGGCCCGGTTTCAGGCCCCAGTTTGCCAAACACTGGGTGTTAAACGGAGTTCAATTTTAGAAAAAGAGTTTGAGCTTCAAAGAGGCTTCCGGTAAATTGCGTGGCAGCAGCAGGAGCCTCGGCGCTCTCTGCAAGCATCTGCTGCGGTGTGCGAGATCAAAGCGAAGCGCTTGCTGGACACTGAGCCTCACATAGCATTTTGAATGGAGGAGGAGGAGGAGGAGGAGGCTGGGACTGATAAATAATGGAGGAGAGAACAGAGCACCTTCTGGTTCACAGGCACTTCATGTCCAGCGTCCAGGAGCTCCAAGCGGCTCCCCGGTGGAGACGTGTGAAACGCTGCGAACGAGAAGTGAAGCGGTGGCTTTTTAAAGGAGCGAGTACGCTCGGCAGACCACCTCTAGATACAGAAAGAAAACTTCAAATGTCCGGAGATGTAAAATCCCCACCATCATATTCCCTCATGTGGTTCACAATTGACCAAAATCGCATCAAATAAAAGCTAAAATCAACGGTGTTATTGCAGATGCTCCATTTAAAGGACTGCTGGGGGCTGTGACAGGCTGTAACATGTAGCCGCTAATCTGACATTTATATGTTCACACAAGTTCATGAACAGTCAGCGTCCAACCGTAGCTGCCCTGGGAATCTGCGCTCACCACCTGAGTCCTTGTTATTGTTAAATGGTTTTGTTGTTTGGCTGTTCATGAACTTGATATTATAATGAAATTAGATGACAGTCAATAAAAGACAGAGGCTTCTCTCTCTGTCTCTCTGTCTCTCTCTTCTATCAGATACTCACAGGTTATTTAGGGGTGAACAAACACTTATGTAACAGCTACACTACATTTTCTTTAAAGGGATTTATGAATAACTGCAATATCTGTCATGCAATCACCCAGGGAAGTTGACATGCCTGTGTATATGTGGTTCTGCATATACAGTGGCTTTACTGTGTAACTTGCATGCGTATACGTGTACTAGCCTGTGCTAATAGGTGTAACTTTAAAATTTGGCACATTTAAGTGTATTTCCATAGACACGTGTTAACCTGTGCATATACGTGTGTGTGTGTGTGTTCTCAGTATCTAACGTCGGCATCATAACATCCATTTAAACCGTTGTCGACACACAGCTCCCTCTCTAATTGGTCAGTCGCTGCTGACATCACGTTCTGAACGATGGCCATTGCTGCCTCGCGCAGATCCCGCTTCCTCATCTCCTCCTCCACATCTTCCTCCTCCTCCTCCTCCTCCTTCCCCTCCCTCTCTGCCTGCTCACATGACTCTGCGCCATCATGACAGCCTCCATTTTGGGGAGACTCTGCCTCCTCCCCTCCCTCCCCCTCCTCCTGCTCCTGCCTGGTAATGGCTAATGCTAGCTCAGGTTGTCGACAGCTGGTTTTAGTTTGTTTACTGCTATGGTTTGTTAGTGCTGGTGCTTGATGCTGTTGTCTGTTGTTAGTATCTCCGTCTTTGCTGCTGCTGCTGTTTTGTGGCTCGTCAAAGTCCCGGTCGGCGCGCTCTAACTCACCGCTGTTCACAGCTGCCGTGGCGTTGATGATCTTGGCATTGGCCTCCTCTTTTACTCCCCCTGTCTCCTTGCTCTTCTTCACGGGGCTGCTCCCTGTCGTCTTCTCCTCCTCCTGGTGATTGTGTGTGGCGTTCTCCTCTGCCACGCCATTGGAGCAGCCGTTCTCCCCGTTGGTCACTGGAGCCTCAGCCGGCGTCTTCTCCGCCTCCGTGACTGCCTCGCCTCCGCTCTCCTCTGCCGCCGTTTTCTCAGGCTCAGCTACATCTTTGTCGTTGGTCTCCTCGTTCGCTGCGGGGGCTTCATTGTCGGCGCCTCCTTCCTCCGCTGCTTCTCCTCCCTCTCCTCCCTCTGCAGCCTCCTCCTCTTCCTTGGTGCCCTCGCCCAGGTCCACACTGGTGGACTTGCCCTTTCGCAGGATGAAGTTCTTCAGGGAAACTGCACGGCCAAAATGTGAGCGCTTGGCCTTGGCTGACTTGCCATCTTTGCTGTCTTTGCCCTCCTCTGCTGCTCCTTCCTCACCTGGACGGGAGAAGAGAGTTCATGGTTAATGCTTCCATCTCGATAATCAGATTTTTAATGATCACCTCTAGAAAATCTGCACTTCCCCCTGCAGAATGATTGATCATCAAGATTAAAGTAATTAATTCATAAGGTGTTTGTGTGATTTATACTATATCATTCGATCATTAAGCTGCAGAAAGATGAGGGATCCACCTCTGGACTGTTGGTCAAACATGTAATGTAAAATCTCATCATTAAGGGTGTCTCCCGGTCTCAGCACACTCTTCTTGGGATGCGTTCATTTTCTTAATTTATGACCATAAACTCAGCCATGTTCAGATTCAGTCGGAGGTAGCTTACCTTTAATTTTTTCCTTACTTTGTTCACTAACAACTTTTGTGCAATGATTTTACTAACTTTAATTGATTCCTGAAGTCTAAGACTAAGATAAGGAGAAACCCTTAAATACTTAAGTCGACATTTTAACCATGCGATGTGGCTTCTTGCTGGTAGCAGGTGGTGGTGATCGTCGCTCGACAAGAGCTTCAGCCTTTATTACATTTACAAGACGAGGTTACAATAGGTCCTCTGAGCACCTATGTCTTCAGGGCAGACTGGAGGCTAACAGTGAGTCGCTATCAGAGAGTGATGAGACGGGTTGGGGCTAGCTGGTTAGCATGCTAACTTCAGTAGAAGAAAAGACGTGATAGAGACAAGAGTTAACATTGGTGTTGCTTTCCACCTGTGGAGACAGCTATTGGTGAGTAAAGGACTGAAGTTTGATACTGAACTCAACGTTTCTTCCAGACTGGTGAGTAAACAACTGCTAATGCTAACATTACCTATGTAGCAATAGCAAACTTACAAATAGCTCATTGGAGGAAACCTTAAGCAGGAGACTTAAGGTTGTTTTGTGCAACTGTTTTTATTTCATGGAAATCTTAACTCAGACTTTAAGTTAAAATTAGAAAACATACTATTTGCAATGCAACAACTAAGCCTATGTATTTTTATCTGCTTTGAAGCGAGTCAGTATCTCACTTGTGTTTTCTCTTCACATTCTTTTAAAAGAAGATACATTTAAACTGAGTTTAAAGTAGCCTCCTCTGTTTAAGAGAATCTAGGTATCCTCCATTGAAAACCAGTAACAGTGAGCCTTAGACACACTCTTGTTTCGCCCAGGGTTCTGTGTTTCTGTACCATTTTCTTCATGCAGCCAGGAGCAGAAACCTAAATTTAGTCTTTACTGTTGACTGAAGCTACAGTGTGATTTGAATTTCACATCAGACGTTGAATATTTCATTTGGGAGAATGTTCAATTACATTACCTCCTCCAGAGTTAGCAAGCCACTGACTTCTGTCTGCGCTCCCTGGACAGGGAGCAAACACGCTATCAGCCTCTAAGCCTGAATGTTATAATGGTGTCCATGTGGAACCACTATGATACTGAACAACAAGCTTTCTTTGTTACATAAATGGATGTCTGATGATTTCAAACTGCCTAACTGCTTCTTAAAACAAACACTGCTACCATGAGATAAAATTGTCTATCTATCCATCCATCCATCCATCCATCTAAAGGGCCAAAGGATAAATCAGGGTGATGTGGGCTAAAAGAAGGAAAAGCATAACTCTGCCACACAAATTTGTCATTTTTTGCACCTCTCACTTTTGCAACATACGGACCTCTAACAGTTATTTAAAGGAAGCCATCTGAGAAATGTAAAGAGGATTTGGTGGAAATGTTAAAAACGTCGAGATGACAAAATGCACCAACCAAACACTGATTCAGGGTCACAAGCCAAACTGGCTGGGTATCACAGCTCAGCTGTAGAGGATGGGATGACAAGGACCTGGATTTGAATCTCATCATTATGACTTAGACATTTATTCGTTCGACTATTTGAGTCCTCTCACCTGAGGTGGCAGCTGCAGCGGCGTCCTCCTCCCCGCTGGGGGCGCACTCTGTGTTGGCCCGTTTGGACTTGGGGATAACACGCTTCTTGAAAGAGGTCCAGATCTCGTTGGCATGTTGCGTCACCGTCCCACCTCCTGCTGTCGCCGCCTTCTCCTCCTCACCTCCCTCCGCCTTCTCCTTCTCCTCATCTCCCTCTGCCTTCTCCTTCTCCTCGCCTCCCTCTGCCTTGGCCTCCTCTCCCCCCTCCTCTCCTCCTGCTGCCGCCTCCTCTGGCTTGGCGTTGTCAGCAGAATCTTTGTCGGAGCTCTTGGCCTTGCCGCTGATACCGACCATGGACGGGTCCCTCTTCAGGCCCTGGAAGGTCCAGGAGCGTTTCAGCTTCCACCTCTTCTGCCCCGACTCCTTGGAGTCCAGCGTGGAGGAGTCTCCACCGCCTCCTTCTCCGTCCACTCCGTCCTCCTTCCCGTCCTCTCCTCCTCCCCCGCTCTTCTTGTGCGCCTTCTGAGCCATGAGCTTCTTGAAGGAGTGCCAGCGCTTCATGTGCTTGGTGGTTGCCGAGGAGGATGAAGCTTTCTGCTCTCCCTCTGCACCTCCCTCCGCTTCTCCTGCTGCTCCTACCTCCTCTATGGTGGAGTCTGCAGTGGTGTTAAGTGCTTCGGGATCTTCCAGCCGGTCCAGAGACCTGGACCGAACTTTGATTTGTTTCTGGGGCTCGGCAGCAGTGCCGTCCTTCTTCTCGGTGCTGCGATGGGAGAAGATCCTCGCCACGGGTTTCCTGATCAGATCTCTAACCGTGGATTTAGCCTCCGCCGGTTTGCCCTTCTCTGCTTTCTTCTCCTCTTCCTTCTCTCCATTTTCTGGAGCTTTCTCTATCGCAGCCTCTCCTTCTGCACCTCCCTCTGCTCCTCCCTCAGTTGCTGCGGCCTCCTCTCCTTTCTCTCCCTCTTTCTCCCCACCCTCAGTTGCGTTCTCCTCTCCTCCTGCACCTGTGCTCTGCTCTTTCTTCTTCCGTCCTCCCATCACCTTCCCCAGGCCGCTCTTGTTGAGGAACGAGTCCAGGAATGAGGTCTTGGGTTCAGTAGAAGAGGCATTTTCTGAGCTCTGAGGAGGTGCTACCTCCCCACTTGCTGCTTCTCCTCCCTCTTCAGCGTCTGCAGCCGCCGCCGCTGGCGGCGCAGTGTCATTATTCACAGTCTCTTTGTTATCGACCACCTCACTGTTGACAGCAGTGCCATCTTTATCGACAACCTCACTGTTGACAGTCTCTGAATTTGCGTTGGCATTTTTAGCTGGTTGCTCCGCCTCTGTCGGCTTGCTCTCAGGGGTTTTCCCGTCTTCCTGGACTACTGGTGCAGCGTTGGCCTCCGTCGCCGCCATTTCAGAAAGGAAAACAAACAATAACAACAAAAAAGTGTGTTCCTTCCTTCCTGGACCTTCTGCCCTCCTCTTCCTCTCTCTCTCTGGTGTTTCGTTCCTCCCGCTGTGGTGGCGCTCTCAGGTCATGGAGAGCAGGGTGGAGAACAGTGGCAAGGAGAAAAGATACTCAGCATCCTACTAGTCCTCAAAACTCCTGTAGAGGAAGACAGGGGGTGGGGGTGGGGTGGTAGGGGTGAGGAAAGAGGGATTAGAAAATGGGCAGAGGGAGAGAGAGAGAGAGGAAGAGGCACAGATGGTTGATAGTTTGAATCAACACCATAGACACTCAATTAGTCTGGTCTAGACTGTGCAGTGAATGGGGAATGAAGAGTAACATAATAGAGAATCTCAGTGGGAAATGCAATGCAATTATGATGTTTCCTAATCAGTCACACTTCCAAAATTCATTTGTGATCTGATGTGGGACACACACTCCTCCTTTTTCTTTTTAATTGAAATGGCAGAAGCTGGAGGTTTTGGGGATGCAAACCTTGCAGCAGACGGCAGCAGTGAGACGGCCTTGGATCCTTAAAGCTGTTTATACTGTCAGGAGTTGGCTGCTTCACTTTCATCAGCTGCAGCATTCATTTCAACAGCCCTGAGCTGATAGTTGTCCACGTATTTAAAATCATTTTTTGTTTGACAGTCTCATCCAGCTCAAACATGTTATTTAAGCAACATGGTCATCAAGGTGCAAACTTGAGGATGTAGTTAAACTGTAAGCAACTGACATCTCCTCTCTGTATTTTAGTACAGCTGAATTCACAATAAAACTGATCACATTTACGGCCAATGAGGAAACTCCAACACCTGGCCAGCCAACCAAAGGTGTAACTTGATCACTCAACTATATCACTCAGGCAGTCAGTCACAGACACTGGTGTATATAGATCTGGCCTCAGCATTAATAGTACTGAAGCATCTTAGTGTTGTCCCTAATGAGGGTCAAGTCCTGAAAACAGTGAATCCTACATTTCCCATAAGGCATAAATTTGGAAGCTTTCTGTTAAAAATGTGTAGCCTCCAAGCCCACCCTGATGATATCACTGTGACATCACAAGGGTTATTTTTTTCAGAATTGACAAAGATCATCTAGACCTACAGAGGACGTTACACAATTGTTTTGAAAGGCTGAATAGTATCCTACTCTTTTACCCCTCTCCACCACTAAGCTCGCGCTAGTTCTGGGCTGCTGCTTGTGCCAGTTTTGAAGTTGGTTTTACTTGCGAAGCTTCTAATCATCTGTATACATCTCTGCTTTCCCAGCAACACTAGCTCCAAGCACAACAACAACAACGACAGACTACATTGTCTCAAGTGTTTTGGCTTTGATTTTATGTCCATACTGAAAAGCTCTGGTTTTCTTCTTTGGGTTGGGGAGACTCGATGCTACATTAGCTCTGGTTTTTCAAACATAGTGGTCACAAAGTTTGAGCCCCTGACGTCATGGTTCTTGGTTGTAGACTACCAAAGACAAAGACCAGTTTTCCTCGCTGAGAACGGGTTCTTTAGCTGTTGAAACATGAAGGACCGATGACAGCACTGATGGGTTTGAACCATGAAGCGTGTTTGTGAGTTTATACATTTTCTACACTCATCCACTAAATGCTCTTGTCGCTCTTGTGGTTCAGGTTACCCAAACAGGAGCAAATAATGCATTTGTTGGGGACTATTTTCTGCAGCAGATTCACATTTGGTGCTTTTGTGAGTATTTTGGCAGCAGGATGGTGTGTGTGGGATTGAGTCAAAATAAACTACAGTGTGTTTGTCCATGGTGCTGAGGGAACATGCCAACCAGTGCAACAGTGAGGCTCATTGATGAGTTTTGAATAGTTTGTGGAAACAGTGGAGCTTAATGGCTCATGAGGAATTAGATATATCAGACTTTGATACACAGGCAGAACATGTTAGTAGGAACAGCTTGTTGGTGTGGGTCTGCACATGGACTTTGTTGTCCTTTAAACACTCCTTGGTTGTAACACCTGTAGACAATTTAATGAATGAATCAGCAGATCAATGAATCACACACTATGAGTCATACACCCATGTGGAGTAGCCGACTTTCAACAGTGAGAAACTGTGGAGCGTCCAGACGTTTAGTGAACACAGTCACACTCTCTCAGAGGAGAAGGTGAGAGAGTGAGTCAGACTGAAGGAGGCAGAGAGATGCAGACAGAGAGGCACTCAGGTGGAGAGACAGCCGCACACAGGGGCGAGCGAGGGAGGAAAGCACATTCAGATAGACAGAGAGAGAGAGCGAGGTGTAAACACATACATCACATGCTCCAGATAATCTCACTGTGTTGTTGCCACAACTGACTGACCGACTGGATGACTTGCTGGTTGACTGGCTGCCATATTGGCTCGCTGGCTATACTGGCTGCTTCGCTGCCTGGGAGACGGGATGGCTGACTGACTTACTGACTGATTGGATGACTTACTCCTATTATCTCTCGAAGTTAGGTGACTGACTGATTTACTGATTGTTCCACTGACAGACTGGCTGGCTGGTTAGTGTACTCAGTGACTGTGTTAACAGCACAGCCATGTTAAGGCAGACAACAGCCTGGAAAGATGTGTGTGGAAAAATGTAAACTGCTAATTTGTTCATTCATTTACTCATTTATATAGGTATTTATTTATTGACTCACTTATACAATTTATATTTAAATGTATATATATATATCTATCTACATTTATTACCTAATTTAATTATTTCAGGATTCATTTCATAGCTGTATTTATTCATTTATGTATTTAATATTGATTTAGATGGCATTCCACTGTGGTAAAACAAACAAAATAAACGCAGGATTGTCCATTTGCTGCAAAGCAATAAAACATCACTCTGTGTCAGATTCACTGCAATGAGCACGCACCTCATTTTTTGCCACTGCTGTTGTTGAATAGGAAAATGTTTTATGAACTTTATGGCAAACAAACTGTGACATGTGATCAGTCTGACTTGCAAATATCAGTCCTGCAGGTGAAAACGACCTGGCGAGCTCTTCGACTCTCCTGCAGCATGAGTGACCGTTGACCTAAAGAGCCGGTTAACGCTGTCACTGACAGGTTTAGTGAGTGGTGATGTTGCTGCCAGGCTGCTGACCACATGGAGCTTTCTCCCGCCTGAGTGTTGCACTGACTCTTGTTTACTACTCTGAGCTTTAAATCAATGGTAGCCTGTTAGCTCTGACGCACTCAGCTCATTTACTCTGCCTTCTAGTAGCCTAAAGATAGAAACACACACACAAACAGCTACATGCTTTTATTTTATTATATATATCAGGCACTGTTAGAATCAAAGTGTTATTCAGTAGCTGCTGAAAATGGACATGAGTTAGTCTCGACGAAGCGAACACGTGTGTTTGGCCTCCTGCAGTTGTTCGCACTTTGTTTTCCTGCTGTAATAGAATGATTTCTCTTCCAGGGTCCACTACATTTCATCAGTGGCTTATTTAACATATGTTGGACTCTTTGGGTCCACAGATTCATATAATGAGTTTGTGTTAGCAGTCACAACAGATGATCAACAGCGTTCATTGCTGCAGCGACAGGCTTGCTCCGCTTGGAAACTCACTCTAGCAGCTGAATTTGAACAGAGATTACAAAGCTCTGGATCTAATATTCTGCTTATTAATAATTCAGCCACTGATGTTCATCAACATACTTCACATAGAACAGTAGAGTCTGCTCTCTAATGTTCTGCTCTGGTTTATTTGATTACAACATTCTCTACTCTCAAATTGTCTTTGCTGTTATTTGTTTGAAATGATCTGAAACTGTCAGTCATAAAAATGCAGTCATCAGTCTCCTTACTCCTCAGCTGTCATCTTTTCAAAGCCTGACTCGGTTTTGATTCAGCTGAAGAGTTTGCTGTCATTACATCGAGTAATGAAATGTGCAAAGATGGGACTTCTTAACCATGCAAGGCCCCCTCTCGACCTGAGGAATTGTGGATGTGGACAGCCCAAAGCAATCGCAGCACCAATACGCTCCAGGTGCAGGTGATCTAGCATCATCTGAAAGCCCCTCCCCTTGCACCTGTCCAATGTTCACCTTATGACGGGATCAAATACTGGGGCTTTTAGACAGGACGCGATTTGCGCTGTGCTTGGCTGACTTTCTGAAACAGCAACAAAGATACACAGATGTATCATTCCAGTGCTAAGAAACAACTGTTAGCACTAGTCCCGCTAATAACTGGAAGAAGGGCAGCAGCACAGAAGAGGCTATGGGCATCCTCAGGTACTACAGAGAGCTGCCAGAGGAAGCAGCTGCGTTTCACAGCTACTCGGTTTCAGGTGGACTTTCTGTTGGCGCTGACTGGTTCTGTTCCAGTATAGATCTATAGAGTGGAGAAAACCGAACGCTTGGATTCAGCCAAAGGTTTCAGGGAGTGGACAGGTGTCACAAGAAACAATGGGGCTGATGGGAAATGTAGTCTGAGAAAACGTAGCTCAGATAATACAGCTGTAACTGATCATCCCAGCCATTGATTCTGTGGTTTACAGTCATTAATCCAGGATTTAAGGATTAATCTAACAGTGATTCACCGAAGAATAAAAGTCCTCAACACAGTGGCTTTAAGCAGATGTTATAATATTAATAAATGTGGGTGTGGAGCAGATTCTCATGTTGCCACACGAGACGGAGCTCCACTGTGGCCGCCTTTGTTTCACTTTCTCTTTATTTTGGCTTGATTTTTTTTTTTTCTTGGCGGCTGATTACGCTGCTGCTGCTGCAGCAGAGGAGCATTAGTGTGTTGGATGGTGGATGTGAGGCTGAAGCCCTGAGGTGTTGGAACAGCATCAGACGGAGGAGAACGACAAAATGGTGGGAGGGGTGGGAGGAAGAAGAAGAAGAAGAAGAAGAAGGTGTTGAGGATGGACGGAAGAGGAGGAGTGGTGCAGACATGAGCTGATTGCGAATCGTCTCTCTGTCTCTGCCTTTCGCTCTCCAGCTCTGTCTGTCTGTGCCACTGTCTGGTTTTTCCTCTCGTCCGTCTCCTTCCTTTTCATCTCTTTTCTTCTTTCTTTTTATCTGTCTTCTTCTTCCTCTCTTCTGTTTCTCTCTGTCTGCCTCCTTTACCTCTGTCTGTCTGCCTCTTTTACTGTTCTTTATTCCTCTGTCTTCCTTTCTTTTCTGGTCTGTCCGTCTTTGTTGTTTCTCTTTCATTGTGTTGTTCATGCCCCTCTCTCTCTCTCTCTCTCTCCCTTTCATTTTAATTCTTTCATTCACCTTCCTCCCACCTGTGTCGCATTCATTCTGACTTATTTTTTTTTGTTTTCGCTCTCTATTGCTCATCTCTCTTTCTCTCTTTCATTATCTTTCTCTGTCTGTCTCTTCGTCTTATTGTATCTCTCTGTCTGTCCTGTCTGTCTGTCTTCAGTCCTGAACTCATCTCTTTTCCATCATTAGCACAGAGAGCAGTCGTTCCCTTCAGCTCGCACTCAAGTCACATTTTGAGAAGGAGCAGAACAAACGAGGTCACACCGTGTCACTAATGTAAAACAGGTGAACAGATGCCAGAAGCTCCTCCCCAGATTTAACCTGTTGAAGAAGCTGCTCTTCTGAAACAGTAAGTCTTTAGAGATCGCTCTGAATCACTGTGGCCTCAGTCACATTTACGCTGGCACAAACTAGATTTTCTCTCCCCTTCAAAAATTCTTCTATTCCTCTTTTGTCTCCACTCTGGTTATAAAATAAAAAAAAAACTGTGCTGCTGCAGTGATGTTGGGATCCTTACACAGATGGAGCAGTGAGGCTTGTGGTTTTTACAAAGTGTACATCAACCAGGTATCACCCTAAAAATCAAATACCTTTCTAACTCATACTTGGACGGCTGCTTGTTTATGTGCTGCTTAGACAAAAAAACAGAAATACATTTTTAAAATCTTTAAAAATCCAGCGTTTGGTTGTTGATAGCCACATTCATCTGCGCAGCAGCAGCAAAGCATGAATCCACAAAAACGATCTCAGTCCGGACGACCGTACCAGAGATAATCTCTCCGTCCATACAATCACACCTCAAAACACATATCACATGACCGTTCAGGTACACTGGGAATGCGGGAAGCGGATTATTGACTCTGCACCGAGGAACAGCGAAGGCAGCTGCAGTGTTCAAATGTAGAACTTAGTTTTTTGTTAAGGTGAAGTAAAGGCAACATGTGTGATGCTGGTCTCATGTGTCTAATCCCTGAGCTTTATAAACCCACCTCCCACCCTGTCCATGTTCCTATCATCTCCTGTGCCCTTCCAAAATGTAACACCTCACACAGTGAGAAAGCATCTGTGTTCCTTCCAAACAGGCACAACCATTTAGTGGTATATAAGCATCATTTCTGGGAACAATATTTTATTTTAGCATGCAGGTGGCACAGGCTGTAAACCTGGAAAACACAAAGAAAACAGCAGCTACAAATAAGAACAACATCAGCTTCCATTTTGCAACTGTACTGAAAGCCACTGGTGCTGCTTTCCTTTGGTTGGTGCAGGTTTACATGTGTAAAGAGAGAAACTGAATCTGTGGCTCAATGAGCTACGAGCCAGAGCTCCACTTCTGAACCGCAGGATCAGAGGAAACGTCTTGCATATTTCACTGCATTAGACAGATGATAATGTCTCGTCAATCACCGTCTTCACAGATTTACTCTGTTTTTCTTCAGAAAGTTTGAAAGTTTTGGAGGCAAACAGCTTCCGCTGCAGAAAACTTTGTCATTATGTGAGAGGCTCCGGCGCCTCCTGGGTGCATTTCTAGCTGCATGTGTTTTCGCTCTGTGATGACAATCTAATCCCCCCGGATGCCTGTTAATGCAGCTATAATGGGGGTCAATGGGGAAGTGGCAGAGTGGCCAATCACTGTTTCCCACTTCACACTGCGATAATAGCCTTCCTCTTCACACCTTCCTGCTATCAACGTGGACTCAAAATCCTCAGCCGCTGCATTCACACACAAACGCACAACTGATGCTCCCTCACTTTAACCCTTTGTGGTGCAGATGTGCCAGTGTTTCCAAGGCTGAATAAGGAATCTGGGAGAGGCAGCGTCTTGTGGAGGTGTGGGTGACACAGTATGGGCAGTGTGAAGGGTTAGAGAGCACAATGTGTTTGGTTTTTTTTCTGCATTAAGATCTTATCGGTCAGAACTGTTAAAGTTTCATGCTGCTATGACAGAAATCAGGAGGGCATTACTTTTCTCTCTTACTTATTTAATGGTCAACTGTTTATTTGGACTCAAATTATTCCTCAGATTACTAATTGATGCTCTTCATATGTCATTCCCTCAGGTTGATAAATCAAATCCTTCAATTACCTGATGTATTTCCTCAAGTTAAGACTGTCTACATTTGAAGAACTAACTTGTGACCTCCATTTGCTTTACTGCCCCCCCCCCAGAGAACTTTGCCAAGGAATGTCACATATATCACATGATATTGCACGAAAATGATCCGTATCAAAACAAACTGCTGCTCCGAACTGTCAGTCTCCCAGTTTGTCAGCGTGACGGTGACACTCAGCACCTCGACGCTGACAGGTGCTGACACACTTCCTGCTTCCCTAAAATCATATTTGCAAATTTTAAAACAAAAAAAAATACAAAGGAGCAGAGAGTATTATCAATCGAGTTTTTCAGGTTCTTACACTGATAAGCTTTAATTCAATTTCATTTAAATGTTGAGCACAAATATATATTTGAAGTTGACTTATAAATCATATATATATATTTGAAGAGGGCACTGGGTGATCTGAGCCTTCTGAACTTTGCTTTTACAGAAGAGTTTACATGCTGCGGCCGCAGTGACACAGAGAAAGCCTTAATGTATGGAAATACCACTGAAGGTGGCATTTCAGGTGATATATAGCGTCATGCTTTTGAAATATTGAGCCCTGAACACCGAGTGTCTGCAGCATTTTGTATTAAAGAACATCAGTCATGTTAAATGAAGGCAGGCCTGGAGGAGAACTGTTCCGGTCCAAGTCAGAGCGTTCACACTTTAACATTTCAGTCACGAAGCCGATGGATTTGCAGCGATAAAGAAAACCGCCGTCTCGCTCCGGGACAGGACATGCGGGACACAGTTGCTGCTGCTGCTGCTGCTGCTGTGGGAATTGAACCTGTGACCTCGTGGACGGAGGCTCTGTCTACGCGGACCGCAGACCGTGTCTGGACTGAGACGAGAGCGAGTCCCATTCATTTGTACGGCGTATAGACGGAGCGGCTTCTAATCAGGTGTTTCACAGCCGCCAGACGGTGATCCTGTGACCAGAGGAACGACGACACCAGAGACACGATCTGCGTCTGCTTCCCAGGACCAACAGCGCTTCAATTAGCATGACGCACTAAATCTGACCGAATCCGAGTCTAATTGAGACACATCGGGGGAAGCTGAATTTGCTTGGCAGAAAATCGATGTGAAAAAATCATTTTTAAACACAAAATGCTTTTAAATTCAATTAAAATCTCAGTTAGTAATGTTTGTCATCAGGTCTTACACATATCAGCATAAATCATCCCCTTAGAATGAAAAGGTTCCATCTGACCATTTTGTCAAATTTCTGTGAAAACCTATAAACATCATGTGAGGTGTTTAATGCATTTCTGGATTTCTTATTGAGGTAAAAAAAAAAAAGTTCTATCTCACAAATTGAACTCTTACTGGGTTTTATAAGGTTGTACATCTGGGCAAATCAGCACTTAGAACGCATATAAGGCGACCAATCAGGTTGTACTTCTCTGTCGTATGACCTCACTGTGTCACAAAAAGGAGAAAACTGCGTGGAGATGAGAAAATGTTCTGTAACATGAGGTTTATAAGAATGAGGAGGGCAGCAGTGCAAGTGCAGTCTTTTTTCAGTTGTTTTGCAGTTTATTTTCACTGTTAGCACACTAGCATGCTAGCCACCTAATGCTTTAAAGGTAATTAGTCTACATTTTAATTGATGGGGTCTTAATTGCACAATAAAGCCTTATTTTTTTCATTCATCCCCCTTTTTTCTCCCAAAAAGAAGAAAGATCACCAGTCAACATTTCTGGTATGGAAGAAAAACCTAATCCTGCCTCTGCACTGACCTGCTACATTCACTTCTGTCTAACCTACAGGAAGCTTAAACTGATGGGTGCTATATCTAACTGGCCTCTGCACTGGACAAATATTTACCACTGACCTTTACGCTTAACCTGCAATGCGTTTTGTGAACAAAAAGATGATTCATCATAAAACAAGAAATAAAAGCCATAAAAATGTCATCGAACACGTTCAATTGAACTTTCTACTTTTAGACAATCTGTTACATCGCTAATGTCATGTATTAAAACAAATTATGAGTAAACTGTTTGAATATCTTAGCTTCGTTTCATATTTTGTGGGATAGAACCGAAGGTGAGTTCTCAGGATTACAAGCTTCTATCTCCATTCTATTTATATGTTTGATAGGATTTTGATATCGGACATGTAGAATACATTTAGCTTGTCTGTCATTTTCATGTATGAAAGAGACCCGTTCCACACATCACTTTTGCTATCTGGAATACGCATGCTCAGGTTTTAGTACAATTGAAACATTTGTGGGAGGCAGAAACTTTGATTTCATTGTCGGAGAGACGTGGGGGGGGGTTTCAGATGCTCCTCAAAGAGCCGACATGCGCTTCATTTGATGCTTTAACAGCATCTGAACGTCGCTTTAGGACATCAACCGGCATCTCACTGAGTTCGCGGCACTTTCTGCAACAGGAAACCCATGAAGGTGTGAAATCAATCTCAAACTCTTCATTTTTCACTCCACAACCATGAACGTCTTTGAGGAGCGACCGTCCAAAAAGTGTGCGCCGCATTTGTACAACTCGTTGTGATGAAGCTAAAAAGACGCTCAAATGACAGATTCCTTGCAGAGAGATCAGCCGCCGCCAGGTGGACGCCACGACCGCAGGCTTTACCCGTCGCCTCTGAGTGTGGACATTCAGAACAGGTAGAGACCCTTCAGTCACGGTCGGATGGCACCTTGTACAACCTAGTCTCACTGATTCATTGACCACAGGGACACCACATCAGCAAACCTGTAAACTGAACAAACTACACAATGAGCTGGGGTTGAAATCGGCTTTGTGGACATATTGTTATCTGACATGTGGATTTTACAACCCGCATCACCAGTTCCTCTGATCTACGGCGGCTGGATGTCAGCAGCTTCTATTCTACTGTCGGCTTCAGGATAAAAATGTCTGGTTGTGCCTTTGTTTTTGTAAATCCAACATAAAGTTTCAAAGAAGTACAGACATGGACAGGTCTTACATTTTGGACTCAGCAGACTTTTGTATTTTACAGAAGAATTTTGCATTCACTTCAGAAAAAAACCTTCGGCTCTGTTTTTCTGAATTAAAGAGATAATTATCTTTTTAATTCAGAAAAACACAGCTTTTTAAAAAAAAATCCAGTTCTTTCTGATTTTTGTTCTCAACTGAATGCATGACACTTCTGTAGTATTTCATTCATTTATCAGGCCAATGGATTTCTTCATATTGCTCTTTTTTTTTGATCAACCTTTCTGCATCTATAAATGGGAATATACAATATATAATCATCTGCTCTTAGTTGCACCAGGATCATGTTCTAATGCAGGCCATTGTTTTACTATTAGTCACAAAGTTTCACAAACTTTTGTGGGGAGAAAATCAGTTGCTGTGCTTTGATTTCATTCAGATCTGATTGCTCCATTCTGGTTCTACTGGAGGAGTAAGACTCTGGCTCAGGACACATTTGGTCATTTCAATTTAGCTCCAGTGGCTGAAGACTGAAATCTGACTTCAGATCAGTAGAGATATCACATTTAACACTGAGGAGACAAACCAGCAAAGATCCAGCTCACTGTCACATCCACACACTTCAGTCATATTTCTGTTTATATATTGAATATTTCATATTCTTCTGTTTAGGATAAAATGCGTCCGTCACCGCTGAAAACATTGCTGAATAAATTGAAACCAAAGCCGCCTTTACTTTTATAGCTGCACAACAAAATCCCAGATCCAGATCACTATAAAAATCTAATCAATTGTTCCCTGGCTCGAGGCCAAAGTGTCTGCAAGATATCACAGAGGGAGAAACCCGGCTCTCAGACGGACAAACTGACCAATCCTCCACCTGCTGCAGCTTCATGTGGAGGACTGAATCTCACATACACACAAACACACACACCTACACACACAACCACAGCAGCTGTTTGCTTCTTGTTGATTCTTGTGAACTGATTTCTGACAGGACTGTAAGCTACCACACAGTCATTCAGTCAGTCAGTCAGTCAGTCAGTCAGTCAGTCAGTCAGTCAGTCCACACTTCCTTCGCTGGGGCAGATATGATGCATCCAGTTGACTAACTCCCTCCCCCAGATGTTTATTACATGTATCTAAACATGATTCTTTGATCACCTGATTACACTGATTACATCCGTGTTCCTGGACTTCTGTAGAGTTTGTCCCTGCTGACTGTGAGACAATCAAATCAAAGCAAAAATAATGCATCAATGTATCAAACTGATGCTCCATTTGATTGATCCAGGAAATGGTTTTCTCAGTGAAGACAGAAGATGAGTTCACAGAGAAAATACCGGTGGAAACAGGTGAGGTGGAATCTGCAGAAATGTATTTTGTTGAAAAAGAAAAGTGAGAGGTGAATTACACACACTCGTTGTTGTGGACGTGAAGTTTGAATGTGAAGCTGCACCTGAAGGTTGAGTTTAGCACTAACACCACTCTGCTAGCACCACTCTGTAGCCTCAGCTTCTGGTCCTGGAGTTATTAGATCAACCTCCATCGCTGGAGTTGATGGTTCATATCTGACCTCTGTGTGTTGATGTCATTGATGCCGTTTAGAGAAACTATCTGAAGTCGAATGCTCAAGGTAACGTCCTCATAGTCCCTTTGAGCTGCAACTAACTATTAGTTTCCTTATCTGATAATCTGATGCTTATTCTTTCAATAATCATTCAGACTCTGATGTTAGGGTTGAAATGATTTGTCAATGAATTTATTAGTTGGTTGGTTTATTCTGCAAAACCTGCCAGAAATTCTCCCAATGTGAGGACTGTTTTATATCATTGTAAACTCAAACAATATCTTTGTTGATTTGAAAGGAATTTTGTCTCAAATTCGAGACATTTTGTGGACGAAACATCTTATGAATTATTAAACTAGTTGTAGTTTGCAGCCCTGTCAATCAGGAAATCATAAAAACACACCTCCATTACAAGTGTGCAGACTTCAAGGTCTTCACACGTCTTCTTTTGTCCGACCAACAAAACCCAGAGATAAAACTGGGACTACAGAATGTCTGACATTTTGCTAATCAGTTATCAAAAAAGTCGTTGATTCAATCCGCCAGTTGTCAATCAACTCTCTTATTGGCACCAGTCCTGGTTACAGACATTGAAATCATTCACAGCCTGCTCCGTATTTGAGCCAAACAAAGATGGCTGCCAGAAAACGTCCTCATTGGGAAATAATTTCAACTTTCGTTTTTTCCTCTCCTCTCAATTTTAGCTCCCATTTATTTTCATACATTGATTTCATCAGATATGAGGCGTCCAGTGGACTGTGCCGCGTTGACATGCAGCACGGCCTCGCGTGGAGTGATCTGCCTCGGCGAGCTTCAGCCAGATAAACTGTCGTTGTTGTTGTTGTTGTTGCTGTGGATTAAAGCCTGGTGTGTTCCTGCAGCAGATTGCCCTCGGAGGGAACGGACAGGCCTTTTAGTGTAAAGGTATTAAGCCCAGGTCTAATCCAAAACTAGGAGAGCAGCCAATTTAAACTGGATTCAGCCCACAGGACGACACATCACTCAGCCGCTCTGTGTCAGTGAGTGGATCTGTCACTTTTATATCCACCAACCTCCCTTTATGTTTTAAATTCAGTGATTTATGATCTGTATTTTTGTTATGTCAGTAATTCCCATGAAATAGTTAAAACCAAAAAGTGTGTGTGTGTGTGTGTGTGATGTATCTTCCCTCTGAGCCATAGAGCTTCAAAAACTAAAACACATCGGTGAGCCACACTATACAGCCACACTGTAGTTCATTTTGACTCACAGTGCCCCACACACACACACACACACACACACCTTCCAGCTGCAGAAATACTCACACTAACCCTCAATGTGGGTTAATCTGCAGCGGGAAATAGTGGCCCACAGATGCACTATTCCTGCTGCGGCTCGGGGCTGAGAGCCACACAAAGGGTGATGGAGTCGGAGAGTACAGAGGGACGCAAGAACAATGTTGGTTTTGGTCTTTTCTTGACGTAGAATATTTCCAGACTGGTCCTTTAAATTATGCAGTCTTTCAACAGAAACAATACTGGAGCTCTTCGAGCCTGATATGATCTAAAATGGACGTGTTCACGCTTGTTTCTCTGTGCATGTTGTCCCTCGCAGACATAGATGACGAAATGAACGTGATGATGCTGTCGTGGCCACGGAGATCCAGAGAGCATCATCTGGCTTTTACACAATTTTTCGAGAGACAAAGTGGACGTCAGTCTCAGGGTCGGCTTCAGAAAAGCTCCTGCAGTGCTTTGGTTTGAGAACATTGACTAAACAACAGAACATAACAAGTGTTATCTGTGTAATACAATATATCTGTTTCACATGTATATGTGGAACCGCTACAGTTATGTGATTAATTGATTAGTTGAGGGACAGAAAATTGATCTACAACAGTTTTGATAATCAATAAATCATATAAAGCATTTTGGCTCCATCTTCCTGAATGTGATTATTGATTAACTGAATAACTTTGGGTTATGGAGTGTTATGTTGCTGATGTTATGCTTTTTGAGTTTCCCCCTTTTCCTTTTATGTGTTAAATAGCTTTTTGTGTAAAAAGGTCTGCTGAGTTACACAGCCATGGCAAAGAATGCTCTTTTCTCCCACAGAAAACCCTGCTCCTGAAGTACCTGAAACGCCTTGTTGTATTCCAGGTTTTTCATCCTAACCTGTCCATGTCATTATGTAACACATTCACATGGCAGAGTGCTGCAGGAATGAATCCTAAAACCCAGAACAAGTTAGCATTTTAGCACCTCAGGTTCCCTGGTTCTAAAGTGTCTGGGTTTGTTGAATGGATTTTGGTTAGAGCACAAGCTCAACACATATACCCCAATAATGATTTTTTTTTTTTTTACTTTTACAAGTTTGTTTTATGGTTGCTAACAAGTGGCTAATTGAGATTACAGAGGATGTTGGAGACATTAAACGTAATCACCCTTTTACAAAGCGTTACTAACTTTCTAAGAGGAAAGGCTTTTGTAGAAGACGTCAGAGTTAAATCAAACTACAAGTTGACGTTTAGTGGTGGTGACGCTGAAGTCATGTGACCGTGGTGTAGTTAGTTTTATAGCCTGACATGAGCTTTTTACTTCAGCTGATTGTATTTCAAACATCATAAAGTGATGTTCATTAGTGAAGATGATCCTGCTGAACTAAACCTGTTAGGATCAGAAACTGTTGTTTATTTTCTCTAATAAACCAAAAGACGTAGAAAAATCCCATTGACTTTTTGTAGAGGGGACCAGGGTGATGCTAACTTTCGGGTTGGTCTACAAAAATACATCATCCCTACATCGTACATCCTACCAGCTAGTTTGGCACGCCGTCACACAAACCTAGCTAGAGCAGAGACCCGGAAGAGTTTGGTTAGTTTTAGTCTGACGCCATGTTGGAAAGACGCTGGATTTTACTGCCCCTCGGTAGGCTTTCAAAAGTTTGGCCAATCAAAAGAAAGTAGGCTTTTTAGGAGGCTAATATTGCCAGTTTCAGGCAGAGGCTCAACCGAGGGGCTGCATGACAGGCAGTTTGAGGTAAATGAGGGCTTGTAGTGAACTGCGAATCATGCAAAGCTGCTCTAGTGGAGTCCCTGAATAAAAATATAGAGCTGGAGATGAACATAATTGCTCCCCCTTTAAAGTGACAATCTCAAAGATTGAAAGTGGTTTAATGCAACAGCTCACAGAACAAACTGTTTTTAACTTTAATAAAGAAATTGATCGTTGTTTTGTAGACACACTTTTGATGAATAACAGCCGTAAATGCTAAATGCGCTAACACATTTCATTTCCTGTGAATACTACATAATAAAAGTGAACTTGTGTTTCATGCTTTTAATGTGAAGCTGCAGCAGTAGGAAATGTTGGGTTTGCATTAGCAGAAAGAATGCTGCCATAATACTGCAAATATATAAATACTGCAATACTTTCATAAGACAGACATCGGTTCAATCCCTACTGTGTTACCTCCTGTGGCGATAGATAGTGACATAACACACATTTATTTAAATGAAAATCTTTGAGATTCCACTTTAAATGAACAAAACTAACTTTTTGTGACATTTTATAAACCAAATGAATGAACCAGATTGGTAGATTATAAGGAAAAGAATTGTTAAACCTGTATGTGTCAAAACACAGAGAATCGGAGTCAGACTTTGTTGTTCTCTGTGATCGTTCTTTAGTAGTATTACAAGTTGCTGTTATTCCATGACTGCAGATGTCATGGCCCCGTGGAGACTGAACAGGGTGTGTGTGATTTGTTTTTAATCCACAGACAGTAGTAAATTCTTTTCTCAATATCTGCCTCAAAGCCACTTGTCTTCTCTGCAGCCCTCGAACAGTTTGAGCTGAATTTAAGTTTTTTTTTTTTTTCTTTTTGCGGTTGTGCCCTCATTACCATGCAGACCTATATTTTCAAAATACAATTCCCTAATTATCCCTGCTGTCGTAGTTTTGCATCAGGGGCAGGGTTGGGAGGGGGGGGTGCTCTGGAAAAGCTTTCATGTGCAACACTGTTAGGGTCCATTTATTTTCAACTCAGTTCCTTCAACAAAAAAGAAATGGTGAGCAAGATTTCTGTGTGCTGGTTCACAGCAGAGTGTTTGTTCCTGATTATTCAGGGAAAGAAAGAAAAAAAAGATGAAGCTCTGCATTTTTTTTGAAAGGAAGAAGAATAGTACAATACAAACATTTGGTTGCAGAGATCACCATGAAAACCACATCTAAAAGTGCATTTAAAATTTTAAAACACATCATCCAAGTATAATATTGTAATTTTCTTCAACTGCAAATAATAATAAATAGTTTCTCAGTATGTTTTTGGTCCTACAAGTTACTGTATAAAACAGTTTGACCTATAGATGAAAAGTCTCATAATCAAAATTTATCTGCATTTTAATGGTTGGTCAGTCAACATCTATCAGATAGATTGCCATGGAAAGTGGTACAGATGTTTAAGGCCTCTACAGGATAAATCTGTCACCACATAAAGTTTTGCACAGTCATGGTTTCCAGAGGAAGAGTCCTCCTGACTTTGGTGATCCCTTTTACTTTATATTGTGCAAGTTTAGGCTTATGACCAAATACTTTTGTCTTTGATTTACATTATTGTTTTGCATTATGATGTAATTTTTACTTGACTCAACCCCAGGACGAGTAGATGCTACCTTGGTAGTGGCTAATGGGTGTCCGATTAAAAAAAAAAAAAAGAATAAACCTGCAAAACTATAAGCCTCAGCTGTACTTTGTGTTTAGTGCTAATTAGCATAAGCTAGAATGCGTGCATGCAAGTTGGTGAACATGGTAAACATCATACTAGCTAAACATCAGCATTTTAGCATGCTGACATTAGCATGTAGCTCCACTGTGCCTGCCAACAGCCTCACAGACCCACAACCACGACTGTGGACACTTAGTCTTGTATTATGACATTTTAAACATACGAAAAAAGAATGAATGTCAAAATCACCCAATGAATCCACATACAGTATATCTGTGCTACACAACAGTACAGATATTGGAGACATGACAGCTGATTGTTGTTTCCAGCATGCGTGTCTTCCAGATAGTCAGCAGTCACCAACAGTGACAGTCAGCAGGCGATGTAAAGACCTGTCACTGTAATTAAAGCTCAAAGCAGGAGTCCAAGATGACCAAACCTGATCTGCTCAAGATAACTAAACTCAGAGCGATCAGCAAAAGCAACTGGTCCTAGACCGAAAAATAAAATCACCATGACGATTGCTGCTATTTAAAAAAAGTTTGGTCACGACTGGTCAAAAAGTGACAGCAGCTTCAAGTGATGATTTAAACCTTCAGCCAACAAACACCTGCACCCTCCTCCCAGCTTTACAACCCTACACCTGCAGGTTGGAGCTGACCTTCACCTCCAACCTTTGAGCCGCTGAGAGCAGAGGGTCAAGTGGAAAGAGGATTTCCCTGCAGGGAGCAATAAAGTTTCAAATTACATGACACTTGATTTAAGCCTGTTAAATCCATCAGAGGGCTCAGGAGAGGCTGCACGCAAAGCTCTCACATAGGTTCACATGTAAAGGAAGATATGTGGTAAACACACACGCACGCACACACACACGCACACACCAGCTCAGAGCAGGACAACACATCAGCCGCACATCTTAACAGCATGAAGAAATCTGACCAAATCAAATCTGATTGGGTCCTTGCTGTGGTAAGTAAAAACAAGGTTTTTGCTGCTTTAGTTGACAGGCTAGCTGTCACTGTCTGTCTCCAGTAAGCCACCAAATACTCTCACTCACTCATGCGAGTTAGCTTAGCCTTCCCATTTCCACATGCAGTCTGTACGATGTACATGAACCATACATGCCAGGCTACTCGTGTGAACACATCTGCCTATGAAGAAACCCACTGTAGAATAAACAGACTCAAGTGCACATCAGATGTCTGCGTCTGCATCCATTTTGGAGAGTATCCTGCGCGTTCACTCACTCAGCAGCAGCAACGATGCTCAACGCAGAAATAACAGCGGCAGATTTTCCATAGCTGAAAATGTGAAGTAAAAAAGTGACTAAGGATTTCTCAGAACGCTTTGTGGACATGCCAAAAAAAAACTTGTCTCCACATAAACTTAGGACAACTGGTATTGCTTTTATACCGTGCATGAAAACGTGTGTGGTGGCCCATGGAAAAGAAGTTTTCAGTCTGTGTGGCCACGGCCATCACCTACAGGCAGGCAATAATTTGCATGCATATTTTAACGAATCAGAACCACCGTTTCATCAAAGATGTTGAAGACCAAGAACAACCTGTGTGTCCAGATCAAACAAGGATGCACAGATCTGTAATCACACCAGCAACTTGTTCAGAACTCGGCTTTGCTTTATTTTCAGAGAAACCTGTTTTTCTGTGAGGACAAAGCTGTTGGTCTGATTGTGAGACCCTGACCCACAAACAAAAACAGCCAAACCTGAACAGGTCAGGTCTACACATTTGTGTCGAAGGCGGGCAAAGTGCAAAGCTGTATTTGATGAATTGCTCTGCCCGCTGGGTGCTTCTGTAACTTCTATCTCTCTGTTAAACAGGAACTCTAATGGAGGTTACAGTAATAGAAAGTTTACTAGTTGCGAGTCAACTGCAACAAGTATAAGGTGTCATAGCGCTCAGGCAGAGGTGGATCTGAGTCTAGCCGTCGTTGGATCTTGTAGAAGCTGAACAGGACTGAAGTCAGAATGAAAGCTTTTCCTCAGTCTGATGCTCATGTAGGTTCCACTGAGTTTTTCATGAACAAACTCACTATTTGCTAGAAAATGTAATATCATATTTCCTAACGTAGATGCAGAGTGCCTCGTTATGTTGTCTCTTTTCGTTGGGCAGGGTGAAAATGAAAATGTTAAGTAGTACGTGGCAGCGGTAGAAGTATCTATGCTGGCTGTCAGCGCTGCTCCCAGACCTGCCGGATAACAGAACACAGGCCAGCTGAGCCCACACACCTACAGACACCGTTTTTACATCGACGCTCCAGCTGGGCAGGATAACTATCCCTGTCCCTCAACATCCAAACTCATTCATCTTACAGCTGTTGGCTGATTGCAGCTTTGTATTGATTCCTTCAGGACACATCTGGATGTGATGGGAAGAGCAAAAGCTCAAAGCACAAAATTGATTGGTTTGATTTTATGGCTGTTACCAGGCTAACAACTATTAACTATTAACAACTATTCATTATTGTTACAGCTGTTTTGGACATATATTGATGATCATAAGTTGCTTAATTAACAACAACAGCCCAAAAAACTCTTCTTTGCATTTTTACATTTTTGAACAAATGTTTTTACTCGGTAAACAGCTGAAGATGATGAGGTCAGGTCGGGTCAGGTCAGAATGGAACATTATGCTATTTATCATACAACTGCCTCATTAAGTAATCCTATGGGTTGATTATAACAGGAACATCTGGGATATGGGATCTGGGACATCAGCGATGTGAATTTACAGATGCAGGAGTTTCTGAACCAAATGTAGGTTTCACTGTGTGAAGAAATAAAATCAGCCGAATTAGACTAGTGACATATTTTCATTTCAAACACAACTGACCTCATTTGCACAACAGATAAATAAATAAATAAATACCAGAACTGCTTCAGTTTAGTGGCCATTTCTGCAACTATCTAAATGAATTTAAAGTTCAGAGTGATGGACAGCTGCAGTTCAGCAGCGAGGTTTGTAAAGCTGCTGCTGTGGTCAGGAGGGGAACAGTGGACTGGCCTTTCAAAATGGGTTCGTATAGTGACATAATTGCAGAGTGATAGTTGCATAACAATTGAAGATAATGTCTTTATTGTTCCAACATGTCACCTCAAACATTCATCTTGCTTATTGAAGCTTCCAGATGTGATTTTTTCGTTTCAAGCTCCTTTCTGTGGAACTAAAGCTGCAGGAAAATCTCCAAAACTAAAACAGAATAACAACATCTACAGTTTGAAAATTGTCAGGACGACTGAAACTGTGGGCGACTGGAAGAGGAGATGCATTATCGAGCAGATCTTTGTGCTGACCTAACCTCCGCCATTCTCTGTTTCCAGAAATCCACCTTAATTCCCAGCATGCACGTTCTTTCTTTCTGTAACAGCCCATAATAACCTGAACATCCACCTCTGGTTTCTACAGTCTTAAACCTGAGAAACAAAACAATAGTCAATCTTACGCTTTGAATTCGTCACTTCTGCAACAATCCCGTCATACACACCCTTAAAATGAAGCTCCCCCCGTTTAAATGTTCAAGGCACTTCACAGGTTCAGGTCAAGACCCTAGAGAGGAACCCAACGGTTCACTCAATGAGCAGCACTTGGCGACAGTGGAGAGGAAAAAAAAGATTTAACACACACAGCATGTTGTGTTTTACCGAGTCAGGATCTCAGTGAAAACTCAGGTGTCAGTGGTTCGGACTCGTGTCAGGTTCCAACAGAATCCGTGTTTGTTCAGACCCTAAACTCTCCGACCCACGTCAGTCTTTCTCTCGCTCAGCAGCTCATCCACCTCCATCTCACTATAGGCATTCCTCACAACAAGCCCCCCAGTTTAAAGGGACATTCTGTGTTTTCTTTTTTTCTCCTCCCTGTCCATAGTGGCATCATTATAAGAGCCTATTATGGCGTTACAGAGGCCGACTCACAGACTAAATGCCTTGTTTCTGTCCGCCATGGGAGCCTTCTATAGAGCCGCAACTCCCTCCTTCAACAGAGAGACCCCTTCATCACGCTGCCCTCCTCCTCCTCCGCCTCTCATCCTCCTCGCTCTCTTCTCCCTCAGACACAGACAAGCCTTTATCTGCCCATCATGTGCTCGCTCTCTCTTTCTCTTTTTTCTCCAGCCTGACCCTGTTTTCCACAGCGAACAGGCATGCCAGTTAGGATTTGGGGGGGGAAACACACACACACACACACACACACACACATAGCAATGGGGGGAAAAGGCTGATTTGGAAAGCCAGCTAAATATTTTATCCATGGCCACGTTATCTGTCTGTGTAGCTTAATACCGATTTGATGTTATCTTCTAAGTCTTTCCAGCAGAGGTTTTTTTTTTTTTTTTTTTTCATATTTTATTTCCTGGTCAAATAATCTGCTGTGCAGCATCTGAACCGTGCACGTGTCATCTGAGCGCTGCTGTCTTTGCTAACTGGACAGAGGTGTCGATGTTGGTGAGAGCATGAACTATAATGTCCAGCCAATGATTTTAAAGAAACAAACAACCAGCACTGTTAAGAAAAATTAACCATATCGTTGCAAACTATTATTTTCAATATTGAATAATCTGTTGATGATTTTTCATGAAGTAATTCATCCTTTGCTCTTAAAAAAAAAAAAACATCCAAAAATGCTGAAAACTTCCGTCATAGTTTCCCAGAGTCCAAAGCGACATCTTCAAAACACAAAACAGGGGAAAACAAAACTCTTCATTTCAAAACAGTGTTCAAACTGATAAATACCTTCAACAATCAACTGAGTATCAAAATTCAGACAAAAGTCAGCCAATCAATGAACGATGTTATCACTGATCAAGTGTCTTCATAGATAGATACATAGATACTTTTTTTATCCCCTAGGGGGAATTCATGAGATGCAGAACACACAGCAGATTGAAGCTCAGAAAGCTGCACATTCACTCGAATATCTAAACGTTTTAAGACCTTTATCCAGATGTTTTCAGGCCGAGCGGCTGGTTTTTCCATCTCACTTCCCTACAGTGTGAAAATCATCCTGAACTGAAACCAGCAGAAGCTGCAAGATCCATCACAGTGAACATCATACTGTCCGTGTTTGCTCTCAGCATTATGTCGCCTTTGTGTGGCAATGCAATCCAACCTACGACAGAATGACGACATACTGTACATCTGACGGAAACAACGGCGGACACGGAGCTCGCTGCCAGGGATTATTTAACACCAGCTGATTTTCTCAGCATATTGAAAAAAAAAACACTGTGAGAAATCGATCTAAAAGCTGAATATGCTTTACTGAATGACCGATTGTCATGTAAATTATAGGTGATTTGGAGCTGAAAGGACTAAATATTCAAAAACATCTGTACTTCCTGCTGAGTTGTCATATAATCAGAAAAACGACAAGATAAATTGAACCTCCTTCAGGCTGAAATCAGGTAACGGTGGCCATACATTACATCCCTGTGCACGTGAACTGTTTCTGCACGCTGGCTTCATGTGCTCTGAAAGAATTTGAAGACTCTCATGATGTGCATGTGATGTGAGAGGAATGGAGGAAACCATACGGTGCATTACTGAACAATTTCCTCCTTGTCCTCCCACAGCGGACGCCATGTTCCACGTCCATACGACCGTTTTCCTCCACGCATTTTTTGTGGTTAGCTCGGGTGCATGAACTAAACACTCCTCCCTCTCCTCTTCTATCCTCCCAGAATCATCTCCATGTTTGTCCTTCCCCTCCACTAGCACTTCTTTTCCCCCCTAATTTGTCTCTATTTACTCTCCTCCTGTCTTCCTTCACCTCCTCTAAACTCTTCCTCCTTTGCCTCTTCAGTTTGTTCACCTCCATCTTTTCTCCTACTGCATCCATTTCTTTACATCCTGTTTCTTCCTCCTAAAGTTGTTTTGCCCTTTTTCCTTATGTCTCCTTTTTGCCTCCTTTGTCTGATCTACTGTCCTCCACCACTGTTTCCTTTGTTCCTTCATTTGTTTCCTCTTCTCTCTTGTCTCTGTTCCTCCTCTTAACCTCCTCTCTTTTCTTTTCCTTACACCTCTTCATGCTTCTGTTTTCTTTGTTTGTCTGTTCTTTTTTTGGTCTCTTGCTGCGTCGCATTTGTCTTTTGTCCTTTTATTTGTCCTGCCGTCCTCCTATTCTCAGTTTTTATCCCTCTCTTCTTTTCACATTTCCCTCTCCTTTCTTTTCCCTTTACATCCATCATCCATCCTTTGCTCCTCGTCATCCCTCTCCTGTCATGTCCCTCGTTATTCTCTCATCTGCTGTTCGTTGCTCTAACATTACACTGTAACTCTTTTGCCCTTTAACCCTTGTGTTATTTTAACTTTGGCTTTAACTTTGACCTCTCAGACCTCTTACTAACAAACTATTGTAAAACTGCAGCAAGAGAAATCCAAACAGACTGTTTTCAATCACTGAGGCAGAGCAGGTGAACGTTGTATCATATGTAACCGTGTTTTACAGCTGCGGTGAGAAGTCGGGTTCTGTAGTCCACTTCTGAGACATGTCATCAAACTCATCTTTATAGGCAGTTCTCCGGCTGTAATGTACCAATGGTGACATGTCACCATGTCTCTACTCCACTGTAGGGCTGCACAATATGCAAAAAAATAAATAAAAATCATATTACCATTGCATTTCATTTTATTTTCACTGAAATATTTTTTTAAATGATGAGCTGATTTTTGTTGGTCTTGTACCCAACAAACATGTTCCTTTATGTCTGGAGAGTATGATTTGTGGACCGGGGGCGTCTCTGTAGCTCCACAGCACTTATGTTGCCACATTTTACCTTTATCAAAGAAATTGCTGCTCCTGCAATTTGGATATTGCACTTGGCCATATTGTGATTTCCATTCATTCTGCTTAATGGTGCAGCTCTACTCCACTGTGATTCAAACTTTTCACTGCACTACATTTATCAGAGTTATAGTTATTTAACCGTTAAGGATTTTACACCCAAAACCTATAATCACCTTATACATTTATTGTAGTAGAATAAGTTATAATCCAAATGTATAAATATTTGTTAAAACTAGCTCCACTTTGAATAACTACAAAGTTAAAATGCTACTTTTTAGAAATTAGGCTAATGAGCTTGTTTTGCTAATTTTACTTAAGTAAATGATTGAAACACATCTTCCAGTATTAAATGAATAAACAACGTTAAGTATGTGTTTTAGTTTTACATTTGTCCCATTATCCTCACCTCTGAACACTTGACTAACCCAGTGGTTCTCAAAGTGGGGTCGAGGGCCCCCAGAGGTCCTTGAGGGGGTTCAAAAAGGGCAAAGAGGGGAATAATTTATTTTGATTATAATTCCATCCATAAGTAACACAATGACAGAATGTTTTGTTCATGGGTTTCAAACACTTTCTGTAATAAAACATCTTAAAGCAAAACTCTTATCAGATGGGGCTCTGTGGTCTCATTTGTGTCAGTTTAGCTCCTTGATGTGAAAAAGTTGGAGAACCCGTCTTAACCTGCTATTCTCCATTTATAAGCAGCAGCTATAAACATTAAGCCAATGAATGGTTTACAACTAACATAATGTGGCTGTAAAGAGATTAAAGTGGTTATTACACTGCTACAACGGCACCTCCTCCTGTGAACACTCAAGTGGAGGTTGGTGAATAAACAGACACCATCTATAACTACATCATAGTGAGTGAAATAATTATATAGTGCTTATGAATGCTGACCGGCAGTTAAAGTGTTAACTCACACTCTTCACTTTTCTTTCATTTGTCTCCTCTTCCCTTTCCTCCATCCTTGCCCCTCTCTTTCACTCCTCTCCTCCTTCTGTCTTACTTTTTTCTTCATTTCTTTTATTCATTTTAAAATTATGCTCCTCTTGCCTCCTTTTCCTCCCTCCTCCTCTCCTCCTCCTCCTCCTTCTTTTATGTTAAAGGCTGTTGCTGCTTGTCAGCTGCCCTTCCTGTATACATACATACATACACATATATAATCTGTCAAAGCTCCGACGGCGTGTGCGCGCCTGTGGAAATAGAACATAATTCTGATGAGAAGGAGGAGGGATGGAGGCGCGCACACGAAGCTGAGGGGGGAGGAGGAGGAGGAGCCAGTCAGCCATCCAGCCGCGCGCGCATGCTCGAGACAGCAGGTGCCCGAGCCCTCATTGAAGAAAAAAAAAAACTAATTTGCATTGCTAATGAGCTCATCTGAGCCTCCTCCCCCTCCATTTTGGGGGGCAAAAAAAATCTTCTAATATGGCGACATGTTTTTATTCGTCTGCTCCTTTCCCCATCCCTCCAGCAACACACAAAAAACATCAACGAAAAATAATTCATATGCTCATTTTGTGATTATTATAGGATGTATATAGGCTAATAAAATCTGAAACAAAAAGAAAAAAAGTCCACATTCAAATCTTATAGAGACATAAAACACGGAGCATGAAGAAGGTCACTGGACTTTACTGCTGACTAGACCTATTAAATACACACATGAGTCACTGTAGCAATATTATCCAAAACTATCAGAGCACCTTTCTTTATAGTGCACGCGCTTGTGAGGTGATAGTTTGAGTTAATGAGCCGATTTAAAGGTGTTTGTCCCCATCACGTTCACCCAGGGAACAATAGACTGAGGCTGAGTGTGACGCCGTGGGGAGACGAGGCAAGACTCAACACGCTGCACATGCCACCCCGAAGACTGTTTAATGATCACTTAGGCTAATCAGCCAATGGAGAGGGGTGATAATAATAACAATCAACAATGGTGATATAAAGAGCAGCGACTGAGGGGCTTGATGGAGGACTTCCACATCCTCATCCTCAACAACATCAACATCAACAACAACAGTGAGATGAGCTCACACTGAAATCCCCATTGAGCTAAACAAGTGAAGCGCCAAATTCCCAACAAGCGGAGCCCTTGTCCATTGTGGGGGGGTGACATACTCCTCCCTTCAGACCTGTCACTTCTTCACAGGAGGGAAAGATAATATTGTAATAATAATAACAATTATAATAATGATAATAATAATAAATGAGGTGTTTAATTGTAAGCGCTGACCTCTTTCACATCTCACACATGGACGCCTGGCTGTGATTATGATGTGCTTTCAGTCTGTCTGTCGCCATGTGCGTGCGTTTTTACATGCACTTCATCGAAAATGGCTGAGACCCTCGCACCCCCCCCCCCCCCCCCCCCCCCAACGCGCGCGCATTGTATAATATTCTTGGTTTTATTGCACTGTTGTTGTTGTTGTTGTTGTCGTTGTTATTGTGGTCGAGGCGCATAAACAACTTCATGCGCCTCTGGATTTTGTTATAAGGCTATTATTGTCCTGCACGCGCTGCAAACACACACACACACACACACATGTCAGATGCACAGAAGCAGATTTAACATTTGACCGTATATGTAAACGCCCCTATATTCACAGTATGAAAACAGCTCTCACAGAGCAGCTATACGACCCTGCAGGAACAGAACGTCTCCACATGAGATCACAGACCCCACAGAGCTCTGTCTCAACATTTAGACATATTGGTTTTATTCCTTTCTGTTAATCCTTCACATTATAAGAGAAAACACACACAAACCCACCGGACCGGAGCCAGCCTGTGTGATTGACCCGGGCTCTGCTGGGATTGATCTGGACCATGTGATTGACCCCAACTGCTTCATCACAGACTAATCATATCTCAGGTTTTTTTTTTTTTTTGTAATACATTTCCAGTTGCTTCCAACAGCAGCCGGATCAACGGTTTTGGGGGGACAATGCGCGCGGCGTCGCCAAACAACAGCCCCGTTTATTGTCCCCCTCCGCCACTAACCACCAACCACCACTCTCTCAACGGACACCCTCAAAACCCGTGAACACAGCCTCACCACTCCTACGAGCCTACTACTACTACCAGGTTAATTTGAACGTTAATAGCTAGTTACCCGCCGGCTAATCGCTATTAAGCGTAGTCGCGCGGACCTGTAGCCTCCAACTGCAACCGACTGGGTTAATAAAACGGTTCATTTAAGGGGTGAGAAAAAAATACATCCAAGGCAGAGGTGAATGCAAACAGCAGACAGATGATGAGAGCGGAGAATAAATAAATAAATGAGCCAAACAAACCTCTTTTTGGTGCGCGTAAATCCGTTTCCAAGCGCGTGGAGAGAAAGGTAGGCTAATAAGCTTGTTGTTGTGCTGCCGAGGCTAAATCCTACCAGCCATCCTCTCTCTGTCTCTCTCTCTCTCTCTCTCCGCGTCTGTGCCTAGGTCTCTCTCTCACTGTCTGTCTTTCTCTCTCCTTGCGCGTCTGCGTCTCTCTCTCTCTCTCCCTCTCTCTCTCTCTCTCTCTCTCAGCCAATTGTGTTAGATGGAATTGGCGCGAGGGGTCGCGCAGCGGGACGTTGGCAGGTCCTACGTGCACGCGCCGCACACACACACACACACACATGCACAGGACGCCTTCTACCTTGCTCACTCCCGTATGGTTGCCCTTAGCAACCATGAAGACCACCACCACCACCAACCCCGCCCCTCTCCAGAGCCCCCCTCTCCCTAAATTTCATCACCCAGTTAAGGGGCTTAGAGAAAAAATTATCTTCTCGGGGGTTAATTTTCTCGCGGGAGGACAGAGCGTGATGCGCGCGCCAGCTTTTAACACGGGTTAAAAAAAGACGGGATTCTGAACGAAAAAAGAGAGAGCCAGACATAGAAAAACAGAAGGAGAGAGAGAGTCAGCAATAGTCTGCGCGCCAACAGCTTACAACTCTCCCTGTGGTGGCTGCTCCATTCACGTTTCAGGCATTGTTTTCTACCAGTGTGTGTGCGTGCGTGAATGCGTGTGTGTGTGTGAAGGCAAGAGAACAATGGGGGCAAAGCATCAGGGCCAGAAAGAGGAGGGGTGTGAATGGAAAGGGGAACAGAGGGAAGGGTGGGGAGGGGGGCACCTCTTCTTTTACATATCAACCATTCAGAGTAACCTGGAAGAAGATGGAGAGACAGAAACTATGTCCACACTGAGCTGCATGTTTTTCTCTCTGCTCTGGCTCCGTCCACACCAGCTCCAGATGTTCACTGGGTCTGACTGTGGTCCATCTGAACTGCAGCTCCATCACATCTTAGTCAGTTCAGTCATCCACTTGAAGGCTGAGTAGAGCGTCTTCATTCAGTCATGCAGACACTTCCTACATGGTTTGAAAAAGTGCAGGATCAGTGTCCTAACGATGGCGACATTAGATAAAGATGAGGCAGAAGATTCTTCACCAGAGGCCATGGTCTGATCTGATGTCTGTGTTTGAAGGTTTAGAAATAAAGAAAGATTCCTTTAGTTTGAATGTTTGCTGTGTTTACCACGACCACACTTCATCGCTGACTACATTGTTGATTCAATGTGTTTTTATGACCATTTCTATCGGCTTTGTATCATATTATACTGCAGTCTTTTTATTCTACAGGTCAGTCAGTCAGTCAGTTATACTGCAGTCTTTTTATTCTACAGGTCAGTCAGTCAGTCAGTCAGTCAGTCAGTCACTCAGTCAGTCAGTCACTCACTCACAGTCAGTCACTCACTCAGTCAGTCACTCACTCAGTCACTCAGTCAGTCAGTCAGTCACTCAGTCAGTCAGTCACTCACTCAGTCAGTCAGTCAGTCAGTCAGTAAGTTGTTTCAGAGTCACAACAGTTGATATAAAAAATCTACTTATGATACTTAAGTATTTTTTAAAATCAAGTACTCCAGTACTTTAACTCCAGTACACATCTGACTGAACAACTTTCACTGGTACTGGAGTCATATTTGTACCAGGAGGATCTATACTCTGCCTCCAGTAACGGAGCTGTGGACTCTCTCCGCCTCTGTATTGGCTGATTCTGCAACATTCAACTTTAAGATCCACAACCAACAACAGCAGCTGACGCAGGAGGCTGTGTCCTTCATAGAGTGGCTCTCTTGCAGGAAACATGCAGTTAAACTTTCACCAAGTGTTTTATTTGCCCAATCTAACCACTCTCTCTATTTGCCATAACTACCATCTTTTTCCCCACTCTAATAGTGCAGCAGTCGCCGGGCACAGACATAGCTGAAACCAAGAACTTTAAAAACGTTGTCGCTGAATGTTCAATATATTCATCCAGTGTCCACATTCCAGCTGGTGATAGGTTTGGTTTTACAGTATAATCCAAATACATTTACGGCTCATTTATGATTAATGTCATAACAGATACTCTGTGGCTGCTCTTTACTCCTTTTAATTACCATATGCAGCGAGCTGTCTGATCTTTATTTTGTGGCTGAACTATGCTTATTAAGAAAACTGCCATTCTTCCTCCTGCTCCACAGACTTTTTGTTGTTTGTAGAATAAAATGAAGACAAAGTCAATAACAATTGCAATAATTAAATATTAAATTCAGACAAAAAAGAAGATATTATGGCGTGTTCCTGGTGGCCTGGTGTTTTAGTGTGGATGGATGGAGGTCTTCATGAGAACCTGAAAATGCTCGTGTGAAAGCACATCCTTGCTGTGTTTTTTAAAAAGTGGCACTGGATTAAAGTGCATGTCATCACAGACGGAGATGTGTCAGCATTGTCCTCCTGTTTGAACTGAAATCAGAGTGAAGTGAGAGACAGAGAGGAATACAGAGAGAGAGAGATAGAGAGAGAGACTGAGGTGTGTCACTCAGCGTGTCGTTGAGTCTGAAGTCTGAATCTGACAATGACTTGACATGACAGCCAGCAGCCTCCTTTTCTCCTCCTCCTGTTTCCTCTGCTCTCCTCTCACCCCTCCTCTGGCTTCTGAGGGAAGGAAAAGAAATGGGGAAAAGAAAAGGAAAAAAAGGGAAGGAGGAGAGGAGATGAGGAGAGTAGGTGAAGCAAGGGAGATAAGAGGAAGGAAGGGTGTTGGAAAGTCATTTTCTGACCTGATATCTTTACATTCTCTGTGTTTGCATGTCTTTACCACAGTGACCAGGAAATACACGCTGCTTTTGCATGGGAAAAAAAAACAAAAACTTGTTTTAAGGTATAGTAACCAACCTAGTAAATAGCTTTCTGTCTAATGATCCAACCTGACGAATGAATTATTAACTAACTAATCTCCTATCTACTGAAGCGCACTGCATTCATAAAAAAAAAAAATAGACACCTTATCTCTTAATTACGTGATCCTGATCTCGTCATTAGGGAATGTGGAGTAGGGGCAACAGTCTCCACAATATTAATTCATACCACGCAACTAAAACTATATCACTATATATCACACTAAGTAGCTATGTTTAGCTTAATCCGAACCTACAGGCTACCATTTCATTCAGAAAGTGCCTCGTTCTAATGACTTCTGTACCTATTGACTGACTGACTGACTGACTGACTGACTGACTGACTGACTGACTGACTGAAAAACTAGCCAACGTAGAGTGTATTTAATCTATGAAGTAGATACAGGGGAGACATAATGTTGTAATGTGTGGCCCATTTTCCACATCTGGCACATTTGTGTGGGAACATAACCATCACCTGAAGTGGTTCACTGTTAGAGCAGAGGCTTGTTTTCAGTAATTACACCAATGCTTCAACATTATAATGATCTACTGCTGTCACAACCCTCTGATATTTGCAATATTTTAGGAATTAATGTCAGCTGATCATCTGACATTTTATTATCAATGCTTTGTTCTTCTTGCAGAGCCACCGGGGTGTGACATGACTGTTGCTTCGAATACCTGTTTCACCTGGGGAAAAAGAAAATATCCTCTGCACTTGCTCAGCAACCGCTGTCAAGATGCCTTTGAGCAAAGAGCCCAACCGAACCCCCAAGAGATCCATTAGAGCTGCTCAGTGACCCACAGTAACAGGTTGCTCCTGCTCAGAGGACAACTTCCTGTCTGCAAAAAGGTTCAAAAGAAATTAAAGCCACTCCACTTTTTAAAGATGACATAAAATCCTCTGCTGGCCGATAAAAAATTCACAGATATGTGAAGGCAAGTCAGGCGAGTCACTGCATTCTACTAAGGCTCCATCATATTAAAAAGTGCAGAGAGGAAAAACCTCCAGCTGTAATTCAGCAGCAGGAGTGCTGAGTTAGACTCGTTTCTGCTCCACATCATTGCTGGACTGTCTGCAGATCACTCCATATGCTCACCTAATGAGGCTTTGAGAAGGAGCACCTACCTACACACACACACACACACACACACACATACACACACACACACACAAAAACACACATCCTTGTTTTATTGTATTGGTGGGGACCCATCATTGACATAATGCATTCCCTAGCCTCTTACACCTAACCTTAACAACCACTGAGGGCCTGGTATTCACAACCCTAACCTACACTTATCCATAACTTTTTTACTTAACTAAGGAAACATTTTAAGGGTTTCTGTGCTACACCCTTAAGTAACTCCCTCAGCTAAGAAGAAATTAAACCTTAAGTGTTCTACTTTAATAGAAAACTTAGTTGTTTTGTGCAACCGGCCACTGACCCTAACCCTAACCTAGACCTATTCTAACCACAAAACCAAAACTGCGACCTTCTGATTAGTGGATGAATTTCTCCTTAGCTGAGGGAGTTACTTAAGGGTGTTGCACAGAATCTAAACGGTAAATGGAATGCATTTATACAGCACTTTTCTAGTTTTTCTCCGATTCACAGCAGTAATAGAGATTTTACAGAGGTAAAATGCTACTGTTTCCATGGAGACTGTTTGTTTGCTGGCATTAGCTTGTGATCCCTGTTATCAGTTTTGGGAAGCTGGTAACATTAGTGTATGTGTGTGAGTGTCAGTGCGCTGCTATCTCATCCTCCTGTTGTTTTGACGGGAACTTCACCACGGTGTTCGGCAGACAAACAGTGAGTGACCTGACACTGATCTGTGGACGTGACTATACTTGACCAGAAATCTGTAGCATGAAACAGTAGAGCAATCATTGATAACGAAGTAGCTGGAAGAGCACAGCTTCGGAAAGTGGAGTGATCCAACTCTAGAGGGTCAGACAAATCATAAACTGACTGCAGGTCAGATCTGTGATGTAGAATCAGTTTCTCATTTTTAATGGTGCCCATTGGGTTCTCCCAATCTTCTTGGGATGCATTCATCTTCTTGACTTATCACTATACACTTGGTCAAGTTGCAGTTAAGATAGAGTCAGAGGTACTGTTAGTTTTTTTTCTTACCTTGGTCACTAAGGTCACTAAGGTCTTCTGTGCAAAGGTCTAGCGGGTGGCTCACCTAGCGGGTGGCTCACCTAGCTGGTGGCTCACCTAGCTGGTGGCTCACCTGGTAGACCGCATGCCACTGTCCTTACCGCAGTGGCGCAGGTTGGAATCCAGGCCGGGCCCTGCTGCTTGTCATCCTCTTTCCCCCAACCTTCCTGTCACTCTCTCACTGTCCCTATCCAATTAAAGGCAAAAACTACCCCAAAAGATTTTAAAACTCAGACTTTAAGAAAAATCTTAAGGCTTTCGTGCAACTGGCTCCATGTCTTAACCATCAAACAGCCATTTAAACTTTTGGCGTCCCAAAAAGCTGTCGGATCCCAAAAGTATTGTGGGATACTGGTTTTTAGACCCCATAAAACAAGCCCCCACACAAACGCATGGACACAAACCCAAATAAAAAACTGCACTCCTGTATATTTTAGGTGAATGTGACACTTAATCTTCAGACATCCCACCCAGTCACCCAGCTGTGGCTTGAAAACCATTGGAAACAGTGAATAGTGGGGTCCTGTTTGGGAGCAGGAACATACTGGGACCATCTCATCCCTCACTCATGCTTTGTCTATGTGCTATATTGAAGTGATTGGCTCTCTTGGGATTGAAAGAAAACATGGACGGATAGGTGATGGATAGTAAATGGGTATGGCTTGGTAAGTGGGACTAGGAATAGTAAACAATATTGGAGATGGTAAATTGCAAGAAATACTATAAGTACTAGAGATGGTACAGGGATTGGGAAATTAAATTGAGGTCAGCTGATTTTCTTTATGTGCATGCCAGGAAGCTTTTAATGAGCATTTTGTCCACAATTAGGCCTGGTAGTCTTTCAAGTGGTCATTTCATGTAGGCTGTTAAGTGCTCCCAACAAGCTCCATAAACTGATGAAGTGGTTGATTTAAGGTACTGGGTTGTTTCAATTTAGGACAGAAAGTTAGTTTTGCTGAGATTCGAACTGGTGGAACTCATTTGGAGCCAGCCACAGCCAGGCAGTAAACTACGCCTGAGAAAATGACTTCAGGGGGTAGAGAGTCCCTAAGGTGTTTATTTATTTGTAATTATGTTGGTTTGTTGAGGCTGAGGTTTGACTAACTGGCAAGACTTGCAAGCATTCTTCTAATGGGGCCATTGTTCTGGAAATGTTGTGGGGATCACAAAAAACTTGAAGGCTGCTACAGATATTTGCAGCGATCAGCTACACGTGTTAATTATTGCGATTGCAGGATTGCAGATACCTGGAAGGCCTGATAATAGATGAGTCAGTTAAATGAAGAGGTGACATGTCGTCAGGGTCAGAAACGTCAGGACCCTGATTACAGCTGCTATACATGTTATATTGCAACAAATGTTCAATATATTGATGTCAGTTTATATCACTGTCTGTCCCAATATAAATTAAGTCTCTATTCCCAGATAGCAAAATAAATCCGGCCCATACTTGGGCCACATGCTTGTTTTCCTCTGGCCCAGAATACACCCAGTTCCGCTGCCCATATCCAGGCCATATACAGCATTGTTGTAAGATTCTACCTCCACATCTGGACCAATTTTGATGCACACACAGAAACTCTTTAGACTGCCAGTCAGTACTGGTGGATAACAGCTGGACTCTGCCAAGATGTGGAAGTATATGGGCCAGACTCGGGTTCATACTGTATTATGATTAATGAATCCTTTACACTTAAAATTTCTTATTGGTAGATTCAGAACCTGAAAAATAACCAAGTACTGTTTTAACTGCAAACATGATTCGGATTTATTTAAATAAATTATATCCAAATTAACAAAAACCGTCAGTTTGGAAGTATTAACCCTCATAAATCCTGCAGTGTGACATGTTTACAGCCAGACATTCCTATCTGTGGTCAGTTACGTTAATGAGCTTCAATGACTCATTTTCATTTTATGTTTTACTGAAGCAACAGCAAGTATCTTTTAACACTGGCATAAGTGGATGGGTCCAATTGCTGCTGCTATTTCACTCAGTGTACTTCAATGGCTGGTGAAGAGTTGAAGGCTTTGTGGTTGTATATTCATGGTCTTTGGGAGAGATTCAGTTGTACATCACTTGACAAAACAGCCGAACCCATCTAATAGCTGTTCTGGAGCTCTTAATCATATCACATGATCATGACTGTGCCCAGTTGTAATGGAGTTGTAGATGTTCAAATTTTCACCCACACTATCCCACTTTGAGCCTCTGGTAGAAATTGGATGATCCCTCTTTGGCCCTGCAGTGGAAACCAGAATATCCCTCTTTGGTCTTGTAGTAGACTAATGAGTGCACTGTTGAAGGCTAATTAGGCTCCACAGCTGTAAGTGACTTAAATTGTGCAGACAGACACACACACACACACACACACACACACACACACACAGCTCCAGGGCAAAGTTGACAAACATCCCACTTAAGTCTACCTCTTCTCTTCTTTTTCCCTCATCCCCTCATTCTTCATGATCCTGCCTCTCTCTCTCTTCACCTTCTTATTTATTCCCACCATCCCCTCCCCATCTCAACATCACTTGACAGCTGCCTCCATTCTATCTATCTATCTATCTATCTATCTATCTATCTATCTATCTATCTATCTATCTATCTATCCATCCATCCATCCATTCATCCATCCATCCATCTATCTATCTATTTATCTATCTGTCTCTCAGTCCGTCTCTCTCTCTGTCTAATAAAGACTCATACACACAAACACACGCACACACAGTCCAATGTCGTCTGGATGTCACCAGACAGAGAGGTGTCTAGAGTCCTCTGCCTCTGGTGACAGCAGTCTGTGTGTGTGTGTGTGTGTGTGTGTGTGTGTGTGTGTGTGCGTGCGTGTGTGTGTGTACATATGTGTGTGTGTGTGTGTGTGTAAACAGCGACACGGACAGGGGATAAAAACAAACAAAAGACGGAGAGCGACAGGGAAAAAACAACAGACAGAAGGCAAGACAGAGGAAGAAATGAGACACAGAAAGTGCCAGACAGTGGCATAAGAGAGAGAGAGGCATCGATAGAGTGAGAAAGAGAGGGTAATGAAAGAGAGATAGAGAGATAGAGTTTGCCTGAGGACAGAGCGACCAGCCTTGGTGTGCCTGGTTAAAGCAGGGGCTGGTGGGTAGTAAATAACATTCATTGGGATGTCAGACAGACAGAGGGGGAGAGATGGATACACCAGACAGACAAACAGACAGACAGACAGACAGACAGACAGACAGTGGGAGAGAGATGGATACACCAGACAGAGAGACAGACAGACAGGCAAACAGACAGACAGAAGGAGAGCGATGGATACACCAGACAGAGAGACAGACAGACAGGCAGGCAGACAGACAGACAGGACAGACAGTTAGTTATTTGGTAAGCTGCCAGTACTCCATCAGAAATGCTGGTCACATGGTCAAATAGAAGACGGACTGCTAAAAGGTGTTGGGTAAGGTAAATGGAGACTGTCCTGTAAAAAACGAGCCCATATGTTGTTTGTGCAACAGGTTATTATGACCCATAGTTACATTTTGTTGCTAGGCGACATCTAGTGGTCGTAGTAATTATGACAAGAGCAAAGGGAAAAGTGAGGTGACGTAGTATAAAGAGAGACAAAGTCCACGTCAGGAGGAGGCTGTGGTGGATGGATGAATATGACACGAGGGCGGTATTCGATTCCCATGTGTAGGCAGCAGGTAAGATTGTGATTTGTGGGACTATTCAGCCGTCTTAGAAAAGTACATTTTATTGAAAGTTGTTGGGTAAGGTATATGACTGCAAGGACTGGTAAATGGTGTCGGGTTTAGTAAAAGTGTTAAAATATATTGGGATAGTAAACAGTGGAGCACTGTAGGGTTGGCATTGAGCACAGAAAATTTGCTGTAAATGGTGTTGAAGGACGTGTACAGTGTGTTAGTTATGGCATCAAGGTTGGTTTGGTTTCGGGTTGATACAGGACTGATATGGTGTGTTGGGAACAGAAAACAAGGTTTTGTAGTTTCTGTAAACTGTGTTGGATTGATGTTGAGTTATTGGTATGGATAGTGGGTTAGGTGATGTTAGATTAGTAGGGGTGCTCAATGGTGCTGGGAACAGTGATGGACATATTAAAGGGGATTTGGGCAGTAGAACTGGTACACAGTTAATGGTGTTGGGAAAGCTGGTAAATGCTATTGTACAATCAAGTAATATTAGCCAGTGAGCTGCTAGATACTAGCAGCATGGGACTCTAGTAGTCTGTGAAAGTTGACCTAATAGTGCAGCAGATAGCTGCAATAATCTTTCAAATGTGGATATAAGCACAAAATTGGTATGTCTATCCTTCTGGGGCCATTCATTTGAAAAATCACATTAGCCATTTGAATTTTCAATATCGCCACCATTTCTGGCATACCACACATAGTTTACCACAGAATGTTACCCATGGGACAACTTTCAATGGTTTTGCATTGGAATCCTGTGTTTTGGACTATGAGGATGTTAAAGTCACAACTCTTAAATTTCCTCAGAGATTTATTTGTGCAATTTCTAACATGTAATGTGAAAGATTCTGCATTAAACACAATGTATTTGCGAACCATTTATTATGAATGATGAACCAAAAGTTCTATTAGCATCAACAGTCTACTTGTGTATTTGTCTTAACATTAGCTCGCTAGGCTAACTCACTGATGCTAGGCTAACTCGCTGACACTAGGCTAACTCACTGACGCTAGGCTAGCTAGCAAGATTGAGAAAGTTGTGGATGAACTTATTGCAAAAATAACATTTCCCTGCCAGAAATGGCACTCATCTTGAATTTTTTGAGTGGCTAACGTGTTTTATCAAAAGAGTAATACCCAAGGAGGATTTGTGCCAAGTTTAACATTTGTATTCACATTTGAAAGATTTACTCATTATTCAGTCTCCTCATTATTCATAATTTGACTTAATTTCTTCTCCCATCAGAATAAGGTCTGTGCTAACGAAGGGCAACGTGAACAAGCGTTTCCTGAAGAAATAAAATTGGATTTAGAGATCAACTTTCACGTTTTCTTTTTCTCGTTGAAACTTTTTGTGTTTGCAATGGCTAACGATTTAGTAATAAGTTCATACATATTCAAATTAGATAAAATATTTGTCTCTGAATTAGAAGAGAAAATACTTTGCTGAAGGTGCAGAAGGAGATGAAGAAAGATACTGGATTACAGAGGGAATAAATGAGAAAGAGCCAGGGGAGATGGAGGGAGCTTGATGTTATGTGAATGGAGCAGGACATGGATGGACATGTACTTACACACACACAGAGACTGGGGGATTTCAGGGGGATTTTACAGTGTCATCTCGGTGTCTTATCTTAGCTCTGCACTGAGCGAGTGAATAACCGGGACAAACACTCTTCTTCCCTCCCACACATACTATCACCACGTATTAGTACGTACAGCTTTGTGTGCATGTGTGTGAGTACTGAGCATGTGTGTTAGTGGGCATCACTGGTCTGGTTCTGTGGGGAGGTTTCTTCTATAATATTGTAAGGGCTTGACCTTACCCAGTAAAGTGTCTTCAGGTAAAGTGTGTTATGATTTGGCGCTATAAGAATTAAATTGAATTGAAATCGACCTGAAAATATTGTATATATGTCCTATTGATTACAGCCCTGTACACAGGCCCAAACTTGTCTCCTAGGAAATTATAAAAGTGTTTTCTAACTGGTAAAAAACTAAAACTGGGTGGGATTACATTTCAAAATGAGCTGTTGGAGCGTAAAGATGGCAGGAAACGGTGCTTGCGACTTAGAAGATGATCTTCCTGACTGAACTTTCGCTAAGCTTCATAAACATAACTTCTAGCACGCTTGGCAGGCCAGTAATATTCAGAAGCGATCATAATCATAACCCTAAGAACTAAATGTAAAATTTCATTTTTTCATGAGCTCTAATGCTAACCCTATCCCTCAGACGTCTGGGTGCTGAAAGTGATTGTGGTTTTGGTTGGATGCCAATAAAGCAACTCCTCCAACCTAAACAACCATAGTCGTTTCAGTGTCTCCTGAAAAAGTGCCCCTACAGCGGCAGGTGTACAGGACCTGGGTTGTCATGGTTACAGTAATAAACGCGTGGACTGTACGAACAGCGGTGTACCTATGGTATGTTTATTATAATAACATGGCTTGGTTAGGTTTAGGAAAACACCATGATTTGGGTTAAAATAAGGACTTCCTCCACATTACACAGTCTTTGTTGTCATGGTTACAATAATAACAGCTAGTTTCACATGGGAATCGAACACCACTCTCCTGTGTCATATTCATCCATCCACCTCAACCTCCTCCTGACGTGGACTTTGTCCGTCTTTAAACTACGTCACCGCACGTTTCCCTTTGCTCCTGTCATAATTACTACGACCACTAGATGTCGCCTAGCAACAAAACCTAACTATGTGTCATAATAACCTGCTGAACAGACGAACTATGGGCTCGTTTTTTTTAGATGACAGTCTCCAATAAAGTTAACATACAGTGAGCGAATATTGTGTGATAACAAATAAAATAGTGTTAAAAATGGTTCCTCATTATGGCGGATTAAGAACAAATAATTTGCTCTGAAAGCATTTTTTTGCTTTTGCATTTAACAGTATAAAAACCTAATGTCTCCGAGACAGGAATGCATGTAGTGGAAGACAACTGATGTAGATAAAAATGCGAGTGTCTCAGCATCATTGATGTGCACGCCCTTTCACAAAAGCTTCGATGAAGAAACGATGCTAGAAAAATAGTGGACTGTCTAACAACACAGGAATGGAGGAAGTCTTAATAATAATGCACCGTTGTCCTCACTAGTCATGTGAGGGGGTGTACATTCACAGTATGTACCTTCTGTATGCCTCTTCATATAAGCTACACAGGTGAGTGAGCGTGTGTGTGCTCGTTAGTAAGCTCATGTATATGTCAGGGGTGAGGGGCTCTGTGTGTGTGAGTTGTATCGAGCTCTCAGTGCTACCTGTCAAATTCATTTCCCGCTCGCCCTTCCCAGCTTGCTTATTTTTGGACGTGTGGTGTGCACGTGCGGCGGCATGCAGCGGTGGCGGCCAATCGAAACGCAGGTTGGAGCCCCCATCTGCAGCAAGTGTCTCCGTGATTGGTGGAGACGAGCGGGCTAAAAGCGGAGGAGTTTAGCTGGGATTAACTTCAATATCAAATCAATGTTGACTGGTGGAATAACAGAGGGAGAGATAGAGAGATGGGAAGGGGGGGCAAAAGGAAGGAATGTGAGCAAGAGAAGAGGAGGTGAAAATGTGTGAATGTGGAAGATAAAAAATGTGTGTGTGACAGAGAGAGTAAATCAGGCATGAAGGGAAATAAAAGAGCATGAAAACTGTGCATTACAGAGTGAGAGATGAAGTGGAAGGGTGAAAAGAGGGGAAACAGGGAGAGAGGGATACAAGGGAAGAGAGTAGGAGCAATAGAAGAAGAGGAAGATGGAGTGGAGGAGGAGGAGGGGAAACTAAGTTTGGAGGAAAAGAAGGGAGAAAATGACAGCAGGAGGAGAGAGAAGAAGGAAGAGAGTAAGGATATGAATGAGGAAGAGAAATAACTAAAGAGAAAGAGGAGGAGGCATGAGAGGAAGGAATGAGTAGGAGAAGGAGTGGTGAAAGGAGTACTGAAGAGGAGGGGGAGAAAGAGAGGAGGAAGAAGATGAGAAGAGTGATAGAAACAGAAGAGGTGGGAGTAGAAGAGTTAAAGGAGATAAAGGGAGGAAGAAGAAGAAAGGAGAAGTGGGAGTAGAAAAAACAACAGGAGGAGGAAAAGTAGAAACAGGAATAGAGAGAAAGAACAGAGAGGGGAGGATGGTGCAGGAGAAAAAAGAAGAAAAGTAGAAGGAAGTTAAGAAAAGGGGACAAGAAGTAGAAAAGATAAGAATATGGAAAGGTGGAGAGGCAGAGGGAAGGAGGGATGAGAGGGAGGAAGAGGAGAAAAAAACAGGGATTGGGGGAGGAAAAGGAAGGAAGAATTAGAGGAGGGGCTGGGGCTTTCAGTTGCTGTGCTCTCATGCATGTCAGCGTCCTCCACCCCCAAACCCCCCATTCACATGAATTAAAGGCTGTGTGTGTGTGTGTGTGTGTGTGTGTGTGTGTGTGTGTGTGTGTGTGTGAGATGACTCATACTTTTGTTTTGTGGCGGTCTTTAGTTCCAACGAATGGCTTGGACCGCTCACAGTGACAATGACACAATGGGGGGGGGGGGGGGGGGGG
>NW_019525547.1:2823-41832 GCF_002814215.2 Seriola lalandi dorsalis | reverse complement strand
GGGGGGGTTACTCAGATTTAGAAGAAAAAATCTGCAAGTAAGAAAACAGTGACACCTGTGCAGAATGTCCCCTGTTGGTTTAACCCTTGTAAGGCTGCATTTATAGCACTTTGATCCTAAATACTTAGAAATTTGCCACTCATTCATCAACTCACACACACACACACACACGCACACACACACACACACACACACACACACACAATGAGATGAGATGAGGTAATAGGGAAATGAAATGGAGAATGAAAAGTTGGAGCCTGGAACGGCTGACAGAGACAAACGGAGACAGAGATTTTTTTTAGACTATTTTAAATGGAAATATATAAATGGAACTATATTGTTTAATGTCCCAGTGTTTCTGTAATTAAAGCGAATAAACAGCTGGTGAAAAAAACAAAAAAAACAGGAATGATTGTATCTTCTAAATGTCTGACTCCTCCAGCAGCTGAACTCTCTCTGTCGTTCTTTCTACAGCGGAAATCAAACATTGTTCAGAAAGTTGGTCCAACCCTGTTGCAGAAGTTCACACTAACGTGTGTCACTTGCAGGTTGCTTTGCTTTCCCCTCCTGTCCACTTCATCCCAAACCAGCTGCATGGGGTTCAGGTCTGGAGTCTGGTCTGGTCTTCATCATGTGAAGCCTTCGTCTGGTTCTGGTCTCCTAACGTTGTGGCTCATTATCTTGTTTTAGGATGAACCTCTGACCAACCAACTACCTATTTCTCTCCATTCTGCCACCAACATGCAGTCGTACTTCCTGCTGTGCAGTACACTTTAAATAAAGCTTTAGAGGCAGGTTTTGATGTAGTTTCAGTCAAAGTTTAGTCGTTTTTGTTATTTTAGTCCTCTTTTTATTTTTGTCTTCAGTGCATTTCACCATCTTTATGTACAGTTACCATGGTTATAGGTGTGTCTCACAAGGAGTCCATCCCTCAGTCCCTCTGCAGTAGTACAGACTGTAATCCAGTCATCAGGTCCAAACTCTGTCTGTTTGAGAACAGAACATCTCTCTCTAATCTAATCCTCAACAGTCATTCCTGCTGCAGCCACCTGTCAGAGGCTGGATTCACTCACCTGTCCCCTGAAATACTGTTCACTGTCTGGGCTTCACTTGAGAGGAGACAATTATCACACCAATACTAGGGATGCTCATTTAAATTTTTTTGTAGACTGATGCTTGTTCACCGACCATTAACTGTTAACTGGCAAGATTAAAATGTGGTATTTAGAACAGACAACTGTCTGTAAACAGAGCACATTAAATCCTCCAGCGCTAAGAGCACTGTAACGAAAACCTCCTCCTCCTCCTCCTCCTCCTCCTCCTCCTCCTCCTCCGCTCAGCTAATAAATGATCAGAAACAACAGGTTAATAAAACATTAACTTGCAGCAACATGTTTGAGACCTCAAAATAGAATGAGCAGGCCTGCCACAGTCTTTACCATAGTGGACAGCTTGTCTACTGGTTTTTACTCAGAAGCACCAACATGTCTACAAGCTCTGGGCTTAGTCTGGTGTTCACTCTGAGACCCACTCAGATGGTGCTGATGTCTCATGATATGTATACATACAGTATATACACACATATTGTATATATTTTTTTATGTTTTGCCTTTACTTTGATATTTTATTTTGATAGCCACTGCCCTTAGGACTAAACCCTTGTGGTATACGCTCTACCAGCTGAGCCACCAGGGCGCCTCATTTGCTTATTCTGTTTAAGTCCAACACCAGCATTTATTTATTTTTATGCAATTATAATTAATCCAATTTATTTTGTATTTTATGCCTTGTACTTGCATTTTATCTTTTACTGTGTGTTGTGCTTTGAAAGGTGCCTATAAATAAAATGGATTATTATATTATCAATAATAATATTATCAATATTAATATTAATATTATTGTTATTATTATTACCCCAGAATATATTAGCAGTTTAATTGATAATATTATATATAATATTTATCATATTTATTATATTAATTGGTCGAAATTCTTATTGTCAGTTAATAATTAAGTGGTTAATTAGTGTGGTTAGAACTCTGAAGTTTACATTATGCTTGTGTTTTTGGTCACTGAAACACACATAGCCACCATTAGCTACGGTGGTCACGCAGACGCTTACTGAGTGGATAAATATAAATCCACCTTTTGTCTTCAGCGGGACACAAAGGAAAATCAGAAAGTATGTTGACAATTAGGAAATATAGATCAACACCAGACTGATTCTTTACAGTAATTTGACGACCTGTGGCTGAGCGGTCTCATACACCTGTCCTGTATTTGTCATTATATGTCCCCATGTTTCCTGACTGTCACTAGCACAAAGTCAAACTGTTCCCACTGCAGTGATTTAGTATTGCAGTTTATATAAACATACAGGGGTGGGTATGTGTGTGTGTGTGTGTGTGTGTGTCTGTGTGTGTGTGTGTGTGTGTGTGTGTTGGGGGGGGGGTTGTAAAATAATGGTGAAAATTGCAGCAGCAGCGGCTGAAGGCTCCTAAATTTACTGTTTAGCTCATATCATTGAGACAGAGGATAAAATGACTAGAGCTGTGATGACTGTCCACAGTTGTAAACTGCTGCAGTGTTTTGAGCATTAAAAATCACAGATCCATCCAACCAACTTTATTCTTTCTGGACAGGAAGTGACACAGATTTGTACATGAAACCATGTAAATCTGATTTTTTTTCATTTTCCACTGGTGTGTTATTAAAAGTCACTGGGACTCTGCCCGCTCAGGACTGTGTCGGAGTTCGTCTTTTTCCATGACGTGTTATTTTGTCCAGCCACTTTACACATTGAACTGTTCTTTATTTCATTGAAACCTATTTTGAATTGAAATGAATTAAGAGAGATTGGGAGAGAGAGAGAGAGAGAGAGAGGTAATGACTGAGAGAAAGAAAAGAGAGTGAGATAGATGAGAGAGGGATGAGCAGAAAAAGACAGGGAGAGGTTAAAGTATTGTGCTGACACATCCTGTCTAATGAGAATGAGTGAGAGAGGCTGAAAGGTAGAGGGAGAAGAGAGAGAGCTGGACAGGCACCTATTAACATTTAGAGTTTTGAGCATCATGAGTTGTAATAGTCTCTCTCTCTCTCCCTCTCCCTCTCTTTTTAGTTCATTTGGGTAACTGCTCTCTCCACGCCACATTAATCTGTGTAATTGGGTTTGAGGCTCGTTTTACCTCCTTTCCTCTCCTCATCTTTTCTCTCCTCTTCTGTCTTCCTCTCTATCTCCTCCCCACATCTCTTTTTTCTCTCCTTCCTCTTTTTAATTTTTTGTTCTCTTCGCTCATTCATCTGCCCTCACCGTGTCTTCCTAAATTTTCTTCTCCACTTCTTTTCCCCCTTATCTTTCTCTATCAACTCCAGTCTCTCTCTCTCTTTCCTCCTGTAAATCTCTCCTCCAGCTCCTTTCACACACACACACACACACACACACACACACACACACACACACACACACACACACACACAACCTGGAAGGACTGAGTTTAATTATTCATGTTAGAAAAAAAAACAAGGAATGAGAGTCTAGAGCCACACCAGCAGCTCTGCCCAGCTGTGCTGAGTTAAACACTAACATCAGCATGCTAACATGCTCATAATGACAACGCTAATATGCTGGTGTTCAGTTGGTGTAATGTTTAGCATGGTCACCATTCTAGCTTACTGCGTTAGCATGCTAAGTAGCAGTAAACACAAAGAAGAGCTGAGGCTGATGGGAATGTCATTAGTGTTGGAGGTACTTAGTCATGAAGCAAAAATATTTGACAAATATTGACCTGATGGCGCTAGAGCAAAACCCAGAGGTCAAAGAGGTGATTACAGTTCATCCTGAGGAGAACATGACTGAACCACATCAGGGCACTTTATCCAGATGTTGTGAAGACATTTCAGCCTGAACCTTAAAGTCAGGGGTTGACCAGAGTAATTACACCTGCACAGTTTTACCACAGAGCTGTTTATGGTCTGAATCTCAGCTACAGACGAGAGACACACACATGACTGTAGGTCTATGATGTCACCTGCTGAGGGGACATCTTTGTCAGTTACAAACCCAAATTCATTCTGGGTGGAATTTAAAGTTATAACCTGCAACTTTCAACATTAAAATGTATAAAACAACTAGAACTCTGTTCTATATGTTGTTGAGTTGTGTTCTCACATTCTCCTAAATGTTTCTGTGATCTGAAATCTGTGATTTTAATCATGGTAACAGTACGTTTCATTGGTCGCCTGTCAATGACATCATATCCTCTATGATCATGTGTCAGTGTGTTTGTCTGACAGAAGCTCAACACTGACTTTTATCTAGTTTTAAGTCACATACACTTTTTACACCTTGGTGGTTTTCAGCTCTATATTTGAACCAGATGAAGGATTTTAGTCGTCGGACGTCTGGATCTGAAGTTATCAGAGAAACAAGCTGAGGAAATGTTAGACAGCTCAGCTCCCAGCTGCTGGAGACGTCCTGTCCTGTGTCACTGAAGAGTGGTGGTAAATCTCTGGTTTTTAAAGGTCAACTTCTTTATGGGTGTTTCTACTGGTTTTAACCCCCTGATGCTCAGGGGCAAAACAGGGGCAACTCAGGAGGACAGCCCAGAGGCCATGCGGACAGGCTGGGTAGTTCAGTGGGGCGACCCAGAGGTTGGGCAAACGGACAGAACCGTTTTGGAGGCCGACGGCGAAGACCGAGTCTTTCTGGAGGTCGAGCAGGAGGACGGCGGCGAAGACAGGGTCTCTCCCGAGGTCGGGCGGGGGACGGTGTCGCAGGCTGAGCCCCTCTGGAGGATGACCAGGAGTTGACTGGGTGACAGGAGCAGGAGGCGGCCGGACCGCCGACTGGAGAACAGGAGCAGGAGACGGCCAGACCACTGATAGGATACAAGGAGCAGGAGGCGGCTGGACCGCCAACTCGGGAGCAAGAGCAGGAGTCAGCTGGGCCGCCAATGGGACACGAGGAGCAGGTGTCGGCCAGACCACTGACTGGGAACCAGAATCAGAAGTCAGCTGGACTTCACACAGAACACGAAAAGCAGGTGAGACGTTATCTAGAACCACCAACTAGGGAACAAGGGAGGAGTCAACCAGGACCCCCGACGCTGAAACAGCTGATTCGTCAGCCAGGATGGTCGACCCAGGAATTGAGTCAGGAGCTGATGAGACGTCAAGTGGGACCCCCAACGCTGGAACAGCTGATGCAACAGCCAGGGTGGTTGGCGAAGGCTCCTGATCACTGGAGGGCAGAGGTGTGATAGTGGGATAGTTGGGGCTTGGGGCTTGGGACCTCCAAGGAAAGGCTAGACGGGTTCCCTAAAAAGGAGACGGCTCAGAGTCTTCCAGATCCGAATCTGACAGAGGGTCAGCCAGTGTGCAAAGGGGCCTGACAACCGACGGGGGTGCTGGCTGTCTGTGAGGCAACCTCAAAAAAGCCATGAAGCTGGCATAGGCTGCTGGGTCCATTATTTTGTCGGTTCCTTCTGTCACGGTAGGGGTAAGGCTGGACCCAAATGCATGCCCAAACAACAAGGGAGTAGGTGGAAAGAAAAATGTTTTACTTACAAGATAACACAAGGAACATGAACAGCAAGCTGAAGCATGAAGTAACACTGGGGAGTTAAACAGGTAACATATCAGAAAGCCAAAGCACGAGGTAACACAAGACTAAACAGACACATGGGAGGCAAGGGTGATTGAACACAGGTGAAACACATTAGGGCAGGGCAGACAATCACCAAGGAGGGAAACAGGACCAAGACAGGAAGTAAAACCATCAAGACACACAAGGAAACTAACTACAAAATAAAACAGGAAGTGAAAAAATTTCCAAACATAAAATGTTCAATCCATGACAGACTGTGTGTTAAAGTAGGATGAGTAAACAGTTACCACCGGAGTCTGATAGGACAACAAAAACAGAAAGTCCACATAAAGGTACAGTTCATTACGTGAAAGATAAAGTTACTAACTGGTAAAGACACTGGAACATCCAGCAGCTCCAGAGCTACAGATAACGTTTCCCAGGAGAGCTGAAAGAGGAATGAATATTATGGTGACACTGTGCCGGGGTTGTGAGTCTGTTAGCTTGTTTTGGAGTCTTAGTGATCACAAATTATGCAAAATAGCTGTGATATCTTGTTAATTCAATAATTATCATTAAATCACCTCCACAACAAACACTAGGATATGGAAGGAGGTGAAATTAGGTTTCACATCTAAATATATAAGCAGAAAAATCAGTCGCTGCTCCAGGAGCATGGTTCAGAGGGTTGTACTACTTAATTAATCATGGGAGTGTTTAGGGCAAACATGCACTAAAACAATCAAAGTGCCATCTCCATTCCCTTTAAAAGCCAAGTATGCTCCTGACCAGCGAGCCCAGTCCTGACCAGTGATTCCAGTACCGGGACACACATGTTGTCTTAAGAGGTTATAGGGCTGAGTGAATGACTGCGCTGTGCACAGCTCTACAAAGAAGCAACGACACAAATCATGTTAGATATCTTTTATGTTGTATCATGAGAGGTGTAAATACATTTTCAGTTCATCATGAAATTGTGGACGAATTTATTCCAGGTGATATTTACCAGGTAGTGAGAAAGAAGGCTTCTCTGCGTCAGCTCTGACCTTCTGAGTCTGTATTGTAATGTTCCACCTGACTTATCCAAACATAAACTCCAAACTCCACTTGTGCGTGATAGGCAAAGTGTCCAGGCATTGTTAACGAAGTAGGCACATATTTCTCTCTTGATAATACGTCCTTAAAATAACAGCGAAATACTGCACCACTGTGTTACTGGCCCAGTTTTCCCCTTTAAGGGCGGGGGCCTTGTGGGTAACCTGTGTGTGTGACGTAGTGATTGGTGTTATAGGAAGTGGACGTCTCTTGTGTCGGTGAGTGAGAAGAGACCGTGTGCTGTTGCAGCACAGAGAAACTACATGCTACAGGTAGGCAACAGGCAAAAAAATCTCTGCTCCGGATTTTGTTTTGGTCAATTGTGCAACTGCTTTCACTGCCTCAAGATAGCGATGTGCCACACCTCGTTTTAAGACCACAGACAGGCTCAGATGTGTCCGAGTGTATTTCCTGTTTAAAGTGGGTGCTGGACGGGAAAATCTGAAATTAGCAAAAAGACGCTTCTGTTGTGCTTCGTGCCAGGTGTAAGATAGAGCCCCATGACTGGCTGGTGTAATAAACGGCTTGTCTGCAATGGCCGTTGTGGGTCTTTTGCCATTGACTTCAACACAAGATGTTTCTTTGAGATAGCATCTAGTGGTTATAAAGGGAACTGCAACTTTCAGGCCTCTCCATACTTGCTTCACTGTTGTTTAGTTGTGCTGGTTTGATGATGCTAGAAAAAAGGCTCAGTACAGTACAGGGTTAGTCATCTTGTCCAGAAAATCAGCTGTGGTGAATATGTACATGCTATTGATGCACTGATCGGCTCTGATGTCATCTGAATCCGCATATATGCATAAATCATACGCCCACCACCCTCCTGAACCAATTATTGACCCGCACCAGACCACACATAACCATTAGTTCACAGTGGGATATTACACCTGATGATATGATAACATAAGTAGGCTGATAAAATAAAAATGGCAACAGGTATTTTCCACAACAGCCTGAACTCAGTTTTATATCAAAATTCCGAATGTCTCTGCTACAAACAGTTTAAAAGCTCATAATGAAGTTTTGCCGCAGCCCAGAATAAATAGTAGATCATGACAAGTTCAGCATTCCAAACACTGTCTAGTTTGTCATTTTAGAGAATGTAATTAATATTTTCCTCATACATTACATATTATTTCACCCACCCGCGACCCATCAGTTGACAATCAGAATGTTAATTTTTATGACCTGGAACGCCTGATTCGTGGATTAACCACAGTGGCTGCGGATGTAACTGCGATTGTCGCCTCACTCGTACTCAGGAAACTGCTGTAACATTTAAGAAACCGACAGAGGGGAATAAGTCACTTACTCAGTCCCTCTACATATAGTGTTTTTGTCTGCATCTCTCTCTCGCTCTCTCTCTCTCTCTATTTATGTTCATCTCTCTGCTCTCCAGTGTATCTCTCTATCTCCATCTCTCTCTGTGTTGCTGATTCATGGCAGAGCTGCAGGCGCTGACATGACAGTCAGTCTGGTAGCACTCAGACACAAGTCCTGCTGGCTTACCAGCCTCTGTCTCTCTCTCTCTCTCTCTCTCTCTCTCTCTCTCTCTCTCTCTCTCTCTCTGTGTTTGTCTGTGTGCTGACTGGCCCTGTCCTTCTCTTTGGGTCACATCCCCAAACAGCCTGTAAACTTCTGCAGGAGGACAATCCAGGTGTTGACTGTTGCAGAGAGAAAATAAGAATTTTGTTGCAATAAATGAAAAATATTAGCTCCGATTCCTGCTGTGTTTAAACAGATTACCTCAACAGTTCCTCACATCCATTGCATAGTTAGGTTCTAGTGCTGGTTTGAATTTTGAAGGAACAGTTGAGGCTTTAAGTCCAGTTAATTATCTAAAACACGTATTTGCAAGCGAACACAAAAATGAATAGTAAAGTAATGACTGAAACTGTTTGTTTACATGCAGCCCTGAAAATCATGTTTTCGCCATCTAGCAGTCTGCTGACTCTTACACATATTCTACATGAAATATATGAGCTATGAGGATAGGAACCATCAATCTGTGTTCCAATACTCCTCACCTATGGTCTTGAGCTTTGGGAAATGACTAAGAGAATGACATCAAAGATATAACCAGCTGAAATACACTTTGCAGTGTTTCTTTGCCTCCTGTACGCATCCTGGTGGAGGTTTTTCAGGCTCAATGTGGCCTGGAAGCATCTAAGGATTCCCCAGTAACACCTGGAGGATGTGCGTAGGAAGAAGAGCGTTTGTGCTATACCTTGCTTAATTTGCCACAACCACCACAACCCAACAATTCAACAATCATTTCCACTTTTTCACTGTGATTGGCAAATTTGTGGAAGTTACAGAGTAAGCACGATTTAAACTTTTCGATCTTCTGAAACTCTTTCAATTTCATTCTTAACAAAACAACTTCCTTCACTTTTCGTGTGTGTGTGTGTGTGTTCACCCCATTTTCGGGTTGCAACACCGGGGCCAGCCCTATAATCTCAAATGTTGTTTACTGACCGATTGACTGACTGACTGACTGAATCTGGTTTCCCGGCTGCTCAGGAACTGCAGGGAAGAGGAGGAGCACTTCCAATACACTGAGCCTCACCTCCATTACAGCAAATAAACTACTTTCATTACATGTTGTATTATTACTGAAGGAAGCAGAGGAATAACTAAACATAAGACACACCGAGCAGAGAGAGCAGGAGAGAGGGAGGAAGAGAGAGAAGTCGTCAGTAACGAGGCTTCATACTAACGACTATGACCAACTCTTCATATCAAACAGAGGGAGTGAGACATAAAGACCTGCCTCTAATAAAAGTCTGCTACGTTCTGGAGTTGAAGTAAATAAAGACTAAACTATTGTGGATCCAGACGGAGGCTGTGCTCTGTGTCAGAGACTAAATAAGAAAGATAGTCTGTCTCAGGCCCCGGTGGTTCACCTGGTGGAGCATGTGCCATTTGGGTTTAGTCCTTGCTGTGGCAACCTGGGTTCAAGTCCGGCCTGTGGCCCTTTGCTGCGTGTCATCCTCTCTCTCTCCCTCTCTCTCTCTCTCACACACACACACACACTCTCAACTCTTCTAACTTTCTCTCTGATCATGTTACAGTAAATCCAGCTGAAATCACAGCTCAGTCTTTGTCTTTAAGTGTTTGGTGATTTTGTCAGATGCCGTCAGGATTTCACCATAAGGGATCCAGATATATACTAGGTTTTGATCTAATAAAAGATTAAGATTATCAAGTTTGTCCACCTCAATTAACATTTGACGTAAAAGAGGTGACATTATAACAAAACAAAAAAAACAAAACATGCATGTTTGCGACCCACACTGCATTGTAATAATCATCCAGATTACAGAGTGTTCCAGATAAGATGACAGGGTGTATTACAGGTGTGTCATGTAGAAACACTAAGGATGATCATGGTGCTGTTTAGCAGCGATGTGAACACAGCCAACATTTAGCTAACACTGGACAACAATGACCACAATACAGAGCGGCTGTGGAACCAACACACCGTGACTCAAACACTATTCACTCTCTCTCTCTTCTCTGACGAAGTCTCTTGCGCCGCCCCCTCCTCTCTACGCCCATCCCTTCTCTCCCTCGCTCTACATAATCCCATTATGTGTAGCAATAACCTGTCCGTGTCAATCAGTGTCGTTGTCATGCCAACGTCCCGCCACGGGCTGGCCTGTGGGCTCCCGGCCAATAGGGATCCTCCCTGCTGATTAGCCAGCGGTGATCTTGTTAGCTGGCCCTGCCCACTCCAGTAGAGATACGCTGGGAGGATGGACGGATGATGGGTGATTGGGGAGGGGTGGGTGGTGGGGGATATGCAGAAAAGAACAGAAGGATTTTCAGGTGATGTAACACACCTTCTGGCGGGCTTCAGGCGGACCTTCTGTCTCTCTGAGCGGGAACTGATCATCTCAGCACTGGTTTATCTGACTGGTTTGGTTTGTAGATGATACAACTGGCTGGTGGTCAACAGGTGATGAGGAGACAAGATGTTGTATTTAGTAGAAGTTATTAACATGTTCAAAGTTTTAACATTTCAGGTGAACTTACTTGAGTAAAGTCACATCCATTTCTCCACAAACTAATTTACTTTTTGAGCCTAAATAATCATCTTCAATTCAAACTTGTGGCTGACCACCACTGCCTAGATTTTGTATCAAGATGTTTTCAAAGCAAAATGTTTAAAATGTAAAAGAGCACAGCTGCAGTCATGTGAAGTTAGATCCACTGACACCTATTAAGACTGCTTATTAAGATTGAATCCTGGGCTGTGTAAGAGTGACCTTGTGCATATCTGTAACATGATGGATTACGATATAGTTTCCTCCTACTGAGCCTTTGTCTGTGCCTTCCAAAACTGTTACGAATCACAGCAACAACAAAAAGCTTTACAGCTTTGTTAGTGTTAGGGTTTATGGAGAGGGTTAGGGTTGGTTTGAGTTAAAGTACCTGTGTGTCTCTGGTTATTTGTCAGGGAACCTTCACTGTCACGGTTCAGGTTGGGGGGGACAACAACAAAGAGCAGATGGATACCGAGACCTGCGTTCTTTTGGCGTCCATCCAGCCCGACCTCCTCCCTCTCCAGGCTCTGTGGCAGTTTTGCTCCTGACAGGCAAGAGTCATAATTTCTAACAGGTCTTCGTCACCTGAAGGTTTGCTGTTTTTGGGCTCCTGAGTCTTCAGAAAAGCACTACCATGAACACAACATCATACGGATTAATGTGGTGAAACAAAACGGACGTTCAGTCTGATTTCTGGCTGTTTCTGCTCCTAAAACTGAGACCAGACTGGTTCAGCCAAACTGGTGACCTGAACCCGACCTGGTTTCCTGAGGCTATAGTTTCAGCTCTAGTTCACTCTATCTCTTCTCTAGTCCAGCTCAACAGCTGAAGGAGGGTTTTTCTTTTAAGGTGGGATTGAAGGTAAAGCGGGGGGGGTTTTAACCTGAACCATTTAACACCTGCCGTGTGACCTGCAGTGACCCAACGTTGCAAGCTTAGCCAGAGCAAATTACGAGCATGATGCATGTTTAAGTGTAACCCCTTCCTACTGCTAACTTAACCCCTCAACTATGCTTGACCTTTGACCTCTGTCAGCAAGAAGGTCAACTGCTATAACCCCGTGTTCCCGTCACTCTGCTCTGTTTGCCCTCTTTTACCAACGGTCACTACTTTTACTGATCAGCTCTGTCAGACCGCTCTCTGCTCCACAGAGAAACACAGTGTCATGATCTTACAACAGCTACAAAAGATATATTCATTATTCATTAAGTTTGAGGTGAGTTAGAAATGTCAGACAGCTGTATCCCTGTGAGAGAATGTAAATTTGACAAACCTGACACACTCTTTGATGATTATTTCATTTTAGTATAGGTACCAGTGATAGACTGCTGGCTCTCAGCTGTGGTGTATGCGATGTGTTCAAGTGGGTATCGCTGGGTGATCATTCAGAATTATAATTTATTGCCTTTCAGTGAAATCATATCATGCCATTTTATGATACTACTAATTTATGTTGTCCCAATTAATGATGCTGAGCAAGAAACAAAGCAAGAGTTTAATTTGATGTAACGCAGAAGAGTTTTGGAAAACATCCTAATTAGAGCTGCACAATTAATCGAAATATAACCAAAATCACAATATGACCGAGCGCCATGTCCAAATCACAGGAGCTGCAATTTTTTTGATGAAGGTAAAATGTGTCACGACATTGTGGTGCATTGTAGTGTTGGTGCTACAGAGACACCGTGGCCTGCAAATCATATTCTCCAGACATGAAGGAACGTGTTTGTTTGGTACAATACAAACAAAAATCACATTATCATCATTTTTCTTTTTTTCAGTGAAAATGAAAATGCAAAAACGATCATTCCAACTGAAATAGCAATGTCTGCCAGAATAATAGTAATATGATTTTTTTTGTGCATATCGTGCAGCTTTAATCATAATCAATATCATGATAATGAAAGAAAAAAAATCTAATGTGTTGGTTTAGGCCAAAAGTAATTGAAAACTGAAATCATTTCATTCACAAACTATAGCCACGTTTCCACCGCAGGGACTTTCCCCAGGAACCAGGAACCTTTTGAGGAACTATGCGCGTTTCGACCACAGGAACCAGGGTCTGAATTTAGTTCAGGAACTTTGGGGGGTGAGGTCTGCAGTGCTGAACATTTCTGACTGGTCGAGTACACACTGCATTTTATTTTAAAAGTACGCACTGAGTGAGCAAACACATTTTCCACACTGGGAAACAGGTCCAGGAGAAGGTAAAAAAACAGGACCACAACAATATTGCCTTGCATGATATCTTGACATCATCAGTGTGTGTGTGTGTGTGTGTGTGTGTGTGTGTGTGTGCATGTGGTGATGAATGAGAAGCAAATTGCTAAGTATTTTGGATCAAAGTGCTATAAATGCAGCCTTACGAGCACCAACAAGGATTAAACCAACAGGGAACATGCGTCTGCACAGGTGTCACTGTTTTCTTAATTGCAGATTTTTTTTCTTCTAAGTCTGAACCCCCGTTCTGACAGGAAGTTGAATAAATGTGTCTTTGCAATTTGGGATACATGCACATATTCTAATCTGAACCCTGAGTTACCTTCTATTTATATCCACAGAGACATTTAAATGTATCTTCACAGAGCTGTAATTCCAGCCTCAAAACTACAGTGGTTCATACAAGTTTGACAAAACAAATGACACTTTGATGGATTATTATTTATCTGCAGGAAGATTTGTTGTTTTTCATGACAATGAACTGAAAGCAGCATCCTCCTAAAAATTTGATCCTGAATTAGCGTCCTCGCCTTTCTCTCCTGTCTTTATCTTCTGTGGCTGTAAACTCTCTGATCACGCTTCACGTTCACTCCTCACCTCCTCACCTCTGCAGGTCAGTAAAGAGCTGGTGTGTATGTGTCCGGTACTATGGAGCCTGTCTGTTAACCTGTACAGTGAACTAAGCAACTCTACCCCCCCCCCGCTGAGGTGGGGCTGTACTCCCTGCTATAAGTGGATCTGGCTGTACTAAGCTGGGCAGAGGGCTGAAGCTGAGTTTAGCGGGGAAGAATGGAAGGCTGTTGTCTCACACACATGCTCTTTAAGCTTCTCCTTTAGCTTCAAATCTTCAAGTCAAATCTTTCCCTCACTTTATTTGCACAAAAGTTGAGCACAGTTCAGTTCTGCTTCAGTTTTGTTCTTGTATGTTCACATTCGACCGAATGAAACTGCTTCAGGAAAAGCTGAAATAATTTAAATGTATATAGATTTACCTTTGCCTTAATTTGCATCACCTGAGTACATCCACATCGGTTGACAGGTGACTTGTCGTGTCACCTCAAGAATTCATTTAGCTTTCAGGCAAAGATTCTCTACAATAAAACATGACGCATCACAAGCAGCACCAATGGTGAGAAATGGTAAAATGGTAAACACTTCCTCCTTCCTGTCTCCTAAGTGGGCGTGCATGGTCATGATTGCTGGTTCCTTTCAAAATATAACAACAATACAACACAACGCCAGACAGTTTGAATGTATGCTATGTTAACTCTGTGTTTGAGCCCCTAAAACAGAGACTTTTGAAAACTGCCGGCCCCATTTTTAGTTTGAACATTTCAGGTTGTGTTGTCTTCTAGACGGCCTAGTAAACATTAATTGCCTTTTCTATTGCTATTTTAATTGTAATGCACTACATAATACACATAATACACTTTACACAGTGGTGGCTCAGAGGTCAGTGCTTTCACCTCACCTGTGATAGACTGTCAAAATGCCCAGGGTGTACCCTGCTTCGATCTTGTCCAGTGCATGCTGGGATCAGCTCCACCTCCTGAAACTGCGAACAGAACAAGGAGGAACACTGACTCACCGGATCGTGTGACCTAAAGATCACCTGTTCCCTGAACCTGAGACTGAAAGAGCCCCACTTTCTCAACCCCCTACATCTGCTGTCACAGTGTCCTTAAACAATCGGAATTACCCTGGATGAACTTATTTGGCAGAGGAAGAGTTGTTCTGGACAGTGTAAACACAGTCTGTTAGCTTGCCAGCGATCAGCTGTACACATCAGACTAAAGGCTACTACAGGCTAATCTGATGGCAGTAAACATGGCCTGATACACAGCCACTGGCTGGACAGCAGGCCAGATTTAGAAGCCAAACCAGGATGATAGAGTGAGACCGGACTGTGGCTGTATAGTACTGTAAGTTAGAGTAAGAGCAGTCTGGAAAGAAAAACAAGCATAGGTAATGTTTAGCAGTTTAAGCACATACTGTTTTTGTAGAAAATGTTCCAATATGTTTCTACAGTTATTTGAGATGACTCACAACAGGGGTTTTCAAAGTCTAAGAGTGTGGCCCTCCCTTCAGACAAACCTTGGGAAAAGGTGCCCCCTCACCCCACCTTAGTTGACTTGCTCTGTTTGCTCAATTCATGGCTGCATATGGGATCATTATTATGTTAAATGATCCCATAGACACTCAACAATTCAAATCAAAGACAAGACATCCCAATACTGCTGTTTAACACAACCTGAGACTGAATCAAATACATACAGAAAGGTTAGTTTCTGACTCTGGGAAAAACAGCACAATTCCTACTACTACTGTATCTCTGAACTATGTCTTTAACCAAAACACAAACATTCAGGCTCATACCATTACCTGATCTCCTTCTGATAACTAATGAATAACTTACTTAATATATTTTCTCATCCATTCACTGAGCCTGCCATCAAACTGTTTGGAGCCCCCACCCTGGTGAAGCCCACTTTCCACTTTAAAAACCTCTGACTTACAACATTGAGACTAAGACATGTGTTGTATACATAGACAGCACAGGCAGTGAGGGAGGCAGCATCTCTGTGTCTGGCTACTTGAAAATATAACAGATATGTAATAAATAATATGACAGAAAATGTGATGAACCTGCTCTGAATGTGGACAGCTGCTCTGTCTCTTTAACTCATATAAGGCTGCCTGAGTATAAGCACCATCGTCTCACACTAAACTCTGTTCTCCTGACCAGTCAGCTAATTTGAGTCAGGCAAACGTACTCATATGATAAAGAAAGATCCTGCCAGATAAAATCCTTAGGCTTACTATTCTTTCCTGCTAATGATAAACTGCAGCTGTGACTGACAAACATACAGATTTGTGACAATACGTAGAATTTTAGTGTCGATGAATCATTTACATTTAGTTCCTTATTAACTTAAAGTAAATTAACTTAAAGTAATGTGACATTTGGAGTTACAAGGATTTCACATAGGAGCATACACACTAACTGTCATTCATGCAGACAGATAATCTCATAACTGTCTGATGCAAACCGTGTTAGCTGCAGTCAACAGGTACAAACATGGTTAAGTAGAGAGCCTCTCTGACATGCTGCTTTTAGTTTCTCGTCCTGGATCTGTGTAGTTTTAACTGAGTGAGCCGTTCAGATAGTGTTGTGCTCTTCCCAAAGTAAATATGACGGAATTCAAGTGAGAAATTTATAATAACCCAACAAACTGTGACATAATCTCTTTTCATCGCAGAATTTGTTCATTCCAATGGAAACTTGTAGGTGATCATCTGTGACTTTTTTCCCCAGATTTGAAACTGAGTCAGCAGATAACACTCGTGCTGTCAAACTGAACCTAGTCGGGACACACTTTTTGTTCAATGCTTTTAACTTCAAAAGTCACAAAACATTGAACAACAAGTGTGTTCATCACTCTTGTGTCCCCTGGAAACACTTCTGTCGTTGTCTGTCCTACTTGTCGTCTTTATTTGATTGTGTTTTAGTTTTTTTCAACCCTCTAATACGACCCATTGGAGTTTCTCCAACCTTGGTTGTCATGGTTATAATAATCAATACGCAGACTGTACTGACGGTGGCATACCTACCTTCGTCGTCATGGTTACTATAATAACGGTCATGGCTTGGTTATTTTTTTTATTTATTTTTTTTTTTAAGTATATTTTTTGGGGCTTTTTATGCCTTTATTTGATAGTATAGTGGAGAGAGACAGGAAACGGGGAGGCAGAGAGGGGGAATGACATGCAGCAAAAGGCCGTCCAATGCGGGATTCGAACCTGGGCCAACTGCAGCGAGGACTGTAGCCTCTACACATGGGGCGCCTGCTTAGACCACTACGCTACTCGATGCCCCGGCTTGGTTAGTTTTAAGGAAAGATCGTCATTTGGGTTAGGGTACGTACTAAAATTAGTAAGGGTTTGTCAGTACACTGGGACGTCACTGGTGGGTGTGGTTACAGGAGCAACAGAGCACACTGCTGATCACAGCAAACACGGGAGGAGAGTGACAGTTGATGGTTTGTTTGGAGAAAACAAAGCAAACACAAGAAAGTTTGAGCTGACATCAAGTGGCTCTGTCAAACCCAGACAGGTTCACTTTGCCAAGATTGTAAGAATTATGGCAATTTCAAGGTCCAATATAAACTGTGTCCCAATTCGGGGGCCGCATCATCTGGAGGCTACATTTGAAGACCGATTGCATCACAGCAGCGTGAACAGACTGTCCCATTTTGAAAGCTCAGAGAAATGCAGCCTTACTTTCCCTGGGTGGCGAAGGCTCCAACAAGTGGACCCTTCATGGCCCAACCTTTCCCAAGTTCAGTTCAACAGCTAACGGTACAACTGTGGGCCTTAAAACCTCAAGTGCAAAAAAGGTAACGTGTTGTCAGGTTGTTAGGCAACAGGAGCCGTGCAAAAGGTTTTCCATTTTTCTTTATTATTGAATCAGTAGAAACTGAGTTTTCCCCCAATTTTCTGTCCCTAGAACCAAATAATTCTCTTCTGCAAGAGAGCATAGTTCACTTCAATTAATTCTCTCACAACACTGACAGCTAAGAAGGGAAAGTGAAAAATAGACATGACCTCGACAAAAAGTTAACACAGTTTATTCAAGAGACATACAGGTCTTATGTACGCCTTGTGACACTGGTGTCAGATGGAACCTGAGACTGAATGCCGATCCTTGATCTACTGTGTATTGAATTGTGCATCATTTGAGCATCAAATACAAACTCCAAATGGACAAATGTGATGTAAATGTATTTATACCATCAACTTGTGCAAACCCTGATGGAGCAGTTCATGCTCCACAAGAGCAGCATTATGTTAAACTGGATGATATGACACAGCTAATATAAAAGCTTGCTCCAAAATGAACTCTCCTGGGGTCAGATGCATAAAACTCTGTGCAGATTCATGACTAAAACTATGTGCACGCTCAAAACCAGATATATGCATACACATTCTTTTTGTTAGAATTATAAAGGCGTGCATTTGCATGGTTCCACTTTATAAATCTCAGGCACTGAGAAATTGGGCACGTGCCAAGTGACAACCTCCAAGGCTGAAAAATGAAGCCGACACTGAAGCACCAAAAACTGCACTAGAGTCTGGTTCCATCAGTGAGTCAGTCCCCATAGACTCCCATGTTAAAATGTCCGACTTTACAGCAGAAATAAACATGTTTACAGCCTGGTACAAAAACAGTTTTGGTCTCTAGAGCTATTTCCTCTATAATTTCCTCCTTCATGACAACCGTTTATACAACTCACTTATTTACATTTCAGACTTAAGTTGTGTATAATTGAGGGCGTGGCCTCTTTGAGTGACAGGTGGGTGAGTTTATACTCACCACAAACCGCCATGCGCCAAAGTCTCAGCTCCACACACGCCCCTCCTCTTTGACCATTTTTGGATTAACTGGGACTTAGAGGCAAAGTCAGACGCTGCCAAGATGGCGACAGTGGATCAGCTCACTCTGAGCTTCAAAACTGCTCTTCAGAAACCATTGGGTGACGTCAAGGAGGATACGTCCATCTTTATTTTACAGTCTATGGTATGTGCACAAGCCTTGTTTCCACTCCCAGAATTAGACATAAATGGATGAAGACATTCCCTTAATCAATCAGTTTAATCAAAAACACTGTCTCTGCCACAAGTTATCAGACACAGAGAAGAAAGACGAGAAAGAACAATTTTACTTTGAGATTGTGAAACTAAGGCTCATACAAATGGGTTGTGTATCAGTTTACTTTAGTATGATCACAACAAGTCCTGTCTTTATATGAACTTCATTTATTGGGACTAGAGAGTCTTAATGAGGCTCCAGAGGCTCTAACACTATGATGAGTAAATATTAAAATAGTATGGCACAGCTACAGCATGACTTATAATAAATAATAAGGATATTAAACCATGATGAAGGAAACACTGAGCACAGTCACATTTATCTCTCTCAATTGTTAAATTGTTATTGTTGTGTAAACACCAAAACTTATACTGATGATATTGGATGAAGCTCCGTGAAGTTGGTTCTTTTATTTTATCTTAAATTACGTGTCTCGGCCTGTTTTGTATTTTCACTGTAACTTTGATCACTTTGGAAAAGGAGTGTGTGAGGTGACACATGCTGTGTTTATAAAGACCAGTTTATGAGCTGGAAATGGCGTACGCATGGTTTTTGTGTGTATGCATCATTAATGCCCACAACCAAGGCTGTTTACAGCTGGTTGAATTCATGCATCAGTGCAAACGCTCTGCACAGGTTTAATCCGCTTGCTCCAGCAAGATTGAATGTTGGTTGGTCTAGAATTTGGATGTTAACTGACTCATATCAAGATCTGAGGTGTTCGTTTCACGCTGTTGCTGACAGCCTGTAAACATCAGGACTGAATGAAGCCACAGGTTTGGTGTAGACAGGGTCAAAAGTCCAGAGCTTTTAAAAGTGACCAATCAGCTGTGTTTCCTGTTTCACTGCTTCACTGCTTCAGACTGAGAACACAGATTCATTCTACACTGTCGCTCCAACTCCTACTGAGATCTGTCCCAGAGAGACAGGCCTACCACTGAGTATACACACACACACACACACACACACACACACACACACACGCATCTTCAAGTGTGAGCTCAATTTTCTGTTCAACTGGGACAGTGAGGTCTTAACTAGCTTGGCCTAAAAACACTCTCTTTCTTCACATTCCCCTCCTCATCTCTCTGTGAGCAGAGCTGTGTGATCAGACAGGAGGCTGCTGCATGTGTGTACTTACACTCTATGTGTGTGTAGAGTGTCGCCAGAGTGAGGACATTTAAATGCAGTGGGTAAAGGCTATTTGAACAATGTATGGACACAGCAGTGGAGAGTGGACATTTAAGGACACTTTGTTAAAGTGAGGACAATTTGGTGAAGCCACAATATTTTGGTGAAATGAGGTCACTTAAGTTAATGACGTTCATTCTAAGATTTTTTTGTTGGAATCGGTGCAGTGCAGAGGTATTAATGTTTTTCAGTGAGCCTCGCCCTTCTAACCAATCAGAGAAGGCCAAAGTCAGGGGTGGAAGCTCGCGGCTGTCATGCGTTCAGTCTACTGCTTCTCTAGCTGCTGGAAGACTTCAATATGGCCGACTCACATGCTGACAAGCTCCTGATTCCTGCATCAGCTGAGACGTGACGAAGATATAGGAAGAAGAAGGGGAGGAAGGAGCGGAGCAGTATGCCTTCGAGTCACATGATAATGCTAACATGAATGACATCTCCTCTCTCAGGCTTCTCTCTGGAGCTCCAGTAACAACAGGTCAGTGAGCCAATCAGAAGAGAGGAGGCTCTCTTCCGATTGGCTGACTGTTTTCTGAGTGATCCAATAAAATTATAGCAAATTTCAGGTAAACACAAAGGTTAGATAGTGGGTCCAGATTTTCTTTAATTTATTTATTTTCCCCTAAACCTGGTACAGTACTGGTTCACACTCAGGCCCACTTAGCAGATGGAGTGTTTACCAGATCAAACACCTGTCAGCACAGTGTCTGACTTTTCTTTACCGACTCAAAACTGTAACAGCCCAACATTTCATGTCATGTGACAAAATGTGACAGGCTGCATTATTTCAAAACACATTTGTAGTTGTTTCAGTCACTCTGTCAGGACAACACACACTGTGCTTTTCAAGCTGAATGGTAAGGTAATGCAAATGTGTACAACAGAGACGAGGCCCACGTGAAAGCACGCCATTTGTGTGTGTGCATGTGTGTGTGTGCATGTGTGTGTGTAAGCGTTTCAATGATCTAATGTGTATACAGCAGGTCACTTGTGTATATTTATATGATCGAGTCTCGTCTCTGTACTTTGCGTGTGTGTGTGTGTGTGTGTGTGTGTGTAATTGCATGGTGCCCATGGTCCCTTGAGTGCACTCCACTAGTCAATAGAGAGCATAATGTTGTGAGTTTATCCATAATGCCCCAGGGGATTGGTGGTTGAATGAGCTCATTGCGGTTTGACTGGTGTACTGAGTGGACACTTGGGACGAGAGACATGAAGAGAAACATGAAGAAAGAGAGAGAGAGAGAGAGAGAGAGAGAGAGACAGAGAGATGCATTTGTGCACTCTGTGTTGAGTAAAGAGAAGAGGAGGAGGAAACACACTAAGACTAAAACCACAAAGATATCTGGTTTCTGTGTCCTCATATGGTCAGTTATTATTAGCCTTGATTCCATAACAATAGTGATGAATTTGTAAATATCTTTTTACTATACACTATTTCTACTTTATGTAAATGAATTTGAATTAAAAAGCAAGATTTGCTGTTGTGTCACAGATCTGCAGCAGCCACATCGATGACCACAGGAATCAAATCTGTGGACGATCTGGAACCGGATCCATTGGAAAGTGTGTGTCACAGCTGCCGGTCATACAGTGAGATGAGCGGGGCAATTGTGAAAATCATCTAATCAGGATATGAAGAAGTTAATTTTATCTGTGTGTATGTGTTCATGCATGTATTTAACTGTCTTGGTGTTTTCTTGGTGGTCCTTCAGTCTACTGCAGGTTTTCAGTTACTCAGGGGTTTGAGACAGGGAAACACAACAAAGAAAAAAAAGCCCTGGAATTAAAAAAAAAAATCAGGTGACAAGGGGACATTACAATTCAGTATTAAAGACAAGTGCCGTTCATAGTTAGTCAAGAATAATACTTGAAAGTCTTGAGGCGACTGTAGCATTTGAAAAGTTGAGATATGAAGTCCATATTTTCATAAATGACATAACATTTAAACTGATGCTGTTATAAAGTGAGAGAACCGGTGTGACCTGCCATAGCACTGTGTTGTGTGTCTGCGGATCTATTAACTGAGGCCCTCAGTCCAAATGAGAGATAACGATGTTACTGTGACTCAGTAAACCAGAGCTGCTCAAAAACACACTACACTGAAGTCTGACCACTGAAAGAAGCTGAAGCCAGTTTAGCAAGTGGCTACATGATTCCAGGTGCAATTAATTTGGCTTCATGAAGTAATTATCAGCATATTAAATGTGTGTCAGTATTTGCACATTTATCACAGTGAAATAATTTCACACACACTGGTCAGTCTGACGACCAGGTGGTGTATCTATAATAACTTTTTCTAATAATAATCATCTTCTTTTTTCCATTCCAGGAAAATGATTGCTGTAATAATTACATATTACAGCTTTTGAAAAATGTGCATCTTAAAATAAGGTGTTTAAAGTTCCTCTCAAGACATGTTTTAAAATACTCTGATTCATATTTTGTTCAACATACGGTTCTCCCACATAATAAGTAAACACGCAAAGAGCAGAGAGTATGAAGATGGGGAGAGGAGGAAACATCAGAGAGACTCAGCCACATGTTTGAGCCTCAGTCAGACCCAGACTCAGAGGAGGAGGAGGAGTCTGTTGAGACCAGAACCAGAGACTGGCAGACGGATCAGAACACAGCGTTCGTGGTTGTGCTAATGCTAACTAACAGGCTTGGTTTGAGACGTATGAAACCCTGGCTGATTAAATCTGTTTTTATGAGACTGTCATTGGTTCACTGCACTTCAAGGTGTTGACAGGTTTTTTGTATATGGACATGTTAACAAGGATAGAAAATTTTCACCGGAGTGGGTCTTTAATTTAAAAATATTTTGAAACAAAATGTGTAGCTTGACTTTCCCCTTTTCCTCTTTTTTGTTAACTCCATTTCAAATCTTATCATCCTCTCCTTCTTTCCTTCTTCTAGTCCACTGTAATGTGGGGGACATTACTTTCTTTTCATGATTGGCCGAGTAGCATCATGTGATAGGTGCCGTAAAGGCTAGAAAAGCTGCACTGGTTAAAATATAAATGCTCCATCAAAATATAATCATTCTCTATAGGTTATAGGTTATAGGTCCAGGTCCAGCGTCTGGATCCTTTACACGCAGGAGTGGACCCTGAAAACCTGCAGAGGTGGATGAGTCTCAATCCCACTGAGGGACCTGTCTGTTCTGGTCTCCACAGGGAGGACTGAGGCGGTCGAGCTCTGATACTCAGATCTGACACAGATTTCCTTCAGACTGAGCGATTGGACCAGAGGGAGCAGTGATCCGGGCCAGTCCTAATCTACTGAGGCTCTAAAGCAGGTTAACCTTTAACCCCAGGGAGCTGAATGAAGACTACACTATCTTTGCGATGGTAACACCGTCCTGTCTTTTTCTAGTGTTCAAATCAACTCCGACCACTCGCTGCATATTGAGCCACGTTCATATAAATTCATATATTTGTCTCCCTTAGCTGAGACTGACTGACATGTCCACTATTCCTACTGCTACTCAACACCTGTCGTGACTGCTTAATGGATTTACAGCATTCTCACACCAATGTGACAAAGGATTGTGACTTTTCAGGCATTTTATTTAAGGCTGAATCACCAACCAGTCAAAGAGGGAACCGTCCACAACAGTGTGTCAACTGGTTTGTGGCAGTTTATCTAAAATCTGATGAAACACACAGCAAGAAAGTATCGAGAAGAAGCTGCTCTGTAAACATCAGTGGTTCAAAGCATCACTTGAGGATTTCAACGTTGTTTCTGGGGTATTGTGTTTTTTTTCTGTTTGGTAAGGTGGATATTAGAATACCCATGAGCCACCACAGCTGTGCAAAAAAATCTGAGGCGTGAGTCACAGTTGTGGGAAATTCAAAACACTTTGGTGATGGGAATATAACACGGCACCTATTTATTGACTGTATTCCACAACTGACCCAGAATCCAAAAGTGAACTGATTTAAACTGAATATTATGCATATTTTCTCTTACTGAAATGCACTGTGGGAGCTGTAGTTGACTTTGCTCCTCCAGTTTTTATGTCCATCGAACAACCAGAGATCTACGAGCAGAGTTGCTCTTCTGATGGTTCAACCAGGAGAGTTTCATGTCCATCCAAGCCTTTAACTGTTACTCACCTAACTGTGTTTATGAGAAGATGAACAGACTTTTAATTTCAGATCCAGAGCCTGAAATAAAAAATACATTTGCAGCTGAACTCTATGTCTCTAGTCAGAGAGAGAGTGAAAGGGAGGAATTTCCTGATTAATTACATTTGAAAGACAACACAAAAATGAACCCGTCCCAAGCACAAAACGCTGACTGGGCAGTCCTTAAATGCAGTTAAGAGTTGAATTTCAATTCATGACGTGTGGTCGGATGCGTCCTCTGCCACCTCTGGATGTGTCCTGAGTGTGAGATACCAGTGTGTCCTCATTTATCTCTCCGTCTTGACTCTTTAACTTTCACAGTCAGTCTTTGTGTCTTTCTTCAAACTCTCTGTGGAGGTCGGGCTCTCACTCTGTGTCTGTGCCTCTCTTTTATCTCACTCTGCAGAAACACAGACGTCTGCAAAGATACCATATATGTCGAATTTTGGGGAAATGTGGATAAAAATTCTGCACAGGATATCTGCATATTTTATATTATCAATTCTTTTTCATTTGATGTTGCAGCTGTAGAAACTCACTGTAGCTTGAGAGCAGATGCAAAAATGCAGATTCTCAGTCGTCCAGGTCTCGGTTCTCCAAGAAAGTCTGATTTGAGGGCAGCTGGACTTGGATGAGAGGTGAAACATCCAAGTTTCCCTCCAATTCAAAAACGGCCACTCACCATGATAAAGTGTTTTTCTACATTTTGAGAAACTTGAAAAAGAGGGGGTTTAAATGGTTAAAATGAAGGTGTGTAAGAGGTCTGAACAGCTACATGGAGCATTTAGAGCTTTCAGCATGAGCTTGTTAAATATTCCAGTCAGTCTGCTCTTCTATTGATTGCTTCAGAGCATCAGTTTAAATAATTGAGTACCAAAAACACCCCAACATCTTCCCCTTTTTATGCTTCCTGCTATACACAGCTTCCTGCTATACACACACACACACACACACAGACACACACACACAGACATGCGCACACAAACACACACACACATGCACAAACACACACACACACACATGCACAAACACACACACACACACACACACACACACACACAAACAGTCTCAGCAACGTCAGCTTACTGTCTCAGTTGTGTGTGTGTGTGTGTGTGTGTGTGGTTGCGATGTGTGTTGACTTGGCAGTAAACCAAACTCCTTCACACAGCAGCCGGTTGGTCAGTCAGTCCTGCCACTGAGGGCTCCAATCCAAAGCCATTAGCCAGGGGAACATCCCGACTTTATCCTGTGCTGCACTGCTGAGACAGACCTCCAGTACACACACACACACGCACGCACGCACGTATGCACGCACGCACGCACGCACACACACACACACACACACACACACACACACACACACACACACCAATGTCCCATCTTACAGATGGGTGCATGTAATGCTCCCATTATTGGTGAGTCTATGGGTGTAGGCTCATTATTAGCCAGTGGGTGGATGCTTTTATCTGCATTAAAGCTCCTTGGAAAATAATCACTGTCAGTCTTATTAGGGAGCTGAACCTCCAACCTCACTTATGTTATCATGGCTCTCTTCAGTGACATACAGCAGCAGGGGCCTAGAGGTCATTGTTATGTCCTTTCACATTATTTCAAGTTCAATAAACAAGATTTTAAACATGAATACAGCAGCAAACAAATATTTTCTATGTAAAGAGATAGTGGAGTAATGGCGTCCTGAGCAGAGCACAAAGCCACACCCCCGCTGTGTGTGTTGTAATGTAATCTGAGTTTCTCTTTGTGTTGGTAGGTGGGCTGGTCACGGATGCATGTACGTTCACGTGAGTCCCTCCTGTTCATCCGTTGGCCCTCCTCACATTTATAAACACACAGGCCCCACCCTGCAGGTGAGATGGTACAGTGCAGCATACAGCGCTCAGACGAGAGCGACCTTCCACAATTTCCTCCACTGAAGAAGAAAGAGATGAGACCGGTGCACAGGTGGGACTAGCAGTTCGAATCCCTGTCGGCCGGTGGACTTTCAAACTTCCAGCAGTCCTTCTGGAAGTTTCTCCATCTCCACACAGGATCTCTGGAGCTCGGCCAGAGTGAGCATTGGGCTCTTGGTCACCTCTCTTACCAAGACCCTTCTCCCCTTGATTGCTCAGTTTAGCCAGGCGGCGTTTCTAGAAGAGTCCTGGTCGGTCTAAAATCCGCCCATTTAAAAATGATGGAGGCCACTGTTCTCCTGGGAACCTTCAATGCAGCAGAACTTGACACAGTCCTGTCTCTGGGCTGAGCAGCTGCTTCCTCCTCATGGTTTCTGCTCTGATCTGCATCGTCAGTTTTGAGCCCTTATATGGACAGGTGTGTGTCTTTCCACATTATGTCCAATCAGCTGACTTTATCACAGGTGGACTCCAGTCAAGGTGCAGAAACATCTCAGAGATGATCCAGAGAAATGGAGGAACCTGAGATTTGTGTCATAATAAAGTATCTGAATATGTACAGTATGTCAGTGCGATATTAATAAAAATGGGTTTTAATCACATTTTAAATTTAATAAATTTGCAAAATTTCCACAATTCAGTTTTTGCTTTGTCATAATGGGGTATATGACTTTTTTATTTTAGCATGAGGCTGCAGCATAAGATGTGAAAGAATTGAGGGCGTCTGTAGACGTTCTGATACGTTCAGATACTTGATTTAACAACATTTTCCACATTATGTTGACAAATACTTAAAGTTCTTTATATTACACACAAACACAGTAATATTGCTTTTCCACAGGCTGATCCTTCGCTTAATGAGAATGTGTTCGAGATGATAAAAATTAAAAAGAGGGTCTTTTAAGGTCACAGAGACATCGAGAACACGTCTGTCCAGGACGGCAATTTGGACGGTGCATTCGTTCTACAGATCAGGGAGTGTGTGTCCAGCCCGGAGCCACACACTGAGCGTCTGTATCTCTACTATCAACACACACAAACATGCGCACACACACAGTAAACACATGAACACACTTGCCTGAGAAACACACACCTAATTTAATGCCGTGCCCCTATACACTCATACGAGCAGAGACAGCAGCCAGAAAACAGCATTTTTGTTGTTTGCTTTTGCCAGTAAATAGACTAACTGCATTACATCTCAATTAAATCAAAAGCATGTCTCTATCTCACATCAATTTTCTTTAAATTTCACTGTAACCTCTGTGCACGTTTTAAATCAGATTAACCACACTCGCTCACTGCTGCTGGATTTAAATTGAATCAATGCAATAATGTTGTCTGGCTCTCATTTTCTTCTTAACATCTGTTCAGACAAAACATAAAAAATGTATAAGTGTTTTTTAAAATTCCTTTCAACCCAGGTCTTCAGTAAGATCAGATCAGAATGTCAGAATATTAAACTGTCCCCCCAGTTTGGCTCTAGACGCCACAGTGAGAGAAACCAGCAGCAAACAGAGATGGGACATGTCTATATGCTGCAGGAGTGAATAGATGCAGCTGAAGCCCGCATTACACAACAACACAGTCAGTGTGCTCTTCATAAATAAGGGCTGAAATATCTTAAATTCCCCAACACAGCAGCTCCAGAGCAGGAATGTGGATCCAGTTCTTCGCCCTCAGTCTTCTCTCTCTCTTTGTTTGTTTCTCCTTCGCCGTTGAGTTGAATATCATCATTCGCTTTGTGTTTGCAATCATGTGGTAAAAGCATTCACTTCTGGAGATTCATGATGAAAACTACAAGATGCACGCATATGTGCTTACTAAAGATTTATAAAGCTGAGCATAAGACGTGTGTTCTGATCTGACGTCCCCATCAGCGGCACCATTACAAATCGCAGTTGCAGAAATAAAAGCGTTTTATAAATCGCCGGTTTTAATCTCAGTGGTGTATGTGCACAAGCCTGATTTCCACTCTCACACTTGCTCAAAATTGATTTGTCTCGAAGGCGAAAGTGTGTATGGCTCCTCTAAATGGTCACACACTGACAGACGAGATGCTATCATCTGTAAAAGGTGGATAACAGCACACATTTCGGGCAGTCTTTTCTCAAAGGGGGAATTATGGACTCACAATCAATTGCACATATTAAAGAAAAAAAGATGTCTCTCATTCACATTCATTGTGTGAAATGGATGTGATTGTCAAATTGCCGGCTTTGAAAAGCAACAGAAACTGTTGGACGCAGCATCAAAAACATACTGATCCATAGATAGATGTAGACGTGACCTTTAATTGCATGTTTGTGGCAAAGTCTGGTGACTGCCAAGAGCCTACAGTCCCCTCAGAGGACATTCAACAAAACCTCGCACAAGTTTTTGATGCAAATTCACACCAGACTTGTTGAGTACTATACTGTGCACTAGAAACGTTGCTCATGTCCTTGTAGATGCTCTGTACTTTGTGGCTCCATCGCTTATTTTGCTGTCATTGCATATGAAATGTGTTTTGTCTGTAAAGCAGGGCTCTCCAACCTTTTTTTTTTAACTCCGATAGCTACTTTGATCAAAGTGGCTGAGAGCTCCTCATGTCTTACAAACCAAATGAATGATGAATAATGTAATTTAACAAATCATCAAATATCAACATCCAAAACATCTGACATCAGACAGAAATCTGAGTCATGATTCAGTCAAACCTGAATACACAGACGTAAACCTCCATAAATGGGCTTAGAAATCAGAGAACGAGAATGTCTGTGCATTTGATTTAGTTGCATTTGGAGATTTACTGAGTGAAGTTGTGTTGCTTTATGTCTGACCTACATATCCATGGTTTGTACCGACTAAATTCTCTGAACCTTTGGGTGAACTTCTCTAAATCAGGGGGTGAACTACACTGGTAGCTCGCGAGCCACCTGTTGGACACTCCTGATCTAATTACTCTTCAAATCAGGATTGATCATCTCAACAGGTTTAGTGACTGTTCAAACTGAAAACAGCTCTGCATTAAAAAACTGTTTTAGTGAAGTCATGTTGATTCAGATATGATCCGAGTCCAGTTTTAGTAAGAGATCAAAACACTGCACAGTGGTTTATACGACTCTGAGACGGGATATAACTTACTAAAAGTTATCATCACGGCAATCATTTTAGGTATTGTTGGCGTAATCTAACATAATCCACCAGGAATATAATCTCACTCTTGTATTTGACTGGCTGTCCCCACTTGATGACGTCATATTGTAGTCTGGCAGATGTTGCGCTAGGTTCAGATGTTTTGCTGAGTTTCCCCTCTGCGTTGGCGTCTGGACTGAGGCCTCATTCAAATGAAGGCTGGGATTTTTCATGCAGGTCTGTCATCTGTCTAAAATTTGAAGTAAACAGCTAGAAGAACATTATTTGAAAACTTTTAGTCTTTCCCTCAAGCCTCACGACCACGGGGTTAAAAGTCCATGGGCAGATTCCTCGGCTAACATGAAATTATTTGCCATCTAACTGAATTTGAGGCATTTTCTCAGCTGTGGGGAACAATCATGTCTATTCATGTGCCTGGTGGCCCCGGACACACTCATCCTCCCCTTACCGCCATCACATTTCCACGCGCAGATACTGAAAAACTTGCCTTATCCACCCAAACACATACTCTCTATACTGGACAATGCATAGATAAAGTGGAATCCAGCACACTGAAGCAGAACGGACAGTGAAACGAACAGGGAGAGTGAGAACAGATATGTAGTTCTGTGTGTGTGGAGAAATGATGCTGCCACTCACACTAAACAACATGAGCAAGTCTGAGTTTAAACTCTTTAAAGCCGAGTTAAAACTAAACATTTATTAAAACTCTTGGCTTGGTTTGCTGGTAATTTTTAAGACTGATCAATTTAAACTTATTAGATTTTTTAGCAAAAGATTTGATCTTGCAAGAAGAAATTTTTTCCTGTGGGAGGAGAAAACCATGCCCATTGCTCATATTTTAGAATTTAAAGATCAATGAAACTGTTGTTTTTTGTCTTGTTTTGATTCCCAGGAAGGAAGTTTAAAAGATTTCTTCTTTCCTTATTTCTTAATGAGCAGATATCATAATCATCTTTGTCCCAGCTGTGAGCCTGCCAGCGCTCCAAACAGATGGAGTACATTCATTAACTGGATCACCAGCAGACCGTGCACACACACATACACACACATACACACACATACACACACACACACACACGCACACACACACACACACCCACACACACCCACACCCACCCACACCCACACCCACACCCACACCCACACCCACACACACACTGTGAGAACACTCATTGACATAATGCAGTGACTGAAATAATGTATAATAAATGCCTAACCTCAACCTTTACCCTGAACTAAACCTAACTCTAGCCCTTTGAATTTGTGAGGACAAAGTGTCCTCACTCCGTAAGGTTTAAACGAGTCCTCACTAAGATAGAGGTACAAGTACATGCACACACACACACACACACACACACACACACCTGTTCACAGTCATTGAGAGTGTGGCAAATGTTTAAGGCTACGATATTTTAAAACGGCATTTTAAAATAGAAACAATCTCCATCCATTCACGTACACTGGGCATGTGTTAGCTGGTGTAAACAGGAAGTAGATTGTCTACTCTGCAGTTGATTAGTTGCAAAAAATACTCTGAATGAGGAACAGGGAAGACAGCTGCAGTGTTGAAATGCTGAATTTAACTGATCAGCAGCTGCTAGCAAAGACTACAAGGTCAGTAACACTTTCATTTGTCATGTTGCTTTCACCACTGGTCGTCCAGGCTGATGAGACCCAATCAGGAAGCGACCGTGGGTGTCTATGTCATTGTTTCCAAAGGTCTCAGTTTTCGCCCGTCCAGACTAAAACACAACCCCCGAGTGTTCAAACTAAACCAGGCCCAGCGAGTTTCTGAACGTCTCTGTTTTAGGTGCTCTGGACTAGTGTGGACAGGAGGCGAAAAACGTAGCAGAAGAGATATGTTTTAAAACTAAAATGTAGTTGTGTGGACGGAGCCTAAGTGAACAGACCCCACTCTGTTTCTTTGATCTGATTTAAATCATCATTTTGACGTTATACTGTGTTTTATTAAGAAAAGGTTCTTAGAAAAATTTGTGTTTATATCTGAAATGAAACAGTCATAGCAGAACTGACTTAAGAACTTAAGAATTAAATCTGCATTAGCATCAAAACATTTCAAACAATTCTCAGCCGAGCTTTTACTATTATTGACAGGGACTGATACTCAATCCATTCACAGCAAGGCTGCTTTTATTTTCTCAGCTCCAAATACCTTACAGCAAACAAACCTGCACAAGGTCTCATTCACTATAATAGTTCTTACTTTTAAATTGCAGCTAAAAATGTATCAGTCTGTTACTCTGTTAGAGTTTTATTGAATCTTGGCCCTTTTTTTTTAGTTTTAACCCAAATTCAAAATGTGTGTAAAACCAGGTTAAACTGTTAAACACAGACCTAACCACTGACTCAAATGTCCCCACTTTGCAAAGATGTCCTCCTAAACTTTGAGTCAGTCCTCACAAAGATAGAATTACGAGAGCATACAAACTGTCAACTGTCATTGGTAGTTACAATGAGTTCGTCTGTAGGAAACACACTGACATCTATACATCTCCTGCTGACGATGACAAAGACCCGCGCTGCATGGTTACACACACACACACACACACACACACACACACACACACACGGACTGCTTGTCTCGCAGTTAAATCCTCCTAAGTAAGCAGTATCACCAGTGACTCTGCGTTCCACAGACACATGAAGGTAGCATGAGATACAGCACGCAAATCTGCTGTAAGACGATGTAAAAACCTGCCGCCATTCACACACATTCACACACATTCACACACATTCACACTGCTCACTGTATAAAGTCCACCAAGTGACGCCAGGGGTAGATCCATTCTTGCTCATAGCTCGTTTAACAGAATTTTCTTGTCTCCATGCACTCATCCTGCAGACAAACACCACATTCAAACTAATATATTCAAAACTAAAATAGAAACAAAAATATATTTACTTGCAGAATTTGGATTCCATCACATTTAAAGTGTCAGAGGAAAGACACTGGTAAAAATGCTCTGTCTTGATGAAGCTTGAAGATTTTGAAGTTTCACCCCAACTGAATGTGTGAAAAAAAAAAAAAGAAAAGAAGTTTGGTAACATAACACACACACACACACACACACACACACACACACACACACACACACACACACACACACACACACACCTTTAGCTAGAGGAGAAAAAAAAAATCTGGTTTCAACCCAGATAATCAGCAGATAAGACCAGTGATATAATCTCAGTTCTGCTAAATGTTTAGTGACAATATTTTTCAGGTTCATTACCACAGTTTTGGAAAAATTATGGATGGTTTTAAAAAGACAAATATTAAATTCCAATCTGTGTTGAACTCCATGAGGAAAAGAAATAAAACAAATTAAAAGTCATACATGAAAGAAATAATAAAACTTCAGTCAAATGAGATTATGATGAGCCGTCAATCAATCCCCACTCTGAGACGTCACAAAATGATCTAGAAAGTTCAAATGTTTCATACAATTCATTTTATTTACATCTTCAAACACAGGCAACAACATTCGAATGGATGCAATATCAGTTTTTTTTACTAAAGGTGAAACGTTTAGATGGCAGCTGAATTACCAAGTTCCCTTTTCAATTATTTTGTCAAACCTATTAAAGCCTTAAAACATGTCAACATCATCATCATCAGCATCATCATCATGGGCTGACATATTCCCCTGATAAAGTCAGACATTTGGGTGTTAGTCTCTCATGCAGTTCTGACAAATGACTGAATCAATGAAAAGAGCAGTTGTGATGTAATGTGTTACCCGAAATGCTTCAGTCACTTAAAACACAATAAATCAGGCAGCACCGTCTTTAAGATGTAACATGACATAATTGACAAAGTAAAAAAGTAAAAAACTCAGTCAGAAAGGATCAAACGTCACCTCGCACTTCTTTTTCAGATATATTTTTTCATGTTTTAGCCTCTTTAGTATGTATCAGATACACTTAACATTGTTTTTTTTAAAGCTCACTTACTTTTTAGAGCCTGTGTGACATAAAGTCCATCATCTGCCCATGTCTGCAACAGACTGAACCCTCGTGTGGACAGCTCTGCCTCTGCAAACAGGCAGAAAAGTGTTTGCGTCCGTTCCTTTGCAAAACAACTTGCAGAGACATGAAACTAACCTGCAGATACATCATTTATCATGCGTACGCTTTGATTTTGGTCAAGGTGAAGTTATTGTTCTTTGGAAAAGCAGTGCAGCCTTTCTCAAACACAGCTGCATTTTAAATGGATCACCACGCACCAATAACACAACTCACAAGCAACAGAACAGAAACTGATGGATTATCTCTGCAGAAAGATTCGCGTCTCTGCAACAGGATCTTCATAGAAGTGGAATGTCTGACAGCTGACGAACAAAACCACCTTCATAAATCTGTAGCAGTGATGTTCAGTGTGTATGATTTGTAGTTTGGGACAAAAAGCATGAAAAAAAAAACAACAAACCACAAAAAACAGACAAGAATTTTTTGCACTGTGAATATACAACTTGTTACAAAACACCTTTATGAATTACAAATACAAGTGCTATCATGGTGAGGCGGGACAGTCAGATATCATTTAAATACCTCATCACTTTGACATGAACGGCAGTCAAACAAACCTACACACAGTCATTTTGAGAGAAGTTGTGAAGCAGAAATGTTTTAGATTAGCTTTAGCTACATTAGCACAGATAGCAGTTTAAAGATATAACCCTATGTCATAGCCATCGGACTTTGCTCTGTTCAATTTTTACACAATAATGTGTGATAAATGTCGTCAGGATGTGACTGTTGGCTTCACCTCTCTACAGCGCTACTGCTACGTTTCTACAATTGCATGAAATCAGGAAATAAACAACCCGGCTGCTCCGACATCAGGAGAAGACATGATCTGATTTCTTGTGTGATATTTATGATTCATCTTCAAAACACACTCAGCCCTCACTTCATGAAACATGTGCTTAAACTGTGATCACTTCCAGCTGCTCTTCTCCGTGCTAACTGACTGTCAGTGTTAGCCTAGCGACTGCTGTAACAACGGGCTCTTATGTCTAACAATTAAAGCTCATCTATGTACGGTGGCCCTGAGAGCTCATATGCAAATAGACAAAACACAAATACATTCAGAAAGCATCTTCATCAGTTTGACAACACGTGCTGCAAATACTCACAACACAACAGAAGTGTTTCCAGGGGGACACTAAAAAGTGATGAACCTGCTTGGACGTGTGGAAACCCGTGTCCCGTGGAAACACTTCTGTTTTGTTGTGTGTATCTGCAGATGGTTCACTGTCAAATTGCTGAAAATTTGTCTGTTCTGTATTTGCTTGTGTTTTGTCTGTTCGCATGTGTTTTCTTAAGCTGCGGTGCTTTGAGCTTTCAGGGCCACCGTACTTTTGTTTCCTTTGTGGCTTTTCTAACCTTTCACATTTAAATTACAACCAACAAAATCAGATTTTAACGCAACATTAGTGTGAACATTTAACCAGCTAATGCTACAATAATGTACTGTAGCATCAGTCTGGTAAAATAAGGCAGTTATGAATGTTTTCACTGACTTTCAGAGGTACATAAAAATATATCACAACATATTACAACTTCCTGTTCACACTCATTCTGCTTCAGTTATGTTAAATAGTTTAAGCAGGGAGCTCTTAGATTTCTCTGCCCTGGGATAACTAACGGCATAACCGAGACTTTTAAAGATAAAGCTGGAAGTGACGGGGACAAGATCCTGCAACATAATAAATTGATCTTATTTGTTAGGATCAAACAAAGCATGTGGTTGTATTTCTTGGTGGCATTAGGGATCATAGCCTTGTTTCCAGCTTTCAGGAGTTTAGCCCCCAGTTCCTGTCTGAAACTTCGAACTTTCTGTTTCTGAAACTGTTTGGTTAATTGAAATGAGCACATTTTTTGAGATTGTATGAGCTGTGAACCTCTGTCCAGTAGAGCCTGAGGAAAGTGCTTTGTCCAAACTCTGTCCATGAGAGTCTCTGGGGCGGTCTTCAGGTAGGCGGGGGCCCGTTGACGTATCTCAGCGCCAGGTGAAAGTTACGTGGCATCCTGTTGCTGGATTGGCACGGCGATTCCAGGACGACCCAGATCAGACAGGCCAGCAGGGTCAGAGCTGCAGCCAGGAGGAGGTAGAGATGCAGGGAGGAGGAGGAGGCGGCCCCGTCGCTGGAGGTCACACTGTGAAGGAGGAGGAGGTGTTAGTGTCTGTCTTTGGAGATTAAAATTCTGGCAATGTTAAGACCAACTGTCTTGTCTGTTGCTGAAGCTAGAAAATCTACATCTATCCAGCTCGAGTAACAGCTAACAGCTTTTTCTACAGAATGTCACATGTTCCTCTGCTCTGCACCTGCTTTCAGTCGGGGTGGGTGGATCGATCCACCAAAATATCGATATTGTAGTGGCCCAGGTTCAAATCCAGCTCTCTCTCCTCTCTCTGCTAGCTCTCCTGTCTCTCTCTCACTGTCACTATCACAGTAAAATAATGGCCAAAAAATAGCTTTAAAAAATGAATGCAGTGATGGTTGCATGAAAGAGGAGTACTGCCATCCATGTAGTACTTTTCTTTACAAAGTGATGCATGAATGAATGAAGCCACTTTTTGTTCTGCTTCACCTGCTACCACACGCTTCAGTTGGGAATCAAACCCAGGTCTCACAGGCAGCAGGTATAAATTCTACCAGCATTAAAATGACTGATAACCTTTGGCAAATCATTTAGTAGGCATTATAATGTATTAACATTTAGCCTATTGATGATGCATACACATCATAAATTATGACAGTGCTCTCCCCTACATGGAAATACATAAGCCGCTGTTAATAATAAAATACTATTGATATCAGAAATTCTGGCCCTGTGTTCCTTGGTATCAGAGTGGTGGTATCAACCATCCCCTAGCTTTTAGGACAACTTCCTGGATATCAAATCCAAATTCCAGATGTTGGAAGCAGTGCTGCTGGTTTTACAACATTTAGTTGATGTGATGACACAACAGTGACATTTCAAAACTGCACCTGTATTTAGCAGTCAGGACAACCATTCATTCATTCATTCATTCACTCATTCATTCATTAGCCATACTGCTTTTACTTTTAGGGTCACGGTAGGGGCTGGAGCCAATCCCAGCTGACATCGGCAAGGGCAGGGTTCACCCTGGACAGGTCACCAATCCATCACATTGCTGACCCTTCATGCCCCCATTCATGCCTACAGGCAATTTAGAGTCTCCAATTAAATTAACATGCACGTCTTTGGACTGTGGGAGAAAGCTGGAGGAAACCCACAAAGACAACCAATCCTTTTAACCCTTGTGTTGTCTTCAGGTCAAAAATGACCCGCCACTGTGTTTAACAGCAGAGAAAACAACCTAAATGATATTTTTTCAACTTGAAATTCGATGACTTTTCCTAGAGTGAGCCCAACTTTAGAAAAAGTGAAATATTGCCTTTATTTCTATTTCCATGTAAGCTGTACACCACCAGGGTACAAAGATTGTCTTCGTGTCCTTTTGATTGATCTTAGACAGAACTACAACTTTCTCATGCAGGTGCAGCATCATCTTTCTATGACCCCATACATGACTCAAGTTCAAACAATTTCAGACAAAAAATAAAGATTTCTTGAAAGAATTGTTCACTAATACCTCGACATTCAGAGGCGGGAAAAGTGCTGCAGATGACAGTCCCCCGAGTTCTCTCTGTGCTGAAGCCATGAGTGCACGTTTTACTGCTGAACAGCCTAATACTGACCATAACCCGAACCACCAAAGCTGTTCAGGAGGCTGGATCTTTTCCTGATCTACAGGAGGGCCCAGCTGGGGCAAGTAAGAATTGTCAGGTCTGCCCACCAATGAATGACTGTAAAACACATACTGTGTGCTGCACATGTGAGAAATATATCTGCAAGTCCATGCACACACACAGTTGTGTACTGCCCTACATGTGCTAATTAGTTGATTAATTTATGTTGTTCACATTTCTTTTGTATATTCTATATTTAAAATATTGTTTACCACCTCTGCAGTACCTTAAGAAATGATGATATTAACAATAAATCTCTACTTTAGTAAAGAAGATAATTATGACAGCAGTGTTGTAATGAAAACGAGTGGGGGTCCACTGAATAAATGCAGTCTTTCTGCACTGTGAAGAGGGAGAACTCAGATATTCACACAGTTTGTGATTAATGGCAGGTTGTTTCTTCATGCAAACTACATTTGCTGTTAAAAATTCAATTAAGCTTCTTTATTTTAGGGGTTTAGTGAAGGCGGGTCATTTTTGACCCGGGAGGACGAGGGGAGTATACAGAATGTGAAGACAACACAAGGGTTACAAAGAACTTATGGAGAAAATGAATGTCTGTGGAGTATGTAATTAGAAACTAAAAGATGGAGAACACTTTTCTTCAGCATGTGGCAGAAATGGAGAAACACAAACAAACAAATACAAACCCTAAAAGAAGATTATAGTAAAATAAAAGGATTAAACGCTGCAGTGGAACAAATAGAAAAAGACTGTGAGGTGGTCTGACTCCCCGGCAGGGCCCTGATGGATCCTGAACTTGTATCTCATGTTCACTTAACAAGAATATCGATAACAATGTCTGTGCCAAAATCAAAAACAAAAATGGTGTACTGATTTCAGTACTTTCACACTCACTATATTTAAATGTGACTTCCTCTATGGCAACAAAATAAATACATATGTAAATAACGAATTCTGTAGCTTCATAACTGCTCCCAGTTTTCTGTTGGAAGAATCATGTAATTTGGTTTCAGGGAGAATAGAGGAGAGGTTCTGAGACACTTATTTGAGTTTTGTTGAGTTTATATAGCAGTTTCTAATTAAATATAACTGAACTAAAATATGAAAAATCTAAATAATTTAAACATTTTAAGAATTTTCCTTCAGGCAGCTGAAGTTTGGGCAGAAGGATGTCGACTCTAAAATCCTGGTCCTGGTCAGGGTCCCAAACTGAAACTGAAACTGAAAGTGAAACTCGAGTCCTGGCACAATAAAGAGTTTGTATTATTTTCTACTAATTGATGAAACCAGCTCCAGTTCACTGTGATACCCGTCAACATTAAATCATCAATGACTTGGCTCCACTAAACAGAGAAGATGTGTGATGTGTGTTTTCTATGTTCTTGGTAGAGCAAGTAAATGCCGTGCAGCTCGCAACTCGAACTCAAACACTGCACAGTATTGTTGAATCACACATCTCACTCTTTGTAAGCCACTGAACCTCCGTGCTTTGCCTCAAAGATTTCCCTTTGTGAATATAAAGGACAGTGTTCTGCTTATCTCTGTGGTTTTGTAAATATCTCATAAATTACAGCCGGCCTGTGTCTGTTATCGCTTCATCTGTGTACAGCTTAGTCTGTTTCTGTGTTTTCTCACCTTTGTTCGGAGAGGAGACGCTCGGCTTCTTCACAACAGGACATCTCTTCTTCAGCCTGAAGAACACAGAGCTTCTGTTAATCCTCAGTGGTTTCAGGCAACGTCTCAGAGTTTCACATGGAAAACTTTTCAAGAATAGAATCATCTTAAAAAATATCTGCCTGCACATATAGAGTTTATTCCTCCCCTGGGGGTATTAGTGACACAACTTCTTATTTAAGGTGCTGTTTGTATTATTATCATTTTAATCAACAAATCAAGCAAAAATCTTTTTTTGACATTTTAATTGCTGTGAACAGATGAAATACTCTGGCAGTCTGTATTATGTGCTATGACAATACACCTGCTACAAACAGCATCCATACTTAATTGTTGTTCTCTCAGTCTGGGTTCGTTCTCTAAATCTGGGTTTGTTCTCTTAGTTCCGGGTTTGTTCTCTCAGTCTGGGTTTGTTCTCTCAGTCTGGGTTTGTTCTCTCAGTTCCGGGTTTGTTCTCTCATTTTCGGGTTTGTTCTCTCAGTTCCAGTTTGTTCTTTCAGTCCCAGTTTGTTCTTTCAGTCCCAGTTTGTTCTTTCAGTCCCAGTTTGTTCTCTCAGTCCCAGTTTGTTCTCTCAGTCCCAGTTTGTTCTCTCAGTCCC
>NW_019525547.1:1978-2773 GCF_002814215.2 Seriola lalandi dorsalis | reverse complement strand
AAGACTGCCATTGCCCCCTGTGACTGCCATCACCCCGTTTCCCCTGCTATCCCTCACTAACAACTCCTGTTGGATTCGTGAGTAATAACTGAACTGGTATGCACGTGCTTTTTTCTTTTGTTTCTGCTCATTTCTGAGTGAAGTGGCCATATAAGTTTTCGGTCTCACCGCACCCCAGCTTCAAGAAACAGGCCTGCAACAGGGTTAACTCTCATATTTGCTGGTGTATGGTTAAAGAGTGACTGTGTGTGTGTGTGTGTGTGGGGCCTACAGGTATGTTAATTGTGATTCTGTTAATTATAATTCATGCAACCTTTATTGAACGGGTATTTAAAATGTGAATAATTTTCTGTTATAAGGTATTTGAAAGGTTACCAAAAATTCATTTAATCTTATTTCTGTTATAAATAAATACCTGTTAGGGAATTTTGTATTTAAAGCAACAGTTGTGTGGTGTCCTTATTAGTTTGGCAGAACAGAATTTTTATACATATTAGTTCAATAACGAACTCAGGCCCTGTCCCTTTGTACTCCAAAATTCCTGATAAATTTGCATAGATACATGGGACTAGGGTTACACATACATCAGGCCAGGAATCTCTGTGACCTCTGACATTAATTTTGGAGGCATAGTTTTAACTGTGCGTGCTGGTATTAGTCAAGTTTATATCCACATGTAGCACAAATTTCTACAAACACACCTGAAAACACATATATACATGATCATTCACGTACACTGAGCATGTGCGAGCCGGTGCAAACAGGAAGAAGGTTGCCTACTTTGCAGTTGATTAG
>NW_019525547.1:0-456 GCF_002814215.2 Seriola lalandi dorsalis | reverse complement strand
GTGTGTGTGTGTGTGTGTGTGTGTGTGTGTGTGTGTGGTTAGCTGTGTGGTAATGTTTGAGCGATGAGGGGTTAACGAACACAGCTGCCGTCAGTTAGCGTGTACAGCCAGAATTTGGGATGTGGTTTACTGTATCTGAGTGTGTGTGTGTGTGTGTGTGTGTGTGTGTTCCTGTATGTGAGCATGCCACAGAATCTAGAGATGAACTACATCAGGGTTGTTTTTCAAAAGTTATGACACTTGAAGCCTGAAGTTTTGTGTAGTAAAATTTGTTATTAAAATTCTTTTCTGCACCTGGATCAGCGTTTGTGACAATCAAGCTGACTTCAGTCCGGACCCTCTTAGATCTAAATGACCAAATCTGACTGTTAGTGCAACATCAAGATGAAATGCAATCAGATTTTTCAAGATTACTTGGAGTTGCGTTCATGTCATCTCATTTTCAAACCTATATTT
>NW_019525546.1:1267071-1311868 GCF_002814215.2 Seriola lalandi dorsalis | reverse complement strand
AAAAAAAAAACTCCCTGTTTGAAATGATGTAATTTAATATTGGTATACTTGAATTTATTAAATGATTAAAATGATTTGGCGACCCCTAGAAATCATCTCGCGACCCCAGTTGGGGTCGGGACCCCAAGGTTGACGTTTTATGCCTTACTATATTATGACATTTTTTGACATTTTTATGCCTTACTATACTATGAAGTTTTATGCCTTACTATACTATGATGTTTTTTTACATTTTTATGCCTTACTATACTATGACGTTTTTTTACATTTTTATGCCTTACTATACTATGAAGTTTTATGCCTTACTATACTATGAGGTTTCATGGCGTTTTTATGCTTTACTATAGCATGACGTTTTTGAAGATTTTAGACCTTACAATATTGTGACATTTTTTGACATTTTTATGCCTTAGTATACTGTGACATTTTTTGACATTTTTATGCCTTACTATGCTATGATGTTTTTTTACATTTTTATGCCCTACTATACTATGATGTTTTTTGACATTTTTATGCCTTTCTATACTATGACTTTTTAGGCGTTTTATGCCTTACTATACTATGATTTTTTTTGACATTTTTATGCCTTACTGAACTATGATATTTCATACCTTACTATAGCATGACGTTTTTTGAAGTTTTTATGCCTTTTCCAAAGTATGACATTTTTTGACATTTTTATGCCTTACTATACTATGACATTTTTTGATGTTTTTATGCCTTACTATACTATGACTTTTTATGCTTTACTATACTAAAATATTTTTTTGAAATTTTTATACCTTACCATACTATGACGTTTTATGCCTTACTATACTATGACTTTTTGTGGCCTTTTTATGCCTTACTATACTATTATGTTTTTTTTAAGTTTTTATACCTTACTATACTATGAGATTTTTGGGGATTTTTGTGCCTTACTATACTATAAATTTTTTTACCTTACTATACCATGACCTTTTTGACATTTTTATGCCTTACTATATTATGACGTTTTTTTGGCGTTTTCATGCCTTACTATACTATGAAGTTTTTAAAAATGTTTTCATGCCTTACTATACTATGATGATTTATGTCTTACTATACTATGACGTTTTTTGACTTCTTGTGCTTTAGTATACTATGACGCTTTATGCCTTACTATACTATTATGTTTTTTTTTTAAAGTTTTTATACCTTACTATACTATGAAGTTTTTTGATGTTTTTATGCTTTACTATAGTATGATGTTTTTTTGACGTTTTATGCTTTAGTATACTGTGACGCTTTATGCCTTACTATACTATGACGTTTTTTTGGTGTTTTTATGCCTTACGATAATGTGAGGTTTTTTTATGTTTTTATGCCTTTTCCATAGCTTGACGTTTCACGCTCTAGTATTCTGTGACATTTTATGCCTTTGTATACTATTATTTTTATCACTATTATTTTGTCAGGTATGAGGATGGTTTCCTGTTGGCCAACCCGGGCAGTGTCGACCTGGCTGAGAGACGGCCGTTGGATGAAGAGAACGGGCGCCTGAGAGACATAGTCTCATCCCTTCGCTCAGCCATGGCCACAGAGAGGTCCAAGAGAGAGAGCGCTGAGCGGGAGTGTGCCGCCGTGCTGCACGAGTTTGAACGTCTGGAACAGCGTCTCTTAGGAGCAGAGGGCTGCCAGCTGCGGGTTCAGGAGCTTGAGGCTGAGCTCCAGGAGATGCAGCAGTTGAGGAAGTCCAGGATGTGTATGATTGGGGGCATGGAAGACGGCCTAGAGACACTGCTCAACAATGGCCCTGAGACAGACACCCCAGAGTTGAGCATAGGGCTGGAAGAAGGGGGAGAAGGAGGTGCTGGAGAGGGAGGGGCCACAGGGCAGCAGGGAGTCCCAGTGAGGAAAAGCTGCAGCGACACAGCTCTGAATGCAATCTCAGCTCGTGATGCCTCAGGTAGACGTCAGGGCAGTTACGCCATGCATGCCAATGGAGTGCGCAAACGGGGCATGTCCATCCTGAGGGAGGTGGATGAGCAGTACCACGCCCTGCTGGAAAAGTATGAGGAGCTTCTGGGGAAGTGCCGGCGTCATGAGGAGAGCCTGTGCCATGCTGGAGTGCAGACCTCGCGGCCCGTCTCCAGGGACCCCTCCATGAAAGAGTACAGCATGATCACCACAGGGCCTTCAACATCGGGGGCCATTGCCACGCCTCCCACACCCCCTCAAACTCCCTCCACCCCAGAGGCCCTGGAGGGGATCAGCAGGCAGGTGGAGCAGGTGGACAAACGGCTCAGCCAGAACACACCGGAGTACAAGGCGCTGTTCAAAGAGATCTTCTCCCGCTTGCAGAAGACCAAGAGTGACTTGAACTCCACCAAAAGCAGAAAGACTAACAAATGAGCTGGAGCTCATTATAACAGCTGCTGATACCACATGCACTGAAGACAGTAATTACTCAAGACTTATATAATTTACCTCAGTGTTTTGAGGGATTCTTGTTTAACATGATTTTAGGGGTGGATGGCTGTAGTCACATGGTAGGATAATGAATGATCTCTAGGAGGGAAGCTGCTGATTTGAAGCTGCCAAATGTTATAATTCTCCACATGGATGAAAAATCGTTGTCGATGTGGATGAAATGCCTTTTGTGAGAGACTGTAACTGACAAATTATCAGAACGGAAGGTCTTTTTTCTGACTAAGGACAATCTAGGACAATCTAGTATGTGATGTAGTATCACAGACTAGGAGTATTTGAGATGTACTGATGCAGAAATGATCTAATCTATTGCCATTTATTTTTCAAGTATGGAAAATAATTGAGCCAAATAATTAATATTAAAAAAAGAGAAAAAAACTGCCATTGGCTTTGAAACTACTTACATTTGAAGCATGTATCTGTCTAATAAACACTAAGTGCTAGAATGGTCTTTAAAGTAGGTAAAAGTAATTCACACTTGCTTTTGACCAGCTTGAGCTGCTTAAAGATGCAAGAGTGATATTTAGACTGTGTATTTTGAGTTGGTTGGATGGTATAAATCTTTCCAGACAGCTGCCAAAGTGTACTGTGCATAAGTGTTTGATGGAGTTCTGTTTGCTTACATGTGTTTATTATGAAGGAGATGAAACCTGAATGGGTGGAGACGCCTCTGTAGTGTTTTTACAGCATGCATTACAAACTACAGGGGACGAATGATCTGCATCTTTGTTTCAGGGATTTGTTTGATCATTTCATTGACAAAATAATCAGTTTTACACTGTGGTATCGCATTGTCAGTCATCCTTGTAGTAGTCTATTTACATTGTTCATTAATTAAAAAAAATGTATCAACCATGTTATATTTTTTTTTTTGTTAAGTGCTCAGGGAGGCAACAATTCTCTATTATTACAATTCTCTATTGTTATAGCTAATCTGAATAAAACAACAGGACACACAGAAGCCCAGTCTGAACACTTTAATGTGAACACAAGATATCAGTAAACTGTAGGTAATACAAGTAGCACACAGAGTCAAACCCAACCCACAGAGAAAAACATCAGTCCATGATACATGACAGCTGAATGAATCTTGGACACCATTCACTTACTTATGGTGCGTATAAAAATGGAAACACTTTTATAAAGCACGGAGTGTTAACATTGGTGTCTGAGGACTGATGTCTCTATATAGGTTCAGAAGTCAATTACAGACAACGTTTCACCTCACTGATGTTGAGCACAGAGTGCTGCCAGGTCAGCAGGAGCAGCATGTGGTCGTAAGAGACTGGAGGCACAGCGGACATTGGTAATGCTGAACTAGAGAAATACAAGGTGAGCGGTTTAACAGTCCCTGTGATCGATTCAGGAAGGAACTAAGGTAACACCTCATACAAACTGGCAATATGGCCTCGGATACTAGAGAGGAGACTGGGCAATACAAATCCATTAATACGACCCGGGCTCTGATTTAGAGTTATTGTAAATGACCTAAAAAAGTTAATTTGACTGATTACTGAAAACGACAAGTACTGAAATGAAGACGGTTTGTAAATGATGAAAGTTTGTAAATAGAGCTTACATGATTGACATCTATATGTAATGGCTTTTACAAATCTTCAAACCTGAAATAAAGGCGTTAAAAAGTCCTTAGTCCTGATTCCCTGCCCATATATTACAAGTATTGTTAAAAACAGGCTCACATGATGGTCTGGCAAATATCATCTGAAGGCAAATGGCTCAACTAGGTTTTTAATGTTTTCCTATGGGTTCTTAAGGCCACATGGCTGCTAAAATAACTGCCGAAATACCCTGATCAGAGGAACAGCCACACCTAAAGCAAGGGGTCACAAGGGGTTAGAGGTAATTTTGTTTCTCCCGTTCTCTCAGCAGATTTTGCAGGGTGCTAAACCATTTGAAAAAGGCATGGCCTAAATTCCAAATAATTTACCAAGTTTCTGATACAAATAATCTGCTCAAAGGCTTTAGGAGGACTGTGTCCGAGAGTTGTGTCCAGCAATGATTGCTCAATGACCGTACAGTGGCCACATACATTATAGCACTACTGCTTCCTGTACTATGCTTTCCAAGGCAGATCACGGTAATCGTACAAAACAATCTGAAAAACAGAGAAAAAGAAAAGGGGAGAAGAAAAGAAAGCAACAAGCGACAAAGGGATTCACATAGTTCATTTTCCAACAGCAGTTAACAAATAATATTTTTTTTCCTTTTTTTTTTCCTTTTATAAACAAACCATAACTGCAAAATCTGGATTGTGCACATTGTTTGCTTTCTCCATTTTTAAAGATTTAATACTTAGCAGAAAAGGTTGGGTGCAAACAAATGAAACATTACTATGGGAGGAATGATCAAGTGACTGGAATTTAGAAAAGGGAAATGAAACTAAGAGCAGGAGGAGGGGACGTCAATGGACGGAGAGAGCAAAGTTTAAATCGACACATAATCCAGAGATGAATCCAGACAGAAAAAGTGGAATGACAGCAAGAGAAAGAAAGAGGGGCAAAGCAGAGGAAGACATTGATGGGAAGATGGCGAGGGGGAATCAGTCTTTCCATTCTTTCTTGATAGTGAGGCTCCACTCCCAGGAGAGATGATCGTGTTTGTCGTCATCAGTGAACTTGGACTTGATGTTGTAGGTGCCGCGGGCGAGCATCCCTCTGGGTGACTCCTCCAGGGTGGTGAGGAATTCGTATTCCTCATTTGGTCTGGGCCCATAGCTGCCGACCATGTAATCTGACTTGTCAACTAGATATTAGAGAGGGAGGGAAAAGGGGTTGTAAGAAGTTTCTGCACATCCTCAATTCCAGATTTAGCAAAATTGCATGCAAAGTTATACAGATTTTTTACTGTATGTCTGTATCTACTAAAATGTAGTCCAGTACAGAAACATCGACTCAACCTAATCATCACTGATAAGTTTAGCAAACAGCTTTTAGACCTCACTGTTTGTACAGTAAATATGTGGCTGGAGCAGCAGTCGGCTTAACTTAACACAAAGACATGAAACAAGGGGAACGGCTAGCCTGGCTCTGCCCAAAGGTAACAAAATCCATCATATAAATCGATATCATTTCTCATCTGTAAAAACACAGTATGAAAACAATTCAATATTTTACACAGGTTTTATGTACGGGACTATTTCTTGGCTGGTTGCCTGGAAATCAGCAGTAACTGAAGGAAGTTACTGGTCTTAGCCAAAAAACAAAAACGTGTCTGGCAAATAACCCCTTGTACAACCATAACATGTTGAGATATAACATGTTAATCATTGAGCTTTAGTGGTGCTGGTAGGTGGATTTTATTAGGCGGCCCACCTGTTTCCCCCTGCTTCCAGTCTATATGCTAAGATAAGCTGAATGGCTTTGACTGTGGCTTCATATATAGTGTACAGACATGAGAATGGAATCAATCATCTTATTCTCAGTCTTGGAAAGAAAGCAAATAAGTGTGTTTCTCAAACTTTTCCTTTAAGCCAGAAGAGGCTACTGTTACATGTAAAATCTACCTAAGGAATTGCAGAGATTAAATGAAATAATTTTGGCAGTTTTACCTTTAACTCCTTTCCTGAATGATTGTTGAATGTACTTCAGGCCGGACACAATCTCCTTGTTGACCTGCAAAAAGCAACATGCATCATCTTGCTGAGCAGTTTCCCAGGACAAATATAGCTCACTGCAGCTGCAGTAACATCTCCATGCCTCCAACAGTCTGTGAAAACAAACAGAGACAAAGACCAGACTCTCTCACCTTAAAGTTGATCTTTATTCTGTATTCAACTCCCTCCTTCAGCACAAACGGGTTCTTCCTGAAGCCTTCCAGGTCTCCTGGCAGGGAAAAGCAACACAGCAGAGAAAAAAAAAAAGTCAGTGATACTGACCACCAGGTGGCACAAGGCTTCAAGTGAGCTCAGGTGCAGTTCAGTGTGACCACCAAGGGAGGGCAGGGGTGTCATCAGGAAATGGCTAGTTAACCCACTTAAACAGGAATGATGTCATTACTAATTAGCAGACTAATGATCCAGCAGGTCATTAGGTCTATATCTGCACACAAGAAGGGGAGTGATTAGTGTTCATAATTAATGTTACTATGAGCCAATTCTTCCAGTGTGTTTGTTGTATGGAAAGACATCTGCCTAAATGAGGGTCATGTGCATTCAAGTGGAAAATTTTTCAGACATCAACTTCAAATGATCGGTTTTCACCCTAAAATCTTCTGTTGAGTTTTGTCCAGATTCCAGCCTCACACATACCAAACTGCCCTGTCTGCTCTACTCACCTTGTAAATCAAGGACCAGAGGCTGTGGTGCCGCCTCGCATACCAGAGTCATTCTTGTCACCTGGACATTGGGGGCGGTGGGATCTGAGACAGAGAGACACAGAATTAAAAATTATAACCATAAGATCATCAGTTTCTAATCAATTTATAATAAAGAAATGTTAAAGATGGATAATCTATAATCCAAAATATTTCAGTAAGTGATAATAGTCAAATAATCAAATTTATAGTAGAGTAGAGTGAAAGAGTGAAAAACAATGACAGGATATGTTTGTCATCATTTACAACAACTTTCAAAACCTTTAAGGATCTGAAAAAGATCAGTTATACTTTCACTATATCCGTTTGGTTCAGTCATTAAAAACTTTTGAAAATACCTGGACCTCCACATGTTGCTGGTAAATAGGTTTTATATCGGTACCAAAACACTACATGAACTGTATTTTTTAAAATATGTTACTGTGATGAATATTATTAAAATTTTTCCTATTTTACAAGGGTCATACACACTTTGACACAAATGTCAAAATAAAATGACAGTATGACAGTATAATGCAAGTAAAGAAGCGTTAACATTCTCACTTAACTTCAACAGTTTTTCAATTCATGTGTGCATCTGAATTGTTGTCACAACAAATAACAGTACACAACTTTGCACTAGTGGTAGACCAAACACGTAGAGCAGCAACTTTACCTGCATTTGGAAAGAATGTTATGGACACACACGCACACACGCATCTTTAAAGACTACAAAAAGTAAAGCGGAGATTTACTGCAGTGGTTTTTGCAGCAGGTGGCTGTACTAGTGACTGAAATCAAAATGTGTGCGCATCTACATTCGCATCAAGTGTGGTTAGTTAATGGTTTTGCATTTGTTCTAGAACACCGTGAGAGTTATTTGATTGCAATCACTAACCTGCAACCACAGCAGTGCTACCCAGCAGTGCCTCCTTGTACTTGCGCAGGCTCTCATCATCTTTGTCCAGCTCCTGGATCTCCTGTAAGCTCTTCTGGGCGGGAGGTTTGTAATTGACTGCGCTGTCGGCCTCTTCGTTGGCTGCTGCCAGCGCTGCCAGCTGCTCTGGTGTAGGTTCCTGCTCTGCCATGGTGCTAACCACTGCAGGAAAGTGATGACATAGAGGATCAGTTAGAGGACAAGAGAATAAAGTAATAATGACTGATGGCAAGGATCCATACTCTTTACTTTGCTAATGAAATCTGAGCTATATGTGGGGCAAGGCAGAGCTTGGTTATTAGACATGCGGCTGCTAGATAAGTATTACAGATTACCTATGTTGAGGCAAACCTCAATGAACTTTGATTTGGGGCTAGCAATGTAAAGCGGCAGTTCATGTAGACACACTGGAAAAATTATTTTCAGTTTATTTTAAAGTCTTTTTATTCTGGTATTTTCAGGCTCTACAGTATAATGGCACATGCTTTGCAAAAATTTGAAACATTTGACTGCATCTTGAAATCTTAATGAAATAAACAGACTCAGTGTGGCTTATAATGCGTAACGTCATTATTTTTGGCAAGAGACAAGGCAGTTTTATTGTGTTTTTGTTACATTAGCGTATGCTTACACATTTCTGTACACGTGAGTGCACAAACATACACACTAGCAGAGACGAGAGCCAGGAGACGTGACATGCTGGTGCTCACAGTCTACTTGGCTAAGAAGCCAGTTTTTCTGAGGCCAAAGCAGTGACAAACAGGGGCTGGTGGTCTTAAAGCTAGGACAAACTGCTGTCAGGCTTCAGCACTGAGACAGCTGAGGAAGAGCAGTGCTAATTTGGCTATTTACACCCAGCTGCACTGTCATACCAGTCACTACTCATTAGGAGTAAAGATGCTGATTCTGAGCAGGAAGCAGCACATTAAGAGATCATCTTTATTCTGTGAGAACAAAGAGGCGCTTGGAGTAAGCTACACAATGTAACTGTTGCTTAGAAAATGCTGTAAAAAATGAGTTATCTGATAACATCTGGTGCACATATGCTGGGCGAAGCCTATGCAAAGCTGATCAACACCTGCAAAAGCTGGATGATGATATGCTCATAACACTTATTCTGTGCGGTCTGTTCTGGTTGTGCTCCCCCTGCAGTTCTTGGAGAAGTGACAACACACAAATAGGTCTAATACTGTTGGAGTTGATTTCATAGCAACCGAGTTAAACAAAATACAAGGTAAGCCCTTGTTGATACAACGTTAATAGTTTTGAGGCACTTTTCTAACTCAGACAAAAATGTGTTTGAATTTTGTGACAGTGACAAAATACTCCTCTAAGTTAACAGGCAGCTAAGGACCTCAAACCTCTACTCCTAAATGCTTTCGACATATGCATGTTGAAAGAACTCTACTTCCTGTATTTGAGTGAATTCAACCAAGCATGAACCTACACCATCAAACTGTAGAAGAGGAGTTAACAATATGAAATCCATTTTAGTGTGTATTCTTATTCATGCAATCTGATTTATATAGTATTAAAACCAACCAATCGAGGAATAAAGATCAATGCTTCAATGTTGATGATTTAATCAAATCTGTGTTCAGAAAAATGAACTACCCTAAAGAAAGAGGAAGATTACCACACAAACTGCTTCTCCATTAAACTCTTATCAAACTAAACATGTTCTACAGTTGCCATAAACAATCTCTCTCTATTAATAGCTTTGTTTACTGTTGCAAATCAGCGTTAACGTGCGAGTTAAAGGTTGTCATAAAATCAAGCTTACAGATCAGACAAATGCAAACACCAGATGACAAACAATCATAATGCATGACACTATATAAAGAAGGCTTCATCTGTTCAACACAAGTGGATACTCTGAGTAAAACTAACACCACACACACTATTTACAGTCTGAGGAACCACAATAAATCACACTACTGCAAACAGAATCACCAAAGAAACTGGTTTGTCACTCTTTCAAACCGTCCTCCCTGCTCTATTGTGTCCACCATATACAGTTGGGTATTAGCCAAACAGGAACTGAAAATGTAGAAACTTTTTTTTTTTTTTTTTTAAATGGGGGCCTCTGTGCGCTGAAAAAATGAAACTCTTTTTCTGCCACTAGTTTTGCTTCAGCTGGTCATCAGTGTGTGAATGTTTCTGGTCGGAGAGAATGAGTGAGAGGCTCCTTGTTGCAGAGAGAGAGAGACAAGACAGGAAAACGCCACCAGATAACACAGTCATATCATTCTTGAAGTAGCAAGGAACAGGTTGTTTTTCTCACTTCCTCTCGCTTCTTGTTGTACGAGCACTATGAGTTGCACTGTGACTGCACCGTACGAAACTGTCAGAGGAGGAAGTTGTTGGGTCATTAAGACTGATGTGTTTCTCTGCTGTGGCTTAGGTACAAATAGAGTCTCTGAAGACACAAGTGTGCATGTAGCAGGCTTGCACTACATTTAAAGTACATAAAGGACTATAACTAATAATAATAATTATTATTATTATTAAACTGTATAATTGTCATATAGTTTTTTATTTCAGACACCCAATTAATCAACTGACTGATTAGTTGATAAACAGAAATGTAACTGTCAACTACTCTGACAATCAATCATTTGTCAGTTTAAGACAAAATGTTCTCTAGTTCCAGCTTCTCAAATGTGAATATTTGCTCATTTTTCTAAGTCTTCTACAATAGTAAAGTGAACATTTGTGTGTTCCGGACAGTTGCTTGAGAAATAAAAAGACAGTGTATGACATCATCTTGGGCTCAGCCTCAATCTTCCCCAACAAACCATGCTTTATTTACTCAACCATTTTTGGCTATCTTGCCTTCATCAGAACCTGATCCTAGTCAACTGTTTAATTTTGGAAAATTGTATATTTTGACAATTTCAGATTTAATTTAGACAAAGCTCTTGTATGGCTGCATATTTCAGAACTTTTACCTATTACAGAATTGAAGAGTTACACAGACTGTATTTAATCATGTTGTATGATGGTCCTTTCTTACAGTGACTGTATCCATTTCTTACTGTGCAAAAGCCTGTGTATCTTCTCTGTAGTCTTTCACTGCAACATCGCTTTTCCCAACATAAACACTAGCAAGTTAAGATTAAATTGTTTAGAAGCATGTCAATGTCTGTGCATAGCCACATCACTCAGAAATGCCATCTTAACTAGGTATGAAATAGTTGATTCAGCAAATTAAAAAGGTCCACGCGCTCCATAAAATGGATTAGTTTCAACAATATTGACATCACCACCCTCATAATGATACACATTCCTACTGGCTAACTCTGCTCAAACAATGCGGGCTGTGGATAACTGGCTACATACTAAACTGACAGGAAAAGGCCCCGTCATTGTTCAGTCCCAGTGTCCGCTAAAAGACAACACAGAGGTCATGGGATCATACAAGCAAACACTGGATGTGCTGTTAAACCTGTCCACCTCAGTCTCCTGACCTGCACAGTCCTACAGGCAGCACTCATAATCTGTTTGCTTGACTGGACTAAGCAGTGCAGTTTTACAAGCACACCAGGCTTGGCAGCAGCTAAAACTTCAGATTAGGCTTGTTCCTTAGCAACAAACTGAGCGGTGAGATTATAGAAAGTGGGATTACAGCTAATGAGGCGTCCAGGGATTCGAGAGGAAAGTGTTTGGAGGTGTCACTGGTGCATATCAAGAGGATTCTCTTGACAGGAGTCATTAGTGTCACTGAGATGTTACTGAAGATAATTGGTCAGCAAGCGGACCAGGGAATCCCTGTGGGATGATACAAGCTTTATGAAGTGGAATGAAGTGTGTGTGTGTGTGTGTGTGTGTGTGTGTGTGTGTGTGTGTGTGTGTGTGTGTGTGTGTGTGTGTAGGGGCTGTGACTGTCATTTAAGGAAAGAGGCCATCCATCTGCAGTGTGGAACTGGGTGATAGATCAATTCAACACTAATACTGCGAAACTAAACAAGATATTGATACTGTGATACTTTTTAAATGTATTATACTTAACTAATGCAATGATGCAACACTGACTTTGCAAGATGCATTATTGCCATGGACCAACACCACATAACTAATATAGAAACAATTTTTTTTATTAAAGCAACAAATTGATTAGTCAAAGAAATTAATTATGGTCAACAAATAATTTCTTTTGTGAAGTTTAACCTGGAAAAAAACTACAATAAAACAATGAATAACTACTTCTTTGATTTGTTCTAAAAATGTTCTGGCTTGTAAATATCTTCTTAAAGCATTAACAATCATTTCCAAAGTCACCACTTCACATTAAATATACAAGTGAAATAAAAAAAATTATTTTGACAATATTACCAAACCAGAGATTAAGTAAAGCTGAAGATCACGAAACTGTGGACCTACATCTTCACTGCCGCTTGATATGATCTAATGGGCTCTGTCTGGTGCCATTGATCATACAGTAAATGCTACAGGTCAGGAGGTTCACAGAGAGGAATGCTTGAGGAACAGCCACAGCAACACGCTGCAAGAGCACCAAATAGCGGAGCCGTTCTAAACAAAATATATACAACTTCCTTCCCATTAAATCTACCAGGAGCTTTGCAGTCCGACCATAGCTGCTGCATTTTTGCACAGTAGAGCCACCTCTACTGATGAATCGAGAAGTAAAAGTATTACAGCTGATGATTCATACCCTGGATTACTGTTACTGGGAACAAAGCACACATTTACCCCAGAGACAACAACAGGACATAAATGTTGTTTCACTGAAAGTGAGAATTGGCAACCTTTGTGAAGTGACATTTAGCTCTTTGCTTCACCTCCCTATTGAAGATGTCACTCATAGATCTCTGGCTGCTTTGATCTCCAGTCTCTGTTTGTAGTCTCCCTCATGCAACACCCGCCAGAGACCTTTAGAGGTGTCCCTTTTAGCCACACGCTTCTCCACACTTCTCTGTATCCTTCTCATGCTGCTTTAATAAGAGCTTATCAATTGTAGGTGCAACACTCATAATTTCTCTGCAAATAATCATTAATTCACATTATCACTTACTTTTCTGAATAAATAAAGTTCTGCAACAGTTTGAATGCACCTGGGGCTGTTGAAATTGCATTACATCCTTGACCAATTTGCCAATGTAGAAAATGCATCAACGAGTATCTTTGTATACCACTGTCTATCTATTCAAGCATTTTGCACTGACCATATTTCTGACCTTTAGTTAACCATTTTTCATCCATAAAATTGAAGAGAATTTGATGCATATCAGCTGATATTTCAGTGTCATCAAACTCTTATGTGCAGAACAGAACTAGCAGCACTTTAATTAAGTTTCTCTACTCTCTTCTTAGTGTTGATTTAAGTTTTGCTCAGTCACCTGAGTGGTGCAAAAAGCATATCAGCTGCAAATGCTGGAGCTTTGATAGGCAAGAACTGTGATTTTTTTTCAAAGAAATAAAAGCATAAAATGTATGACTGTATATCTGAATACTGCTAACCCCTTAGACTTGATGATATAGTGACTAAATAGTTGCACATACGTTTTACTTCAAGCAAGCGTATGTTGCATGTCAAGTTGCCATGAGGTCTTTCTGTCTCTCAAGAAATTACTGCAAACTTCCTTTTTTGGTCAAGAGCTTGATGATTCATATCCTTTAGAGCACTAAACCACATTCTGCAGAGCTGTGGCACTGCTCATCTTCTTAATGTTGTACCTATAACGCTAACCCACCCTAATCCCTTTTTAAAGATATTGTAATGATATAAAAGGACACTAGAACTGGCTATATGTAATGCCAGTAGATAAAATCATGCTCGGTCCCGCCAAGTTGAGGATATAGTGCAACACATACCAAAGCTTTGGGGAAGTGTTGCACCAAGAATTGCAGAGAGAGCTCTTGGTTGAGCTGATGCAATGCAGAGGAACCAAACCTCAACAGAAATAAGAAGAGAGTCAGAGAAAAAAATCTAAATGCAATAAGATTAAATTTAGAGAAGGAATATGCACGAAAAGTTGTTATGAGCTTGTGATAACTGATGAGGTGAAAAGCTATTGGAACGTTTTAACAACCAAGATAACTTTCGCAGGATATCTATTAAAAATTGTTTTATCACTACAGAAGACTAATCAGATCCACATAGAAAATAAGCGACAAAAAGAGGTGGCTCTGAGAGAAAGAGAAACAAAACACGCCTCTATCCCAGGAAGGAGCAGAACAAATAGGAAGCTTTAAAAATAGCTGGTGAGAAATCCCTGCGTACAGCAGCAGGAAGCGACAAGTGAATGGGATAGCCAAGGTGCCAGCTGAAAGGTCAGGGCTTATTCCCTTGCTCTACTCAGCTCTTTCAGTGACATGCCCAGATTCAATCTGCCTCTCTGGGCAACAGACTTGGTGGAGGTAACAGATTCTACACCATGCAAGATTGCAGGTGTTGGTGGTTTGATGGTTTACTTAAAGAATAGAAACAGTCTGATATTATACAACAGATGGAATGAACATGTTACATTAGCATTCAAACAAATTAGTTTAAAAATAAAATTCTGCAGTAAAAAATGTGAAATACAATATTGATGGTTTTTACAGACATTTCAAAGCACTGAGGACTATCATTTCTGTGAGGAAGTGCTTCGCAAAGGCCGCCATTGAGGCAGAGAAAAGCCATGTTGTGGCTGAGGTGGACCAGACAATGTGAGAAAGGCGGACTAATCATTACTAGCTCTGACTGGTCCGTGAGTGGAGGGGCTGGCTAGCATCCCTGCATATATTCCCCTGTGAGACTGAACTATAACAGAGAGGCTTAAAGGCGTAAAAATGCAACTCAGAAGTATCATGCACAGAGAGGGTTGACTCTCACAAAATGAATTTTTTATGATAAGAACTAGACAAAAGCAAACTAATTGTAGCATTTGTTAAGATTTATATAAACAATTTAGAATTAACTTATAGCTTCTACACCATAGCCAGGATGCACACACCTTGAGTACAAGCTAATTTGTGCAACATTTTATGGTTCAGACCAGTTGTTTTTATATTATCTGTGAGCTGCTTGAAAATGTGCAGAACTTATTATACTGATGTCAGGAAAATACCTACAGTGAAATTTTTACAGACAAGCAGACAAGCAGAAACTGCAAAATGAGACATCCGGCCCACGCTGCAAGGCCACAGATTCACAAGTTGAGATGAAGAAAATGAAAAGGCTGCGATAGAAATATGTTATCTGAAAAGTTCCCCACCTCTTATAAAGTGGAAATAAAGAGATATCTCCAGGCCATTTATCAGACACAGGAAGAAAAGGGAGGATTCACGGTTTGGTTGAGCTCTTTGAGAAATCACTTATCAGCCATTCAGCCAAGCACACGGCTTAACTATCAAACAAAAGTTGGTGCCACTTGAAGCACTTTTGATCTCAACAGATTTTAACCATGTGCACTTGACCGTGAAAACCTTCATAAAGCCAACATGGAGGCTGATTTTAGGTGTGAGCCCTCCGGGCCAATTCAAATTGAAAAAGAGATGAGTTCCAGGAAGTGTCAGAAAATTATCCTCTTATACCACATGACATGTAGGGTCTCACACACACATTTACAGTGGACTATGTCACCCATACGATTAAACTTGTGACTCTGTAGTCGGTGCATTCACTCATAATGTGTATTATTGTGATCAAGTGAATGCAATGGCTGACAGTATCGTTACCTAACGGCCAACAATGTCAGCGCAGATCAGGCTCAACACCCGGAAATGAACAACTAATGATTAATTCTTAACTTCTCACTGCTGCCGGGTAAGTTTATGACTCAACAATAAATTGAAGGAATTTGAGACCGTGAAATTACTACAGCAACCTGATAAATCTATATTTAAAAAAAGCCACATCCCCAACTGCAGGAAGTTGCTCTTTGATAGAGATACCCTTTCCATAAATGACGTTCATGGGTTTAAGTTAGCCAACATGTTTTTAACAAATACTTAAAGGTGCTAACTTCACCACAGCAGCTCAGGGGTGTTTCCTAGTCAGTTAAAACGAGTTATTAGAAAAGTTTAATCTATGTTTCATCAACTCTTACCGTTACACTGCTGGTAGGCTGGGACAGTCTCCTGTGAATGGTGGTGAGAGCGAGTGAAGTGGAGCGGTGGAGCAAAATCTCAGGCAACGACCGCTAACAGAGGACACCACGTCCGGTCCACCACCTTCAAAATAAAAGCGGGTTATTACAATGATTTTAGGAAAATTCACAAGCTAACCAGCAATATGTAAAGTAACTGAAATGACTCTCATCTTTACTAGCTACACATGAATGTCTGAGTAAAATAATCAGCATACATTATTCTGAAGGCGGCCATTCTTCATAATAAATACTTATGGTACTAATTATATATTTTGATGTCGCACTTTTGAGTACGTAAAATTTTGAATTCATGACTTGTAACAGATTATATCTGCACCGTGCTCTTGATATTTGTAATTATGTAAAAGATGTAAGCACTCCTTCCAACTTAAAAATTCAAATGTCTCTGCATGTTAATACATCAATAATCCATTAATGTTAATATGTATAACACTTGAATCTACATAATGAGTACTTTTATTTTTCATGCCCATTTTGTCGATTATATTTATTTTCCTTTCTTTTTCGAAAGCAGTTGTTTGTTTTTATATTGTGGTACTACTACTTATACTTAAATCTGAATATTTTTCCTCCAAGAACAATCATCAATGTTACAGGATTTTATTGGATGACATTATGTTGTCCGTCCATTGCTTCAGTTATTTTGTCCACCCGCCCATAGATAACGCCACTATGAGAATTTTGTGAAGACTCAAGTAACTCGTCTTCCACGATCAAAGGGAAAGAGAATAAAATCGATTCGCTTCAATCATGAAAAACTAACCGGAAATGGTATTTGTTCACAATTTAAACCGGTGTCTGTAATCACGCTTCCGGGAAAAATGGCTTTTGACGTGCGTGGGCATGCAGACCTGCATTGCACGCTCACAAATCGTTGCCTGTGGCGGTCCAGACATTCTAAAGTTTGTTCATTCCACTTCCCCCTCAGCTTTAGCTTTTTCAGACTTGACATCTCCAGTGCGGCAGTTTATGAACAAGCACATAAGTTTTTATCCACCGGGGTGATACATTCAAGCTATAGGCGAGAAGGTACAGATAGCAAGTACATTTCAGAAACTCAAATTGACATTACTTTTACACCATATATGGTTGTTACATGCATTGACTGACAACACAATGCCATCTAGTGGCTGTATTATGGTGGTGCCATTAAAACAGTCATGGGGTAGATGCATTGTTTTTATAATTAAGAACATGACAGCCAAAGTTGCTGTGGGAAATTACTGATCCTACATGCTTGGTCACTTACAATAAATAGAAAAGTATATTTATAGCACTTATTTTGTAGTTGGATCTTTCAGTGGTTTCAGTTGTTGCTTCTGGGGAAAAACTGACGCTACATTAAAATAAGCATAAAAAGAAAAAACGTTTTTTTTTTTTTTTTTTTAAATAAAATAAAAAAAAATTACAAAATGTACTTAAATGGATTGCACTCTACTGTTGTTTATTCCCAGACATTAAAAGTATGTAGAAAATGGAATCATTTAAGTGTAACAATAATTATGGCATTTCGTTGGACTAAAAAAAAACAAAAAAAACAAAAAAAAAACAATTTAAAAAAAGGACTACGAGAACAGACAAACAGCATTTGGTTAATATGCACTGCAGGTTTTATTACAAGCCTCAGTAACTACAGGGTAGAGGAAAGAACTGGGAGACCCCAATTCACATTAACCTACAGTCAAAACCATTTTCATCAGAAAAAAAGGAAAAAAAGAAAAAAAAACACTGGTAAAAAACACTTTGGAGCATTTAAAAGAAGAAGTTGGAACAATAAATTCAATCACAGAGGACAACCAAGTGTAAAATACTCTGCACATTTTTAACAACCACCCTTCTGTGCAGACAGGAAGGGGAAGAAACCCAGTGGAGCTTCATTTCTTAGCTGGTGTCCATCTGAGAAAACAAAACAAGAGTGAATTAGACAGCTGCCAAAACAAGATTGGTTAATTAGTCACAGGTACCATCATATTGACAGCTGAACATACCCTGGCATTATAGGCATCTAACTGGGCGTCAAGTTCCTCTGCTGACAGCTGCTGCTTGCTGCTGCTAGCACCACGGCCGCCTCCGCCTCGACCCTTTCCTCTGGCACCGCCTGCACCACGTCCTCCGCGGCCTCTCTGCATGCCCCCAAAGCCGCCGCCACGATTTCTGTTCATGCCTCCACCACCTCTGTTCAGGCTGAACATTTTTTTTCCATCACATATAGTGTCCAAAGATTGAAGTCAACTTTCTCAAACAAAAAGACCACTACACTTACCCCTGCATAGGTCGCCTCTGTGTGTCAATCTGTGATGTGACGAGCTGTATGTTCATAGGCCGCCCTGGAGACAAAGATGCCATTAACGTCACATTTTGGGCCAGGTAGTAGTGCTCAACAATCAGTCGAGTAATTTAACAAACAAAAATGCCAATCGCATAACATAAAGTTAACAGTAGTTGTTGCATTTCATTTGTGTCTGAGGCATACCATCAAGTGGGATGCCATTGTACTGTTTCATGGCCTTGAGGGCATCTGCCCTCCTTTCAAAGTGGACATCTGCGGTTCCCAGGCTTCTTCCTGATCGGTCATAATGAACTGCAGCCTTTTTCAGAGTCCCAAATTCAGCAAAAAGTTCCTGAAAAGGAAAGCAAACCCTGAGCAGCTATCTCTTGTTTCCTGTTCAGCACACCAACATAAGGCAGACACGCTCCTCCTACTACAAACACAAATGGGTGAAGGTGAAAACCCAAATACCTGAATGTCTGCATCTGAGACTCCAAAGTCGAGATTGGAGACGAGGAGCTTCCCTCCAGTTTCCACACCAGCTCCTCCGCCACCACCAGCAGCGCCATTGAAGCCGCTGAAGCCATTGTCGAACATGTCATGCTGCCACTTATCTGGAAGCTGTTTAGGCTGCAACAGATGAAAGAGAACGCACCTGCTGACTTCAGGATCCCCTTGCCTCTGTCAATCACAGAGTCCACACGGCTGGGTGTTGGGGCAAGCAGGGGCTCCACTTCCAACAGGGCCAGGGTGCTCAGCTCCCCCAAGAGGGTCCCCAATGTTCCCTGCCCACCCCATCACTACAAGCAAGTGAATCAGTTCAGACAGAAGGACATACACAGGACAAACTTAGCCATAAAAGCAAGGGGATGTGATGTATATCATCGCTATTGCACACACACTCTATATATAATTTAGATGAATATGAGGTCTAGTGGCATCTGCCGAGGTTGTATTTATCAGTGACTATTAAGTCAAAACTGACCAAAATGTGTTACCCCAAACCCACCCACAATATCTATATGACACCCTGAACAACTTGTACCAATATTGCCCATTGTTCTCTTGCCATCTGCGCCTCCACCAAAGGCTCTCCAGATATGATCCTCGGGTACACAGGGGGTCGCCATCTGAAGCAGCGTTGCCTCCAGCGTTGCACCATGTTTCCTGGCCCGCCCAAGAGTTCTTTACCAAGCCACGAAATTGGCTTTCACGAAGGGGAATTGTCCATAGGGAGTGGGGATTGACCAGAAAAACAACTAAAAAATGGGCAGCTATCCCCCTTTAAGCGAGAGTGGATTATCTGAGCGTCCATTTTGAGACCACGCCATTTTGATTGGGACTTTGTTGGGTTTGTCTAGATACTCATTCACACTTAAGGAGTGAAGATTTGCCTTATATGAACACTATCAGGGGGGTTGAAGTCCACTGATCCATCCACAAGTAACAGCCACACTGGTTGAAAAGCCACCAAATAGGCCTTGTTGTGAAACCCGCCAGCCACTCCCGAACAAAAGGCCGCCAGGACGCTGCACCGGGACACGGACAAAAACTATGCTCCCAAAAGTGGTGAAAAAATCATTTGCGGGCGAATTTTCTCGAAGTGGTTTCCTTTCACCATCATTTTGACACTTGGGGTGGAAAAGATGTTACTGCCCGAGGAAGACTAGCTCTAATTTAAGGTGCTGGCTTCAAAATGGCGCCGCCAAGGCCTTCACGATCCAACTTTTGTTAGTTAGCCAATATGGCTAACACATTCGCTCTCTCCAAAAGGCCTCTTCTTGGAAAATGATGCAACACATATGGGTTGTGGGAGAAGGGAAAAACTATGTATATAACTTCCATAAATGCTTAACCGCAAATTATAGAGCTCTCCTCCGAGGGAAACTCGGCGGTTAGCGATTACTTTATTTGCTTGACTAGCAAGCTGGCTAGAAGGTTAGCTGGCAAGCCTACTGGAGAATAGAAGGATGTAACCCAGGCATTTTCAGGTTTGCCGAAGGTTTTCCTTTTTCTGCCCATTCCTCTAACTTTCTCATACCCTGCTGTAAGGCGTTGGTCTGCCTCTAGCGCGGTTCAGGTTCTGTCGGTTCCTCATGGGGCCGGATCCGCCGCCTCGGACTCCAAATCCTCCGCCGCCGACTCCAAGACGCCCAGCGCCTCCTCCTCTGCCACCGCCTGAGCCTCCGCGGCCTCGACCTCTTCCACCGCGGCCTCCACCTCTCTGCTGCCTGTTCTGCTTGATAATGTCGTCTAGAGACATATCCATTTTATCGGTCATTATGCTGCCCCAGTAATGCTAAACTGTCAACAAAATATAAAAAAATACACCCTAGTCTCGATTGGTCCCTCTCCCTGCCTTTTCACAGCTCCACGCTCTCTGCACCGCCGAAAAAATACAATGAGCAAGTGACCGTTGTATATAGACGAACTGTTCAGTACGTACTGCGCGTAAACTTGACGTCATCACGTAATACGAGAGCCCAAGGAACAAACGCTATCTTAATGCGAAACGCTACCAAAGATCCTCTATATTATACTGTCTACTGTCTCTGATGCTACTGTTATTTACCGCTAATGCAAAATGTAATGTGACATTCTCATATTATCAACGTGCATGACAGGATCATGTTACTCAGTGACTAATATTCATAGTTTAAGTTTTATTTCCCAGATTCAATTAATTTGGAGCCGAAAAAGAAAAGGAATTTGCAGCTATTTCACCAATCACTTAATCATATAAGCATTTTTTAAGCAAATATGATGTTTTACTAGTTCCAACCACTTAAATAAGAACATTTGCCCATTTTTATTTTAGCTTTTCATTACATCAAACTAAATATCTATGGTCAGACACAACAGCCAATTTAGATGTGTCAACTTCAGCTCTACTTTTTTCTGATAAGTTATGCCCCAAATGATTAATCAGTTAATTTTGAAAATGTCAAATAATAATGAAAATAATCATTAGTTTCAGCTCTGAAATCAAAATAACCAGGTTTTTGCATGATTCAGGGTGAGTGTCATTAAGTTTTCTTTCTCCTTGCTGATTCCTTAAAGTACTGAGGACATTTATCTTTTATTTCATCATGCACGAAACACATAACATTTGTGTAGTTGTGATGTCTGACGTGACACACCAACAGTGATATTCAATCTGTTCTATATTTATATAGGATCAATACAAGCAGGAGTACTGTAAAAGTCCTTTATTCAACATTTTGTTTTAAGGTTTTGGGAAGGTGGGGTTAACCAAGGGTGGCATACTTGGGGAGGTCTCTACTTAGTAAAGTCCATTTGAGGGCAAGAAAATTTATAATAAAAATGTTGGCCTTCTACATTGCATTTGGCTTCCAAAACTTGCCCAGGAACTGTGTATCCAATGTGACAATTTCATTACTTCTACAATTTATTGATCAAACTATCTTCCAAAACAAACTAAAAAAAATAGAAGTCAGCCCTTTCGCATTTTCCTCCAAAGTCATATATGTAGCAGTAGTAAAGAAAACAGGGTTTGTATTTAAGACTGCAGTCTTTTGTGTCCTGTGGAGAGTGTCAACAGTTTGTACCTCAGCATCAGATGTCAGCAAATTTTGATGAAAGTTTGCATCAGTCCCATCCACATGAACAATGTATATATGAAGATTTTGTGACTTGAAAAAACATGAACCAAGAAAGGGGAGAGTTTGTACTCCCTGAAATCCTGGTTCTTTTCTTCTTAGTCAGTTGTAGAGGATAAAGAAAGAGACGGGGGTCGTTTGGGTCCGGAGTTTAGAAACAAGATTGGCATTCTGTGCTAGACTGGCCAACAGGGCTGACTTTCTGGCTGACGGAGGACTGATGGAGGAAAAGTTCTTGAGGATAATGGGTGGAAAAAAGCGACCGGACCATCATGAGAAAGACTAGGACTTTTTGGAGTCCTGTGTGTTGCGTTTCTTGAGGTCACTCAGGTCCACTGGTGTAAAAGCTGAAAGAACAGACAGAAACAAGTTGTTAACTTGCCTGTGCTTGATGATTTAATCCTTCAGTGTGACATAAAAACAAAACCCACTTCACTACTAAGTTACACCATAACTTACAATGTAGGTTAGGATTTGGGTTCTTCTCCACATACTCCTGTGGTCCACGGTCATTACGTTCACTATTTTGTGTTGATCTGATGTCTCTGAGCACACACTGCCAAGCTGAGGAAGGGTAAAGATGATAATGCTTTTGTTACATTTAGGAAATCTTATCCTACCCTGGAGACTTGATATTAATGACAAGACAGACTGAAGGTAAATAACACATTCAACTTAATAAAGATGAGACATTTAGTTTAAGGGTCCAGTCTCACAGAGACTCTGAGACAGTGTTCTGGCATTTAGTAACTTGAAAACCTATTCTGAAGTACTTTCAAACAAAGTAAGTGCTTCAGTGCCACTACTGGTACAAGGCCTGCAAAGTAAGTTGTCTGATTCAGATACTGGAGCACCACTTACTTTCCATTTTTAATGATGATGGTTGACATGATCAATGAAAACCATCTGAAGCATTGTCTATGCTAATTTGATAGTCCTGCTATTGGTGCCGCAATATTCCACTGATTTGTAGGTGGAGGTAACACAACTAGATATGAAGCAATGCCTAGCATTTTTTTTTGTCTCTTGAAAAAGGAATTGCATTCAGAACATTTGTTAGACCCCATGGATACAAACAGTAAGTTATGGTGAGTAAGACTCAATGTAAACACGTTTTGTTTATGTACAAGAAAACTCCACAGGGCACCTTTCACAAATCCAAACAATAAACAAGGTGTGTGCCTTGGTTTAGACTTATCATCCAGTAGTGTTGAGAATGAGTGACTGCTTAGAGTGGCCTCTTGCACTCTAAACAGTCCCCAGGCGAAAATGCTATAATGCCGTTGCTGTTTACAAATAATGCCCTCACATTCAAGTGGGCACATAACCTGTTTTCTTGATCTATAGTTGTTTCAACTCATTTAAGCTATGGTGTTACAATGTTATGTTTAGAATAACCTACTATATCAAGTAAAGTAATAGACGGACACATTCATGTTATTTAAAAAGGAGTCTCTTCAGTTAATGACAGCAATCATTTTACTTAAATACATGATATGTATTTTGAAAAAAATGCAAAAAGTGTACTTCTAGATTTAAGTGATATGAGATGGAGTTACACAAGCATTTCCCATGTTAAGTGTTTATATGTGAGATAAACAAAATGATAGGGGTTGTGTTTACATGTTGCACATTAAGTGATCAAAATGAAGAGTCCTGGCTTGCACAAAATACAAAATACAGAACCACAATATAATCTAATTTTTTAAATGGGCTTCCATTAAGCACAGTGATTGACTTACTGCTGAGCTTCAACTGAAGAAAAAGTTTTATCTGAATAAATTACTAATTGCAGTTATGGAACAGGAGAAAGCAAGTCACTTTCAATGGACCTATCAATATCACCCAACTTAACTCAAGTGTGCAAGCATGTGCATTTCTAACAAGGTATGTTAGAGATTCAAAAATAAAAGATCTAAACAGGTCAAAGTTTACTTTCATGTTTGTTTAAGTCAATATTCTGTTCTAAGGTGTATTATTCTGACCATAAATAAAATAAATGGCATAAATTATTCTGAAAGAAAATTCAACATATCAATGTTAAGAGACTATACTCACTATCATGTATAAAGCGCACATTTTCCTCGTGTGCAGGGGTGAAGAGCTCCCCAGTGTTAGTAGGGGATCGGGGGCTTGAAGTCCGCTTGTAACTATTCACCATCCTGGGAGCAGATGAGCTTCATAAACATGAAAACAGCAAAGATAACAGCATAAGCAAACATTCATTTCATTTGTATTTTAATCACTGTTTAATGTAAACTAGTCTTTACATAGTACTTTTCGGTGCCAACACAGTACATACCTACAATTCCATTTGATGAAACTATAATGATCACTGTTAACACTACTCCATTTGTACTTGTTTATTAGCACTTGAGTGCAGTAACTTTTTCAGACCTGGTCATTCTGTTTGCAGTCTGTACTCGCTCCTCGCTCCTCTATGGTGAGTGGATTTGAAAGATACAAAGGTTCGGAAGTCCTCAGCTGGATTCTAACAATAAACAAGAGTGACAACTTTAGCATCGCCACATAATCTAAGAAAACAGTTAATAACATTGGTGGAATATAACTATGCATGTTTAGTCACATACTGCATCTGAGTACAGCTTTGAGATACTTGTACTTTACTTGAGTATTTCCTTTTCATGCAACTTTATACTCCACTACATTTATCTGACAGTTTTAGTTACTAGTTATTTTACACAATTAAGATTTTTGCTTAAAATATAAAAAAGTGCTTAAAAAATATGAAGGTTTGTTACAAATGAAACTACCCAACAGCATATACAAAGCAAAATAATAAGCAACTATTTTGATAATTGATTAATTTTTGAAGCAAAAACAGTGAAACAATGCCAAATACTTTCTGATTCGAGGCTCTCAAATGAGCTGCTTTTCATTGTCATATATATCACTATAAACTAAATATATTGGGCTTTTTGGACTCTTGGTCAAACAAAGCTAAACATTTGAAGATGTCACTTGTGGCTCTGCAAAATTGAGATGGGTATTTATCATGTTTCATAGACTAAGCAATCAATTAAGTGACAAAAAAATCAGCACATTATACAATAATGAAATATTAATTGCAGACATGTAATAGTACAACAGTCACAGAACCCATTTTTCTGAGTTGGGTGAACTTTTAAGTATACTTTCTTGATTATGCTTACATACTTTACCTCAATTTTACTTTAACTTAAATCCAGGAATTGTACTTGTATTGGAGCACTTCTACACTGTGGTACTCCACTGTTATCTAAATGTCATAACACAGACTTACACTTATGGGAAAGCTAATCATTAGAAACAGTGCATTTTTAACACTGCTGGTTAACCAACAGAGTTAAATTTGTTAGCTACCTACAATACAACTAAACCATATAATCTGATGGGTTCTGATAAGTCGAGTAACATTAGTAACAATACGAGTGTTGTTAACTTATGGTTGCAAGCGTTAACTCATTTCTTTATAGCCAAAGTACGCCAAGCGTCTGTAGAAAATGAACAAATATTGACCTTAGGAAACCAAGAGGCTTTTGTTTACGTTTTGCCTTCAGTAGCTTCAGTACTGTTAGCAGCAGGCTACAGAGCCAAACCTAGTATGTTAACCACTGGTCGAACTCTCATGAACAATGTGAATTGCTTATAAAATCATTTCTGGTTGTTGAGACCTGTGTTAACCTACAGCTATGTCCTGACTTACGGCTAACTATAGATTTGCTGACACAATAGTTTTAGCTAACTTTAGCCAGCTAGCTGGTGATTTACATTGTCTTGTCGTAACGTTAGCTTAAAACAGCTAATAATTCTCCAGCGTTACCGGTACAAAATATTTCTTAGAAAGACGCTTAACCCAGTAAGGGTAATTTCGAGCTACCCAGTAACGAACACAGTGTTAAAATATTCAACAAACCTTTTTTATAATCTTTCCTTTCGATTTCTTTATACAGAGACTGTGTACGCCGTCAGACCTGGCTAAAACGTTGCCAATGCCAACCAATCATTTCCGGGAAAGGACACGGAAGTGAAAAGGCTCGCAAATGATATGATATGATATGATATGATATGATATGATATGATATGATATGATATGATATGATATGATATATAATAATATTATATATATATATATATATACTAATGATATTATATGATAATAACAATAATAGCAATAATAATAACAACAACAACAATAATAATAATAATAATAATAATAATAATATATTAACACAAAAAATGTGACAGAGTATCTATGCACTAAAGTTAAATAGTCTTTTTTTTCCCACCTACTTTATCACATTTATTAATAAAGAAAACACAACATTACATTAATTTATTCATTATTTTTTTGTAATTTCCATTTTTGCATTCATGTCAGGATATCAGGATGTATATCACTTCTGTTCTGATGTACTTATATCACATTTTAAAGCAGCAGCAGAAAAACCTGACTAAAGCTGAGGGCACACCACAAAAAGGAGGCTGGTTGAAAAGCTGCAGCCTGAGGTGATGGTGGTGAAAATACCAGTGTGATGTCTATAGTACTTGTAATGCACTTTCTATTTTCCTAAACAGACTACACAACTGCAAGTCAGTCATATTTATAAAAGGTGTCTTTATTTATGAAAACGTACAAAAATAATTGAAGAGAAAATTATAAGACTTTCATCACTGATATTCGTATTTCTACCACAGAAAACAACAGTAATGCATCAGGGAAGAAACACTGCAACTTTAGAAATGCTTGCACAGCATAAACTTAATGTAATTGTAACTCCTGACCTATCAGTGAAGTATCAATTATTAATTTGGATGATCCTCTTTCTGCCCAGCAGCGAGGATACATAACTCTTTGTATAAGACACAAACATCTAGGCCCAAATTCAGTGTTGTAAATTCAATATAAGGCATGACTACAGTCTGGAAACATACAGGCTGTGGAGTGCAACCAGCTACTTAACTGCATAACACTAACACAACTGATACAATGCTTAAATTTAGATATTTGTGAGAATATAAATGAATCAAATTTTCTTCAGAAAGAAAGATAACAAGTAAAGATCACATTTCGATTCAGTGACACATTGTTGGCATTGTGGTACATGAGCTGTGCGTGAAGACAGAGATATTTGTAGACTAACATTTGAAGCATAGACACAGGCAGTATGAAAAATACACAAATGCACAAAATTAACTAAAATAAAATGAAATATTGCCAGAATCCACAGAACATGAAATACAGCTAATTGCTTCATAGCAAATAAGAAAATAAAATCTTATAGCAATTTGTGCTAAAATTTTGAAACCAATAAGCAGACATGTTCTGCTTTACAAGATCAGTGACATGGCCTGAGCTATGGCCACATTCCTTCACCCTGTTTGTATGGTATTGAATACTGTATCATCTTCATATCATCTTTCTTTCTTCTTCTGTTGATGTTGTCTATTGGGTGCATTTGGTGACCAATCACACACAGCCAGTCTCAAACAATTGGGCGAGTTCTTTGCAGTCAGGGTCGATGAGGTCTGCAGGCTTCTCTCCGCTTTCATTCTCTGCCTCTGTGCTGGCTCCCATCGACAGCAGATAACTGAGTGGAGAACGAAGTAAATTAATGTTAAACAAATGAGGAAATTCCACAACAAACATACATGAAAACCTTACTTTTCATTTATCATTTGTGTAACTGGTTTTCTCCAATAGCTGTGGCTCATTGTGTCCCTGTCTCTACTTTAGAATAAGGGGAACTGTCAAAATTCAGAGGTATTAGTACAGCTCTGTGCAGTATGGAACATTTTATGACCATCATTTGAATTAAATTATGTCACTGTTTCATGCATGTTTTTTTTCAAGATACTTATCCATTTTTAGACCTCTTGCCAATGTTCAAAGCCAAACTACAACTGACATACAAAGATAAATTCTGTCTAGAGAGGCTCTCGTTCTTTGCATGTTTCCAGCATCCATATGTGATCTCATTTTGAGCGTCACATTAACCTGGTCCCAAATGCCTCTAATTGTTCCGCAGTATGTTAGAATTAAATATCTATGGGGCGTCGTGTGGCGTGGTGGTCTGGGCGGGCGCCCCATGTGTAGAGGCTGCAGTCCTCGCTGCAGTTGGCCCCAGTTCGAATCCCACATCGGACGGCCTTTCGCTGCATGTCATTCCCCCTCTCTGCCTCCCTGTTTCCTGTCTCTCTCCACTGTGCTATCAAATATAGGCATAAAAAAGCCCAAAAAAATATACTTTAAAAAAGAATTAAATATCTATGTTTTATAGGAAACAACTTTCTTTTGCTTTTCAGAAACCAGCAGCAAATGATGAAGCAAATAATGCAAACGATGATTTAGTCTGTGTCACTAAAGGGTGAAAATGTCATATGTTACCTGGCGATTTTTGGGTAGCCATCACTGCAGGCCATGTGAAGTGGCGTCCAGCCATCCTCGTCTCTCTGATGAACATCAGCGCCATATTTCACCAGCAGTTTCACCACCTCAAGGTTTCCCGTTAGCACGGCTTCGTGTAGTGCTGCCATACCTGCATACAAGACTAAAATTAGTTCTCTGCAAGAGCACTGCAGCCATGCAGTCAGGTCACTGTTTAACATCAAATGACGTCATGGTTGGCACTATCTCTAATGTCAGATCTAATTAGTTTAGTGTTTTGAATGCCAGCAGGGAATGTTGCTGTACCATGGGTAAAATAGAAGCTGTGGGAAGTTAACTAACCTGAGTGGAAGATTGTATCCACACGAACCTTCCTCGCTCTCATGAACCGACCAATTTGCTCCAAATCTCCTCGTCTAACAATATCCTGGAAGATGATGTCATTGGGGAAGTGCACAGTTCTCTTTGCAGGTGCGACTGGTATTACAGGTGCAGGATTCTCCTGTGCTTGTGTGCGATGTGTTGAACTGTACCGTGACCCTTTGCTATATGAAGGGATGTATGTTGATGCAGCTTTGTAAGAGGACGTATAATGTGACGGAGTGTAATGTGTTGTGCTGTACTGTGTCGGGGTGTACTTTTTTGCAGAGGTATATGTGGATGTGTAGTGCGTTGGTGTGTAATGTGAAGGGGTGTAGTAGGTAGGTGTGTGGTATGTTGGTGTGTATTGTGAACTGCGTGTGTACGTTGACACTGGTACATGGTAGTTGTACTTCATCACTGCAGTTGTTGCGGCTCTGCCTCCCCCTCTGCTGTCAGCCCAGGAGGACGGAAATGAGAAGTCCAAGAGAATGCACCAATCCAGTAAAAGAGCAGTATCCTTTGCTGTGTGTCCTTTTTGTCCTCTCCTCGCTTGTCTCTTATCCTTTTAGTTTCCAGCTGGAGTAGCCCCTGCTGTTACTCACTTTGCATAATGCAAGCACTTTTCAAATCCTTTGCTTCACTTCACTATGTCCCAATCTCCTTCTTTTAGCTTGTGTTGTCCTCTTTTTCCCGCCTGCTGTGAATTTCTCCCATCTGAATTTGAAAAAGGTTTGTCGCACAGTATGTTTGCTGTTGCACACAACCGACGTCTGATAGGGCTGGTTGGAGAGGACCCCTATATACTTTCTGTCGGGCTATTTTGGGGCCTAATATCCAGTGACTTCAACTTAGAAATGAGTGGCCTTTGTCCAACTCCTCCCACTGTACAGTCACATGTTCACTGACACTGCACCCACCCCTAGATCATAAAAAATGTTGACAACCAAAATGTTCTCTTTGACTCTTGCTTGAGACATCTTCCCACACAAACATCTAAACAACTATGATTAATATAAGAGCCAAACATGGCCAGAAGAAGGAGACTTTGCCTCAAATTCATGTTTGTAGTAGGTTTGGAGTCAAGTCCCTATTTTGAGCCATTGCGATTTGTTATTGATGTCAGTTGACTGAGAGTCATGTTGTTCTGGTGTTATGAATGTATTGCAGGAAAAATAAACAACGTCCAAGAGCAACAGCACATGATTTCATTTTGGCATGTGTGTTGTTGACTTGTCTCCTTACGTCATATCTTGATGGTGCAATATAATCTTAGCTATACTGTTTCGATTTTGAGAACACGTAAAGAATGTTTCTAATTTTATGATACAGAGGAGATTTTAAGTAATGTGTCATAATTTCCCAAAGTCAGTCAAGTGCGTGTTCGGTGAGTGTTTTCGCTGCTGTCGTTCATGTTCACTCTTGTGTTCCCCATTGACCTGCAGGTTTGTCATGTGACACTTCAAGCCTGCCCTTTGTATCATAACCGGATACACTAATAAAATTCTCCCACTGAGGTTATCTGGTGGAGTGCAGTTATGACCAGCTGAGGGGGCAAAGCGAGCAAATGTAACCTCTCCCCTCAAATGCCAGTGAAAAGTCACATGGTTGCCAGAAACGCAGCTATTTACAACATTGAACTTTTGCCATGCACTGCAATACAGGCAGATAAATGATATGGCCCTAAATTGTCTGAGAAAAATGCGACATTGATATCGATGACTATATGCTTAGATGAATTTGATTTATAAATCTAATATTCAAGATGTGGAGTAACACTGATTTTGACCACTGTGTGACATGCAGTATGTGTGAATGGTGCTGTAACATCGTGGTGCTGGCACCAGCTGTCCCCAGACACACTTCTAAGATGGGCAGAGCTGGTTATAACTGGTTCATGAAACATTTGGAAGAGGACTTGGGCAACTCACAGATGCTGCCGATGTAGCAGAAGAAATAGCATAGCTCAGGTATTTTGTTTCTCAACACTACTCCAGCTACTTAAAGTATGACCTTGCTCCGAACCTTGATCTCCTCTGTTGTAATTTGCAACTATTCCAATGCGTTGCTGCATATTCTGCCTACTTTGTTATTCAGGGACATTTTCAGACATTCAGTCTACATCACTTTGAAGGCTTGTGCTCACCCATCTTCACCTTTATAGCAAGGCTGTCACTCAACAGTTGTGCTTCCAAGACTGAAAATGCAGAAAACCTGCAGCTAGTTTAGTTTCAGAACTGAAAAAACTAATGATTTATACAATAACACGCTTTGTTTCCAGCTGTTTTACAGGATACTTAATTTCTGTTGTGTTAAGAGCTCTGAATGCCATTGTGAATAATTATTCATCACCTCTCTGCACTACTGGTCCCTAGACAGGGGGGACAGAGGAAATAGGCTTAGAGCTCATGTCTGGGCAAATTGAAGGGACAGTATTTGAATGTTCACAGCTTGAGGGAGAGACTTTTAAAAGCAGCTATCATGTTTCACAGCCTCTTATATGGTATTGTGGGGGTGCAGGGGCGTCCCTGAGCAATGGTGATACTCCCTCCAGATTCCCTCGCTCCTCTCCACAGCCACTTCCTCACCAGAAGAAACGAGAACCTCAGCTTGTGGAAAATGTTTGTTTGTTACAGCCTGGTGTTAGGCCCACTCTTGGATACATGCCAGAGAGGGGTCTCATACGCTTCCTGCTATACATAGTCTCAGGCTGCCCTCCCCCCACCTTTCCCCCCTTTAGGGTGCATGTTTTGATCTGTCAAATAACCAAGAAGTCAGAGCTGAAAACATTCAGGTGTATGGAACTTTGCTAAATACATTATCAGCAACAGCAGTCTCTGAATGTTACTGGTAAAGTTACTGCTTTATAAAGTAAATTTAACACCACCATGTTTTTGTGATTAGAGTAAGGCCCAGGGAAGCAGTACTGCCATCCAATTTAGTAATCCAGTGCTACTGCTGTTCAGGGCTGTAGCCAGGAGTATGTTGCGTGTCTAGCTGAAACAAAGTGGATATATCAGATATTTGAATAGTAAATATTGTATTAATTCCAAATTCATACAATTAACACATTTCTTAACAATTATTGAAAACAGAGCTGTGTTTTAACTTCCATGTGGTTGAGTAATTAACAGAGTAAAAGTAAATGCCTGTTTGGCAAATCACTCAGGTGTAATGAAAATGTATTCAGAACATTAAAGGTGTAGGTTTGGTTTTTACTTTGTAAGGAACAAACAATATGTGCAGCTGTGTGTCTGTGTGTTCTATAACTATATTTCTCTTCTAGGCGCTCACGTTTTTTTTGTTTTTTTGTTTTGCATTCACTTGTAAAACTTGTTCATCATATGAATTTTTCTCCCGTCTTAAACATGTTTTTCATTTTATTTTATAAGTATAAATCTGGGACTAAAATTACCTGTAATCATTAAAATTTGGTGCACAAGTTGCTGCCACTAACAGGATTCTGTCAATAAACTGGTGCATCTACACTCAGAAACAGCCTGTTAAATTATGCATTCACCTCTTCAATTGTGAGAAGTGGCTCTCTGCATTACATGTATATACACGCTTTTCAAAATAAATAGTATCGCTACTGAAATCAGTGATACTGGCCCAGATTTTTATCTTGTATTGGACCGAAAATACATTTTGTAGTACCAGGCTCTTGTGTCTTGATGCTTTCATTCACAGATGTTCTTGCTTCGTTGAATCTTCTGGGTTAAAGACAACTTTGAACTGTTACAGCATTATACCTGAGTAATGCTGATGTTAAGACTTTTGTTTGAGTTTGTGCCTTTTTACACCTGGCTTAAATTGGTATAGACAACTTTACTGGCTTATTATCAACAGTGTCCAAGCCCTGTACGCCCAGGTATTCTGTGACAAACAGTTCAGAAGACACAAAACTGAAGCCAAAATAATGACAATTTTAATAGTGATCCCTTTACACTTAACTGACTCGTGTGATGCAGGTAGGAGGCTGCTTGGTGACTCCATCCTCTAAAAATAAGAGCTGTGAAGCATCCAGTCTGTGTATAGCATGTTATGAATGCAGGCTGCCATCCTCATAAACATTGTTGACTAAAAAGGTCAGTGTAACACAAGTCTTATGTATCTCTGAAAATTCTGTTTGAATAATCCATATCTATGCACACACATAGTTTCACAGCTTTGTTTTGACTCTAAGCAGGTATTTTAAACAGAGCAAGGGCATAGGGGGCTGAGAAAATGCAGACCTTCTGCTAGGTTGGTGCCAGGTATATTTTTACAAAAACACCACCCGTTCTTGTCTGCACCCTCTTGTGTGGCCTAGCAAGCCCTTTCTTAGAAACTACCCTGCTGTCCTGGGCACACGCAGTCCCATGGGTGACAACAGGAGTATGTTTCTTAGCAGGCAGCATATGAACACACCTACATCACTGGACAGTCAGCACTGTTGGGATTAGTCTGTGTCTGGATCCCCACAGGCCCAGTGGGAGATACTCACTCGGGCTGAAAATTATCTGGTTACGGCACGCGCAGTGGGTAGAAAAAAAATTTAATTAAAAGTCACTTAGACAGCTACACAAGCACAGCCAACAAGTCCTCCAACCTCTCGCATGTACTACTGGAGTTACATCCAAGTAACTTCTATAGAGCAATGGTACCCAGTTTGGTTGAATTATTTTTAGACAGCTGATGCACCACAGATAAAATTAAACTGACAAATATTATGGATATATGTAGGTATATATATATATATATATCCATGTATGCAAGCATGGCTACAAATATGGCCTCCACTGAACAGAAATGTCATCAGTAATACATTTATTTCCTCTGAGGTGAAAGAAGCAAATGAACGTACTCTAGGGTGAAACAACCAGCAACCCTAAATCGTTTCATTCAAATGCAAATTCTTTCCTGAAATACTCCTTATACGTATGTAGACTACAAGGTCAAGTGGCATGAGATGAATTCATACACGGATGAGTCCCTACACACACAGCCAAGTGAGCACATTAGATAAGCCAACCAAAAGTAAATTGAGCCATTTGCTGTTGAAAATGAGCTCAACTGCCATCTGGCCCTACATACATGGCATGACCCTCGTGGTTCCCATACCTCTGGACTCTTAAGTTGCTGAACCCTCCCAGTCATGAGCGCATAGTTTCCATGGGAATTGGTCCATATTCATTACCACAGACTGAATGAATACATGTATTCTTTAACATCACACTATTCAAATGATATATGTTTGAACCTTTTCTAGCCTTCTCTAGATTTTCTTTTTAATTTCTTTTGTTTGACATGAATTTCATACATATAGTACCAATTATAATAATTGGCCAGATCACCTTGGTTATACTTTTGAGCTTTTTACAGAAATATGTATTTTTTTATACAAACTAGGCTCATAAATTTCATTGTCTTTATTAACCAAATGAGATTATGGCTGCTGAAGACAATAAGTGTGTGCTTAATGGAGAGCACACTGAAAGTCAGTGTGAAATAGTCAAAATATGTCCGCTCAACAAACTGAACATAGCGGAGACCATCACTGTAATGAAGTGCGACATGAGTCTCTTCACCCATTTTCATAATTTTCCCTAAAGATCATCTCACTTTACCTCATAATAGCAGCACCACATGATTCTCTCACTGGGCGTTAGAGATTCCTCTTCGCTGGTGTACTGAGGTTGGAAAAAACTAGCTGGCACTTATGTCTCAATTAGAAATCAGCTCATCAGTGCTCCCATGTTGTTTGACTGGCCAGTAAGAGCTTGATGGTGTTCCTCCTTACCAAAAGTTTACACAACGTGTTGTTCAAATCTACTCCGAAGATCTTGAAATATAAAACAAGCAGACATGAATGGACAAAAAGATATAACCTCACTTTCTACGACTTTGAAACAACTGGCCTTGGGCTGCATTTTAACAACGAAACGCGAGATACATACATTTTTTGAATCAATTAAACCAAATTGAAATTGTTTCAAGGGGCCCTTTACACATTAGTTGATTCTGCTCAGCCTGTGAAAACAGTTGTATAATATATTCTGTGATCTGTAGGAGCTTTCTAAAGTTTTAAAGAACTCAATAGAGTGCATACCTTGGCTCAGGCCAAACAATCCTACACATCTTTTGTTCTCAAGTATAGCTTTATTTATGTATTGTCTCTAATCCTTACACAAGACAGCTGTACAGTTTTATTACCTGTTGTGTAAAATGATGACGTCAGCATTATACAATTCGTAAAGCTCTACAGCTGTATGAATTGCGACCACCACTATTGTGATAGTGTAACGGATTAGTTGAAATACTGATGTAAGCATTCCTAAATGCTTCTGGTCCCATATGAACTGTCAGTTAATATAGGTACAACAATGTGGACGCAGCATTTTTCTTCCATAAGTTCTCGATTATTATCTGGATCTGCACCAAATTGTACAAAAACTCATAGATGAATCATCAGATTTTTTGAGTGAAAAAGTGTTGGAAAATGGTAAATATCACAATGTTAAGGAAGGTGATAACTGGATCTGCACCTAAACAGAATGGGCTCTTCCCTGGCCAATGGACCATCCCTCCACCAAGTTTGAGGCAAATCGGTTAAGTACTTTTTGCGTAATCCTGCTGATGAACAAATAAACCGACAAACAGACATGGGTGAAGACATGACCTCATTGGAGGAGGTAATAGCTCTGATGATGTCATTAGGGTCAACATTTTTGAATCCTGATCTGTAGGGACTGAAAGTCAGGATATGTTGAGTTCTTTTGCTTTGATTTTGATTATTCTTAGACAAATCTTTTTTTTGTGAGTCCCCCATCTTTAGCGATGTGCAATATCTACTCGAGTACCCCTTTAACATTATTGTAATTCTGTTTGTGAAGATGAGTGGCTGTGTCTCATTGGAAGTTATACAGACTGTAATATAATTAATTACCCCATACCAGTATCAGTGTTACATACTTGTTTCTGTTCCTGCAGAGGTCATTCACGGTCATAGAGAGCTGCCGTTACTTTAGACACTAGCAAGACATGATTGTGTGTATTCTATTTTATGGACTAATGTACATGATCTGTTCAATTCTTCTGGGTTTCTGGTGAGGTACGGGTATTTAAATAGTTTAAAATCATTAATTACTTAATGTCATTGCTATTATGTAGGCCTAAACAGTAACAGGTGCAGACTGGTGGAGGTGAATGAACTCTGCAGGCTGCCCACTGGGAGTGTAAATGTGTTTTTTGTCTCAAGAGAAATATGACAAAAATGTTGGCATAAGAAAGGGCAGAGCATTTGAACCCAGGCACCTCCTGACTCCTCATAAACACTTTAATATTTTCCAGTGACCCATGTAACCCAAAATTAAAAGGCTTCCAGTACAGCTGAGAATAAATTGTCCCATGGGAAGGTTAAAAGCTTTTATAGACTGTTTAGAATAGTTATTAGTATGCCATCCAGCAGCCCAGCTGAAGACAAGGTAAAAGAGCTTCTGTCCCATCGAGGGACGCTGTTGCTGACATTAACCAAGTATAAAGAATGCTGCGCTGCAAAGAGGTAATGGCAGTAAACAGGAGCCGCAGCTGTCTGGGACACAGTGAGAGCAAGCGGGCTCAGACTTAGCACAGAGGGGAGTGGGAGTAGCACCGAGGCTGGCTGACTGTTTGTGTAGGTATAGGGTTACCTTAGCTGAAGCCGGCGCCCATGGAAAAGGATGTCAGAGGTTAAAAGTTGTGCTTAATTTGTTAATGCTTGATTGCACAATGGGGGCATGTGTTTCAGTCTGGAAATGGTCAGTGGTCAATGAAGAGGAGGATGTGTATCCAGTGAACCTCCTCCACTGCTGTGTGCTCTGACCAGGTTGCACAAGATTATGATGAATTAATTTCCTGGATCTGTGAGAGCTTAAGCAATTAAAGATGGAGGACATCAAACAGGTGGATGTACTAATTCTACCCTTTACTTGGCATATGAAGGACAATGAAGTATCACACTTTAACACAATGGCATGCGTAGGCAGGCTGCAGCCTCTATATGACGTGTAGTTGCATGTCAATGACAAGAATAAAAGAAGTGCATTGTATGCCTATGTTAGCGATGCCAGCTTCAAAAATGACAGTTACCTCTTGACCTTTACTTCAACATTTTCCCATCAGGAAACTGATGTGTCAAATGCAGCATTATACAAACACTAAAGTCCTTCTTCAGCAACATTAATGTACCGTGCATTAGATTTCAGACCTGGGCTGTGCTCTACTGCAGGTGCTCATATGCAATGCCCCTGCATGACTTCTTAATGATCCCTGTACCAATGAGTGGTATGTAGGACACAAAATAGGCCATGAAATATCACCCTCCTGTTAAATAACTCTATGGATACCAAATTAATTTCACTGTAAGTTAGTTTTAAGGCTTGACATTGAATTAAGGTCATGATTTGCATATTGTGCAGACCAATTTACATTTTCAAACAAATATTCTAAAAATATATTAGAAACAATGTCGCCTCACAGCAAGAACGCTCTGGGCTCCAACCTGCCAGTGAATGTGAGTGTGAATGTTATTTGTTCTACATGTGATAGACTGGCAAACTGTCCAGCGGTACCCTGCCTCTTGCCCAGTGTCAGCTGAGATTGGCTCCAGCACCCCCCTGTAACCCTCAAGGATAAGCGGTACTGTAATACTACTGGCTGTATTATGTTTCTGCTGGAGAGAAGTAGGAGATCATTATAAAAATAAGTTTAAAGTTTTTGTAACTACGTATCTATGGACGAGATGAGGTAATAACATATTTGTGACTGTCATGTTACTTACTAGTCTCATTACATCATGAGGATTTCTGATGATTGTATCTATGGAATTTTATACAATATATATCTGGTTGTGGTTTTATCATAAAAACAACAAGGGATAACAGTTAGATAACCATGGTATTGTTATTGCATATCAGTAAAAATGAACTGAACGCTTCTCAACTAATTTGTCTAATTTGTTCTTTTTTTCTCTGTTTACACTTATTATTAATTCGAGAATTATTTCTGCACAACTTGACTTGAGTTCTGGATAGACAAAATATCTAATGTACAAAATACATAGTATGTTTATGTCCTTGATTTGAATCTGTTCGGCCAAACTGCAAAATGGTGTAAATTTGGTTAACATAAAACATATGCAAAGACATTTTGTGTCAAACTGTGGTGATATTCTATATGAAAACAATCCAACATGCAGTAATTGCTGCTGTTCTCCAATGCAGCCATCAAGTTGTAAAAAGGCTTTAACCTTCACTATTTAAATATTTGAGGGAAGAAGAAGCTGAACAACTTTTCTACTGCTAATTTTTTACATAATTTCAATGCTGTTTTCAATCTATGAAATAAAACTGATACTTTTTGAAAAGGTTTGACTCAGTTATTGGTCATACAAATTATCAGCCATCAACATAACTTTTGAGTTTTCCTTTATCTTATTATAACACCAAAAAAAGCAATATTTTTGTTTTAAATCCCTGATCCCTTAACAGAAAAACACACAAAAATAAAACTAACAGCATCAGCATCGAAGAACAATAAGTGCAAATCTTGTGCAAAAGTCTCTAGACTGCTTTTTGGCAGTGAAACACCTGTAACTTAGCTACAGCTGATACCCATTTGATTTTTGGGTGGGGGGGGGACTAGCTACAGGTGCAGTGAATCTGGCTCCAAAAGTGGAGGGTGAGGAGGAGGAGGAGGAGGAGGCAGCTTTGGCATGAGCAGAAGTACTTCTGTACTTTTCTTACCCTTACTGCTGACAGGACCTTCACCGCTTCCCTCAGTTGCCTTTCCTTTTGCTTGTCATTGTTCTCCTTCTTCTTCAGATGATTTTGGTATTTCACAAGGTCCAAGCTCCTCAGTCCAGGGCTAATTTCCATTCCACATTTTCCTCGTTAGCATTCCTGTGGAATTTGAAAAATAGCTAAGTCTTCATGTGTCTCAATCTACAGTCTGACCCTATCCGTCGCAGTTATGTCATCCATGATATTAAATGATCATTCAACAAGAGGGCGAGTGAACAATAACAGAAGAGCCTTTACCAAAGAAGGAGAATGTCATCCCTCCCTACTCCATCAGTCATTGTTGATCTGTGCAGTGTTCTCCTCAAAGCATTTGGCCTATGCTCCTACATCTGAGTCAGTCTGGTAGACTTGTACTCCTTCATCCAGTTGACCCAGCTCCTCAGATTTCATTGCATCTGACAAGGCCTCAGCCAAGGTGTTGAATTTGAACTAATTTGTGGAGAATCTCTCTTTCTCTGATCTGAACATCAAGCTTCAACAAGGGTGGTTTCAGTCTTCATGAACCTGGAGAGTAGTTGCCTGACCAGAGGCACCATCTTGGCATGCAGCACGTGGACCAGGGGCTTTTCATGCTGCAACTGCACCTGGAAAGATGGAAGTACTCCAACAGTTAATGGCAGTTACTCCTAGCAATTCTTTCCTGGTCACATAGTAACATAATCTTCCTATAATATTGAAAACCTTATCAGTTCAGTTCACAGAAGAACAAGGCTATTTTTATTGTTTGCTGTTATTGCTCCCTAAAGCTGACAAGCTCATTACAATGATAAATAACAGCAATTTAAAACTGTATTTAGGGTTTACTCAGTTTCCATTTAGAGAAAAAATATAGAACAATAAGGGGTTATACACATAAGATGTCTTTTACATTAAATACATACATTTCTTTCCACTGAACTCTGAGAGAAGAGGGCAGGTGTGTGTCGTCTAGTTTGTAGTTGACATCAGTTCCAGTCCTTGCAAATTTTGACATTTGCTGTCGCAGAAGAATGATCCTGGCTTTCTCTTCAGATGTCTGCATGCTTATTAAGAGGAAAGTCAGTGCAAGAGCTTCAGCCATTGTTGCGTTTAAAAGATAAGAGGTTATAATACGTCCTCTGAGCAGTGCTACATTTCCAGGGCAAACTGGAGGCTACAGTGACTCAGTATCAGGAAGTGACGAGATGGTCTGACTGGGCTGGAGCTAGCTGGTTAGCATACTAACTTTACTAGAAGAAAAGAAGTGATAGAAGTAGAAACAAAACAAGAGGGTTGATTCCACCATTGGAAGCAGTTTCCTGGCAGGTAAAGGTATGAAGTTTGAAGCTGAACCCACAACCTTTCTTCTAGACGGCTGTTAATGTTAAGTTGGCTATGTAGCAATAACAAAACTTACCAATAACTCCTTAAACCTTGTTTAAAATAATATAATTACAAGTGCAAAAGTATAACCACATACATTTTGGATAACAACATCCTGACTGAGAACATCTCTATTACATAAATGTTCCTTTGCAGCAAGAAGAAAGATGGAGTCTACATGATGACCTCATTGCTACATCTGAAGACCACAAACAGCACTGGCCCCATAAGGCCAAGTCAAAGACAGGATATTCCCAGAATGCATTTCACAGGGGTCAATATGCTAATTTTAGCGAAGCAGCCAATGGCAGTTCAGGAGTTGTGCTCCAGATTCAGACGGGGTTGGATCAGGTTACGTGGCGGAGACACGAACAGTGTATGTGCAGTAATAAAAAGTGGATGGAGGACTGTACTGGGTCTGCAGGACTGATCTAGCACTCTTACCATATGCATGTAGCCAAGCCCCTTTCCTTAGTTACGGCACTACAGGCACCATAAGTATTGATCATGTGACAGCATTACTCTCTGGGGGTGGTGATGCATGCCTCCTTGTAATATGAATCCTAAAGGTCTGGTGGGGTACATGACCTCACACATCATAACTTTGGGAACAGTAGTAAATCCACCATCTTCACTGTGACAGGGTGGACAGACAGTGATGATCTGAAGGCAGAACGACACCATGCTTGGGCAAAGTCTGCAGTGTCTAAAATGACCCACAGGAATTTACTCAAAGCACTCACACCTTCTCTGCCAGTTTCACACACTTTTGCAGCAAACACACACGTTGTATGACTTAGTGGTTTTGTCTTTTGGTTGCATGCATCCAAAAATAAAACCAATGCAACTTCAGGCTATGCTTTTCTCTTCCCACTGTTTAATTACTTCCAAACAGCCTCTTTCTAACGATACTGTATAACTTACACCTCTGATATTCATGTAACACAGTATCAGCTCCTGTGTGCCTGATCACTGCTGCTCAAAATATGCTGTTCCCTACATCAAGGCTGACCTCCTGGTTAAGTAATATGATTAATAATACATGTGTCGGCTGAGATGCAGTTCTATCCTCAGAGCGGGAGTGAGTTTTCATTTTGGCACCTAAAAGCTGAAGCCATATCCATTCATAGTTGCCTCTGAGGACCTCACAGCGGCCAAGACACACACGTATCATTCTGCATTTGAGAGCTCGGGGGCTTGAGGGAATGGTGCAAACCCTGGAAATATTGTACCACACCCTGGTGTCACATACTGTGCACACATTCATGAAGACTTAGCACAATTGCATTATTGAACAAAAGCTCAGAGGTGGCGGAAGAGGAGAGATCAGACTGTTCTTTGAAGTGGCAGAGGACACACACGCATAGACAAGCACACAAGGACAAATGGCAGGCAGAAAGACAATGAAGATGTGGGCCAGTCTATACGTTTGTCTGTGCTAAGAATGGAGATGAAAGCATGGTTGTTGGTGGCAGGCTGTTGGTGTTAGCTCTGGTGTCAGGTGTTACAGATTCCCACAAGGATTTGATCTGCTGTTCTGTGTTCCTAAGAGCTTCCTGTCAAAAAGCAGATCCTCATAATCCACACTGTCGACAGCAGTTGTCATGAACTGAATGAACCCGATGTATGCTCTTGTATTAAGGTCTAGTGCAGCCCCTTTATAATTTGCTCAGCTTGTCCCCAGTTCACCTGCTGGCAGGTGAAAACCTTGTTCCTTCAAAGTGTCAAGCTTTCAGGAACTGAGAAAATCATGACTTAGGCACTTTGAATTTATGCAGGAATCTGAAAGAGGTCAGAGAATTTCAAGAAGCCTTACAAACATATAAACAAAATCCGTAAGCTGAAGTGAAATCATGGAAATCAATAAAAATAATGAGGATTTACATTTCTGATGTTTTAATGTAGTTGCACAGCTATCGTTTCAGGGAGGTTTTTTATCAACCTTTCAGTACAGTCTGAACAGGAGTAGAAGTAGTAGTAGAAGTTCATAAGCATAAACATTATCATATATTACACAAAAGGGATTCCCCCCTTGTGTGTAATATTTTTTAGGTAATGACTCCATATATTACCCCTCACTTATTTTAAATAATTCTAAAATAGGACATAAAGAAACATCAGACACTGGCACCACTGCACTGAAGTCACTGTTCTGGTGTGGCTTAATGCTGCGGTTTAAGGGGTCAACTCTTACAAAATGTTTATTGATAACATTTTAGTGCTTTTGCTATGAATTATTCAATCATTATTTTAGCAGGTTTTGATCATCAATTCATCATTTAAGTCATTTTAAAGCAAAATGACCAGAAATTCTCTGGTTTCAGCTTCTTAAATATGAAGGTTTTTGTAAAATGAATATTGGGTCGTGGACTGTACAAACACATTGTGACATGCCTTTTTATTTATTTTTACTATTTTCTGAGAGTTTATAGCCTAAATGATCAACTAACACAGAAAAACGGTTTAGTCCAATGAAATGAAATGTTGCAGTCCTATTTAATGCACTTTAACATATAACTCAGACATGTGAGCTATGTTGTTTCATAATGCTGTGAGCTTGTGTCTTGGTTCAAACCAGTTAATTACTTAATACTCCGTGTCCTCCTCTGATGTCATGGGTTCAGCTATGTGTCTTTGTGTAGAGCCCACAGCCTTAAGAGACCTGCTAAACATATCAGTCCTCTGTTTATGGAGACCTTGAATAAGTTCATGTTATATCATGCTTTCAAACCTTAGATAATGGAAAATGACACTGATATCTCCTGATGCGGTGACAACACAGTGAGAGCCCTTCTCACATTAAAGGCGATCACAGCCAGATGGCACTAAGTTTCCATGCAGCGCTGCCGGAAGTCTGTCCTCTAGTGGTTTAAACAGAGGCACTGGTTCTCACAGAGCAGAGGGCTCTGATGAATGTACTCCCAGCCTCATCACTAATGAAGTAATTATCACTACTATGCTTGACTTCAAATACTTCTCTTCCTATTTAGATTCTGCCACGAATGGAAGGATAAAGATTGAATGTCTTTTTCTCTGGGGTCACCACACACATCCTCTTTTTTTCGGTGTCTTGGCAGGAAAACTACCAATGAAGGAAAGAGAAACACATAACAAAAACATTTTATTTGCTCTTCAAAGGCAAAGCAAGTGAATTTACAGTGTGGAGTGTTCTTTGCAGAGTGTTACAAAAATACCAAAAGTACATACTGTAATTGCTCAGGGCTGTTTAAGGACTTTCAGCACAAAAGACTCCAGCTACATTACGGAGCTGGATAAATAAGGGAATAAATATTCTTGTTGGTCAGTTATCAGTCTGGCTTTGGGTCATGTTTTCATTCCCCATGGTCAGCAGTGTTGGTGTCAACACTGTTGTCAATCACATCTATGTGGTCATCTTGGACAGAGTGGTCGGTGTGCTCACCATGGTCGCCATGGTGATCCGTATCATGATTCAGCTGCGCGTATTCTACTGACCCCTGCTGAGAGGGGACAAAAAATGAAACATGAGGCGCATGTGAAGAAAAAAAGGGCTCTAATTTGGGCTGGATCACTGAAACCGATACTGGTTACAAGATCACTCCATGACACTGTTGCCTGTATCGTTCAGTGTGATAGATGATTGATAATATGATGTCAACTCATTTTGAGTGTGTGAATGTATCCACTATAACATACATGAACATAATTAGTGCAAAATGACATGATTCTTTACAGAGTATTTCCCAGGTAATTATTAGACTATAATTAGACTATAATTATTAAACTATAATGAATTCATGAAATTACATTACTTTGAAAATAATACTTTAAGTTACCTGTCTGCAAATAATAAAAACTGACTCCACAGGGTTTCCATTTATTGTACCGTGTCTGTCCATGAGAGGTCTCCCTGAGCGAAGACACGACAGATTCATGTGTGTGTGTGTGTGTGTGTGTGCCTATTTGTAATATGTGCCTGCAACTGTATGCATGAAGTGTGTGTGATGTGTGGGCTGCTACTTACACCATCAGCCTGCTCTGGAACACCTGCAAAAACAAAGCCAGAGGACATGCTCAGGAAACACAAGGAGTCTGAGGATTAAAAGAAGGCTTGCACACTCATCAGCACTCCAATGAACGGCTCCCCACTCCTGGCAGCTCATCATGTTTCGTACATTCACACTATTACGTATCCGCTAGTAGGTTTTTTCCTGTGTGCAAGGAGCACATAGAGCAAAAAAACAAACCAGACACATGTTCTTCTTCACTTCTGCTGCATCACTATGTGACTCATGATGACGTGCAAACTGCTAGGAGTTATTAGGAGCCAATGACTGAACAATGGGCAAGAGTTTCCCCCAGGAGTATCAAACAATGGAGTATGTTTCTCACTTCGTCTTAACGGATGTACCCGCTGTTTGGCTCTGATTGTTGGAACAGGAAGTTCTTTTTGATGAAAGCAGGAAGTGAACACCTGGCGACTGGGCCTTCTGTTTTAATGGGACATTCTTTCGCTAACAATACAGATGTTTACAGTATGAGCTGATCCTGTTTCCTGGCGCTTTTTTTTCAAATGTCAGCCAGTGGCCTGATTTCTCTCACCCTGTAAGTGGGATTTGAATGAAGAGCAGGATGTTAGTCATACCTTGCTTGGAGTTCCTCACTTCGCTGTACACAGTGTTTGTGCCCGTCTCCACTGGAGCTAACATGGAACAAACAAGCAATTGTTTTAGGCAGTGGTTTTCATGTCAAATTGATTCAATTTAACGACTGTTTTATGACTATACACTTGAAAAAATATCAAAACTCAGAGGCAGTTTCACCTCCGTTCGGATCTGCCTGTCTGGTCTTCACCTCTTTGTACTGAGGTTCTGTAGCAGTCACACTGTTCTGGTCATCGGACTCTATAGCAACAAAACAGTGACCAGCATTAATAAATTTAAACTTCATTGCATTTCATATTATTTAATATACAGCAAACAATATAGCAGTCAAATGAAGTAATATGTAAAAAATATAGATATAGATAAGATGAAGGCTGGTGCTATTCTATATTGTTCTTATTGTTATTAAATGTAGTTAATTCTGAGTTCCACATACACCACCCTGCTGCTGTAAATATCCACCAGTCCACCCAATCTGTATTAATCCGCAGCTGAAAATAGTCCCTCACTAATACATTATCTACTTTAGTTGAGTAAAA
>NW_019525546.1:1252914-1266417 GCF_002814215.2 Seriola lalandi dorsalis | reverse complement strand
ACTGTAGAATACATATGAATCAAAATGATAAAACTCAGCATTCAAAATTTAATCACAAAACCTCAAAACTTCTGTTTTATGTAGTTTACCTCTCACAAGTATGAACATCTCATTTCATAATCATGTCAGAATTCAGATAAGGTTATTTCAGTCTATAAATCTAAGTCTATAAATTGCCTCAGGGACTATACTTCCAACTTGCTATGGCTCAATTACTAAAATTCTAGTTGTATTCTAATGAATACTGAGTCAAAAAACAATAAGTGTGTCCTGATGGTGTAAAACAAAGTGAAAAACAGTTTGTTATTCCTCTTTTTCTAATAGTACAATGTTATATACATATATAGACATACCAGAACACATTCACGGCTGTTATCACTGCTATTAACTGAAGATAAAACACACCTCTAATCATGACAGTGTCACTCTGTTTGGTTTCGTTGGCTGGGTTGGTGCTCACACAGTAGTATCCTCCTTTGTGCTCTCCCCTGACATTTTGTATGAAGTAGGATCTTTCAAGCGTTTTGGAGGTCTGCAAATCGAGAGCACCCTTCATCTCAGTGTGGTACCAGGTGAAGATGATGGGAGGAGTGCCTTTCTTAACAGAGCAGGTGAGAGTTGCGTCCTGACCCTCAGACACTTCCCCCATGCTGGGGACAATGGTCAACTTTGGTACTGACACAGGCTCTGCAGAGAATAAAATGTATGTTAGACTCACAGTCCACAATCATTTGACATTGGTTTAAATGTTTGTCACTGTTCCTGCATCAAACACACCTATGATGTTGATTGAATGGAGCAGCGCTGCACTAATCCTACTGCGGGAGGCCTGTGTTGACTGTTTTTCGCGTGGCAAATAAACTTGTTTAACTCAGAGCTCTCCAAAATGGCTGGGGAGTTAAAGATGGCTTGTTCTCCAGGGTTGCTCACCACCACAAACTCCTTCGAGTTGCCAGAATAGAATAGGGTGTACGTGATGGGCAAAGTGCCAGTGTCACTGTGACAGAGTAGCTGGAAGCTCTTTCCCAACACCAGCGTACCCCCCACCACGCTCAGCACGGGTTTTGAAACAGGAACTGGAAATAAAGATAATCAGCCAGTTAGTCAGTGCAACAGAAACAAAGGTCAGCTCAGCAGGTGTAATTTTTACCATGTTCACCATCTTAGTTTAGTCTATGCTAACATTTGCTAATTAGCACTAAAAATAACGTGCAGCTCAGGCTGATGGGAATGTCATTTGTACTTCGTCATAACCAACATATCCGACAAACTGAAATTTTGACCTGGTGATGGATAAATGAAAAGTCAGGATTATCAAAGTGATTTCATGTCATCCTTAGAGGAACGTGGATGTCAGAACCAAATTTCAAGGCAATCAATCCAATAGTTGTCAATAGCGATAAAAATCCAAAATGTCAACCTTGTTGTGACTCTAGAGCATAAAGGTCGTTAGGCATCAATGAGTGTCTGGAACAAAGTGGTGGTCTCCACAAAAACATCCAGCTGTAATGATTGCAATTTCAAGTTCATGACTTACTTTTGGCTTTAACAACAAGCGTTTGGCTTTCTTTTTCGACATTGTGTGTAAGAGAAGTAGTCTCGGCTCGACAGGTGTAGTTGCCATTTCTATCAGGGTGTGATATACTAATGAATGTCTGTGAAGGGATGAGCCTGTTGTTGTCTTTGTAGATGGAGAACTTCATTGTGCCATTCCTGATCCTCTCAGGAAAGTAGACAGAGACAGAGCAGGTCAGTTTGAAGTGGTCTCCCACAAATAGGTCAGCAGGCTCCAAAGTCAAGCGTGGCTTTGAAAACAGCTCTGTTGGGCAGACAACAGAAATCAAGCATTGCACAATCTTTGTGCAGCTATATGTTTTTTATTTATTTATTAGGAACATAGAAAAGCGCTTTAAATATCAATGAGAGGGTTCTTAATGAGGAGGGTACACAGTACTTGCCTTGGACTGTGATTTCCTTATAGGTTTCTTTCTGCACATTGCCCCTCTCCGCCTTACACACAAGCTTCCCAGAGTCCTTTGCTATAAATCGATGGTTAAGGCTGACTCGGGCTTTCTTGAGGACCTTGCTGTCCTTCGTCAGGAATACTTCAACCTTCTCCTGTGAAGTGTTCACTTTGCAGACCACCTCCATTAGGTCACCCTCAGTGACATTAGAAGAGGGCAGCACATTCATGGATGGGGAAATTTGGACTCCTGCAAGACACATATCGAAATAGTTAATCACACATCCTCCTGCAGGAAATCTGATCTTTTCTTGGCAACATAACAACTCTTCTAATCACCTTCAATTTCCACTTGAATCTCGTTGCTGTGGTCGGAGGGGCTGGTCCCAGAAACCAAATTGATCACATAGTCGCAGTACAGGGAGTAGTTTCCAGCGTGTCTCAGGACCAGTGTGGTTTCTGATGAGTTCCCAGTCGGTGCTACCTGTTTCATCTTCTCAGGTTTTTTGTTTCCAAATCTTTGGAAAAAACGGAACATGAGGGATCCCTTCTCCTCCGGAGCACCGCAGGTGGCTATGAAGTCATCACCCTCATAGAATGTAGTCTTATTCAGATACAGGATGGGGGTCTGCAGGCCTGGGGAAAGGAAAACCCAATAGGACAGTGGAAAGCAAAGCCATTACTCTACATACTGGCTGTTCAGATATAACAGTACACATACATGTGCTGCCAGGGTATAGGGAATGTATCACTGTTGGGCATGTGAAAACCCTATCTTGCCAAAAAGAAACTTTAACATGACGATAAATAATCCAGTTTTTGTGTGTTGCAGCATATCAACTACAAAGGATTAACTACAAAGGTGTATATTTACATTCTTGACAATAATTTTAAATAAATAAGTTTGCTTTAAGTCAAAAATACTATTCTTAATGGCAGAGGAAACTAACAACATGTTTTCTATAGCCTCAATAACTTCTTATTGTTTGTCCTTTTTAGCGGCTGTATATTAAATACTTAATGTTGGGAGCTTCCTCGAACACAACGCCAAGGCAGCATTTTACAAATCTCAACAAAACCAAGTGATTATAACATAACTTTTGCAAAACAATAACAGAGCCAAAATGTTCTCTGTGATTGATATTTAACTCAAGAAAGTTCCAGGTGTCTGAAAATGGTCATTTATACAGTGGAATGCAGGAAAATATTCTGTCATGCTGTGGAAATGGTAGGCAGTGGTGTGAATTATTCATCAACTGGAGAAAAATATCAGTGATTTTGTCTTACTAGTTTAAGTTGACTTTTTCTCTCCACCTGATATATGGAAGACTTTTGGGTATATTATTACCTTTTTCATATTACCCATACCAGACAAAAGCAATAATAAACCCTGGTTTGAGAAATTGAACCTTTACCTATGACGTCAAGTTTCTGGCTGGAGTTGGTTCTGCTCTTGTCTTTGACTGTGACCCGACAGTCGTAACTTCCAGAGTCGGCTGCCCTGGCTGGGTGGAGTTCATATACAACTGAGTCTTCTGCGGTGGTAGAGGAGTGGATGACAACGTCGTCCCGTTTAAGCTGGAAAGTGTGTGTCAGGTTTGGGATGTTGGTATGACTCACTTTGACCTGGCAGCGTATGGTAACCGGTGTCCCACTCTCAACGGTCTTGTTGGGTAGGATTGTAAGGCCAACGGCATCTATAATGTATGCTGTAGGTCCCAAAGTTGCACAGACACACAAACATGCACGCATATTAGAAATAAATTATTTCATTTGGACTTCATCTCTTGCTTATTTAAAACCAACACAAAAAGAGTGAAGTTATAATACAATACAAGAGTCAGGGTCTATTATTCTCTCCACAATAAAGGTGAAGGCGCTCCCTGGCCCGCAGGCTACTGCACAGTGACCAGGAGCAGCTGAAGGAAGGAAAAGGCTTCAACAAACAGTGTCTGACCCTCTCCTTCCCCTGGGAGAGCTCTGTTGATTTATCCCTGCCTCTGCTCTCTCTCAGCAACAACACTGTGTGACCTGCCTCAACAGCTACAAAACAATCACATAGTCCACATCCTCAAAGTACTGCTGCGGGTTTGTGCACCAGGCTTGGTGATGTAGGTGGCTGAGGCGGTGAATACCAGGCTCATTCAGCCGCTGTAGAAATAGTGCATATATATACAGTGAGAAAGTGCATTCTTGACCTTGATTATTTTGACAAAGAACACATGTAGGTGTTGCAATTTTCGAGAGATAGTTGAAAAACACTTATTCACTGTCTTGCTGATAGTTAGATAAGAACATTAATTTGAAACATGCCCCTACTAGCACCTATAAAGTTCATGAATTAACATGTCAGATCTATTTTATTTAATCTGTAGAAATCTGAAGAGTAAAAATGATAATTAGCCATTCATTGGGTGGGTATGTGTAAGGGCTATTTCTTGACTGGGAGCAGTAAATTCCTGATGTCTCTGCTGGTTATTTGCAACCTCAAGGTCACAACAAGACTTCAGGTTGATTAGTGAGCTTCAGAGGTGCTGGTAGGTGCTTTTCTTACCTTTGGACCTCTATACAAGCCAGCAGTTTTCCCCTCTTTTCAGTTTTTATGCTAAGATTAGCTAACCAGTTGTTGGCTATTGCTTTATATTGAGTGGACAGACATGAAAGCGGTGTCAATTTTCTCATCTGACAATTGGCAAAAAGCGCATTACCCAAAATGTTAATTTATTCCTGACTGCCCCTGTAACCATCTAGAACTCCAGATATATCTTGTGTCATTGAAGTCATTAGCATTTTAGTTCAAATTCATGATGTTTGCAAGCTATTAAAACAATTGAGAGGTTCATCCAAATTCATGCTGACGTGAAAGAAATACCTAACCTCACCAGTGACAACTAAAAATAGCTTTGATGAATCTCATTAAAGACTTGCGAATATCAAGGAGGCCAGGAGTGCATAATACAATGCCCATTTCCAGCAAAAAATAACCGTGTGAGGTATAAATAGCTTTCTTGTCTAGTACACCAAGGACTGGATAACATCAAACTGTCTCAACACTGGAGAAAGCCCTGAACCAGTTATTAAACAAGAGTCAGATATACAGTATAGTATAATATAGTTATACTTACACGACTCTCCTGTGGCACACTGTGCTGTGTCTGGAGTAAAAGAACAAAAAAAATAGAAGTGAGACTCAAGAGATTAGGTTTAACTGAAGGGACAGCCTTTATCTTTGAAGCAGCACAACAGTGGGTTCTTACCGAAGTGCAGGAGGCTGGTGAGAAGCAGCAGCAACGGCAGGTTGGGAGGTCTGGAGTCCATCCTGAGTGATGGTGGTTCACTGCTGTATGATTAAAATACAGCTGCAGCGGGCCGACGAGACAGGGGGGCACTCAGAAGAAGAGGGGAGGGCTGTAGGAAGGGAGAGGTGGAGAGTGTGGAAGTGTGGCTGTGGGGGTGGCGATGGGGGGTTCGTCGCCTTATCATACATACTCCTTGTGTTGCTTAACTGATCAGGAAATGGCTGTGACTTCCTCAGGAAGACGAGCATTTGCAGTGTTTTTATTAGTGTGTGAGAGAAGAAAAGTTTCAACAATGCTGCGCAGGAGCCTTGAAGAAACTGCCTGGCCTCACAACCTCCTCAGCTCTCTCTCAATATGGATCCAGTTTCTTACATGATTTAACACCTAATTACGAATCACACTCATGTAGCGCTATGCTAACTGCATGGTCCATGACTACATATGGTAATATTAGAGATTAGACTGTTGCTTTCCTCTGATAGACGAACAAAAACAACAAACACATCAGGAATTATGCAACAACCTGAAGGCTTTGCTCCACTTTGCTTGGCCCACAAACTCACCTCTTAAATTGTTAATGTCATCTGCTGTTTCTTTACTGAACTGCAGGGATTCCTACTGAGTCATGATCCAATCTCTAATTAAATATATTAAGCATAATCAAAACATTCACCACCTTATACTCCAAGTTTAATCCTCTCTCCAGTGCTTGGTGCCCGCTTGTTAAAGCTGTGAAATTATGATGGCGCCACTGAATCATTTATAGGATACAAACTAAGATCTTAGCAACTGCCAAGCTTTAACTGCAGAGTGTGTACTGATGTTTTATATATCATGGACACGTGCAAAAAAATAAATAGTCATCAAGTGTTTGGGAGATTTGGGGGGAAATGCACAACATAAGGGAATGTCAGATTTAATCATTATGGTATCAGTCCTTCAGTTCATCTACTATCCTGCCAATGACAAATTAGACTTGAGTGGGGAGACAGTGTTGTTGATCAGCTGCTAATCACACAACAAATATTGTGGTTATCAGGGATGTTTCCCAATCAAATAAAGCTTCAGAAGCCTTGGGCAACAGGATTCCTCTGGGGAGCAGTCACTCCACTCATCACTGTATATTTCCCACAAAATCACTGGTAGTGCACAGAATATTAATATCAGTCTGCAAATGATCGTTTTAACTTTTGTTGTCACAGATGCAAAATTGTGCAAATAGTTTTAATATTGAGAAGCATTTGTGGTTCCAGATTAAGGTATGCAGTGTGCAGCACCTTGCAATCCTTAACTACAACCACTAAGAGGTGCTGAAGATTAACATAAAAAAAGGTGCTTGAAAACCCATATACTCAGTATACAGTTTTATCTGCATAGTGCTCTCTTTCACTTTCATTTGTTCCACATTTGACAAAAAAACATGTTTTCAAGCGGCACAGAGGTGTCTTCTAGAGAGCTGCTATAGGAGTGCTGCAGAGGTGACCTTGGCAGGAGACCATTTCATTCTGCTCAAACTGTTCTGTCTGACTTCTGCTTTACCACTGCAAATCATGAATGGTAGCAGTCAGCATCAGGAAAGAGTAGTCTGCTCAAGCAATTTCCCATCTGGTAAGTGAATTCATTGTGATATCAAATTATGTTAAATGTCTGATTGCTAGTATACACAGCGTCACCTAATGCTTTTGTTGGTTAGCGGCACAAAAGAAGAGGTACAGACTTGTTAACCCTGCTGTTGATGAATAACAGCACTACCTGGCAATGCTAGCAGGTTAAGTATAATGAAGGGAGCATTTGAAAAGAAGGAGCATGCTCCGCTTTCCAGGCATTTGAAATCTGCCACAGAGGGTGCTGCTCTTAAATTTGAAGCATTTTACACTGAAGAACTACTGCTGGCCCCTTCAAATTAAAAGCCAGTGGTCTTCCAGCAGCATCACATCTGGCAGTGGTAGTTTTTCTCAAAGCTTCTACAAATAGGTTATCATACAGAAATGCTAACTCACCACCTTCTCACTGGCAGAACAATGTCTCAAGGCAGGTTGGGCTGGAAGGAGGTAATGACTTGATCACTTGACATTTTGACGAGACTCATTCTGCTGGATGAGAACGGAGTGCAATAGTGCCTGCATGCGTTTACTGTATTTTCATGACTGTAAGTGTAAGTGTATTGCACTGAAGGGAGTGATTGATGGTGGCCATGGTCGTACCACTGACACCATTGGGTCTTGGTGGATCAAGGGCGGCGGTGTGATTGATGTCTTCGCCCTGGGCTCTATTCTGCCACCACTTCTCTCAGACTGCTGAACAGCTTCTGGGTCTGCTGGTTCTGCTGCACACTGTAATATGGATCCCAGTGAGATAATATTCAACCACTGCAATGATGCATTTCATGTATGAGGTTTTATTAGGTGCTACATAGATGTACCGCATGATATAACTGTTTTCAGCTCATTTCAAACACAAACAGTATGGCGTCTGCCAGAGAAGGGTCATGAATCACACAGGGTTTCTTGTGTGGGAATTTTTTTTTTTTATAGGAATTTAAAACTGAACATAATGAACTGTGCTGATGTTACCCTCAATTACACAAGCACATTCTATCGTAACATGCTAGTCTGAAGAGGAGGAGAAAACGAAAACCTGAGTAAGAAACTAATTTAGACTCCTACTTTATTTAGGCCTATGGGAAATGTTTCTGGATAATAAAACACTCCATTGAAAGATGAGAGATGGGAAATTTGTTTCTGCTTGGAGGCAAACATCTTGAGGGCCTAATTACGAGCAATCAGCTAGAGTTTAGTAGAAAATCTAGCATGTTCATTCATGCTATCATGCTTTAAGGGGACATATAAGAGAACAAATGGTTTAATACTACAAATGTAAGAGAAGAATTTAATGTCGGACTATGACAGTATATTGTATAAAAAAAATCATCTGCAGATTGTTTGCTGTCTGTAAATCTATCAGACTGACTCTGCCACCCAAAGCCAAATGTTGACTTTACAAAGCCACTCTCCATCTTATGCTCCCTGGCATAGTGTGATTTGACAGACAGCAGCCAATTGCATCCCCAGGGAGCTTCTGCACCTTACTTCAGGCCGGGTGACCGAGGACTGGGAACACGGTTGATGAAGGACGACATGGAAATGTTTCTGCCTCTGGCACAACAGCCTGCAGGAGGCAGGGAACGTGTCGCTACAAAGCGAAGCTTTGAGGCTATCTGCCCCACACAACCTCACTCACCCAACCACAACTACATCTCTGTTTCACCAACTATCTGTTCAAGTGCCATGACCCTTCTGTTTCACTAATTTATCTCAATAACTTATCTAAGTGCTTATCTCAGTCTCTTGATTCTTTTCCCTGCCGTCTTTGACTTTGTTTTTTCTTCTTCTAACTGTTCTCTTCTACGTCACATCTTACATCTACTTATTTTTTCTAAATAGGTCTCACAAGTGACTTTCCTTCACTTTCTCTGTCTCTTTCTGTCCTCCTTGCTCCACCCACCTCATGTCTGCAGAATCAATAATAAATGATCCGAGAGGCTTGGCTGTGACAGGCTCTCTGCATCGACTCTCTCAGGGTTACTGGGGGAGGATCAGACAATGCTCCAGGTCTGGGAGCAGCAGCAGGTTTACAGTTGGACAGTGAAGCAGAGGGGACACAGAGAGAAGTCATGCTCATTGTTCCGTACTGCAGAACATTAACGGTAAGCTCTCAGGGATGTGTGCATCACGGCACAGCCGGCCTTCAAACCTCCACTCGTCGCTCCTCGATACAGCACATGTAATTAGGCACGCTGTACGTGGACAGCTCCATCTGAAACTCCTCAGGGGGCTGTTGCTCTCAGACACCTGCTGTGTCCTCACTCTCCACAAAAACCTGGATCCAAGGTCTCCTCTGTTCATATGCCAGTTTGAACATGAGCCTAATTCTTTTTCGCCCTTTTTCTTTTTTTGTCAGGCTCTGGTTAGATCCACCTGCTGGAGTGTCCTTGAGCAGGACACTCCAGGGGTGTTCTTCTGTAGTAGATCCTGGTGAGATACAGAGAAGCACAGAGAGAGGGAGAGGATCACATCTGTGTGACTCTCAAAATCTATTATGCAGGCATCAGAGAACATAAACACTAATTGCCCTGTAACTCAATCACTTCTTCTGAAACCACTTGTTTTTTCTCTCAATAGAGCTACAAAAAGGACATGGCCTTTGAGGCTGAGATCTGAAAGGTATCGGGATGCATGTTTGGTGGCACAAATTCTCCAGTTGCCATTAAACCACTGCAGAAGAAGAAAAAGTTGTTATTAAAAGAGTGCCAGCCAAAACTCAAGTTCAATGAACATATGGGGCTTATGTTTGTTTCCTGTATAAATTTGAGGAATTCAACAGTCTCATCATTGTTACAAACAGGTGAAGTATAAAGTAACATAAAATGTAGCACCTCAAAATTGTACTTAAGTACATGACTTAGAGTAAGTGTACTTCCACCACTGCCGATACAATTAACTCAGCCGTTAGCAGACAAGCTCCTAAATTCCTGAGTGAAAACAAACAGAGTGTCTATTATAGAAGCTAATATCAAAAAGGTAAAAGACTGGCTAAACCACTACAGCCACACAAAAGACTATTCAAATTAAATAACAGACAAATAACGGACATGAATTTGAGAAATACATTGTAATATTTACGTAAGAAGGATATATAAATGTTTCAACCCCACCCAAACTGTTGTTTTTACACATGATATCACCACGTGATCTGTATCGGATACAAATTTCTACCTTCATTGTAATCGTTAGTCAACAAACATGGCATGTACCAGGGGAGTAGAAAGCTATGCTGCAGATGGCGGTCACTTTTTGTGAGGGGAGGCTTGTTAGCTACTGCTACTACGAGCAGCTTTAGCTGTAGGGCAGAGTTAGGTGACCTTTCAGCTTGCTTTTTTTCCTCACAATTATGATTGCGCTGTATGGATTGCGAGTATACCTGGCTGAGATTGGATCACAGTCCAACTTGCGAGTTGCTGATCAAAGTAGAGCTGTGGGTTTCTTACAAACAAACCAATACCCACTCATAACAACTGGCCTTTCTCTACCAGAAGTACCACAATAAGAACCAAAACTTGGAGAGTCTTGTTTGGAAAGCCATGTAGAATCAGACAGGAAAAGTGCCAACGAGAAGCGCCACTTAACAGCAGTGTGTGGGTTGGCTGAGAGAAAGCTCTAAATAGCGTTCTTAGAACAGAGGCTCTCCAGAGAGGGGAGTCTTTCTTTGGGTTCTCATACATCACGAGATGGGTGATGGTTCATCCTCAGAGTGCAGTGCTGACACAGCCAAGAAGATTCTGCACAGCGGTGAGAAAAGGCGGAAGAGAGCCTCATGATCTGTCGTGCAGGCCTGTTTCTGCTTGCAGTGTCTCAAAATCCTCTTCACTGGTTAGATTGTGGTTGTTCCTAGCACACATTTAGTTGTTGGGTTTGACCTGATGTTATGTGCTACTCCCACCAGTCACCGCAGTGTCAGCCAGTGAAGTTATCAACCCGTGAGGGAGCAGGGCTGCCTCAGTTAATCAGGATAGCTCTGATTAAAGCATGCATTTCACCCCAGTTCAAACCCCAGGGTCCCTTCTCACAGTGGAGGGGCATCTGGGAGAGCCCACTCACAATCAATATGAGCATTATGCTCATTCATGGGATAAAGACAAAAGACCAGCTCCTCTGTGTAATCACACTACTCAGGACTCATGTAGAGTTATAGAAACTGTAAAAACCTAGTTTGGATATGTTTGTAAAAAGAGTGGAACTTTTAAGCTTTTTTTTTTGCCACTGAAACTTGCAGCTACTCTGCAAATACAGACAGGAATACAACTGGAGGTACAAGCTTTGACATTTTTGCTTATTTCCTCAGTAAATGTCAATAACAGCTCATTTTAAAAAGGAAAATACCAGCACACAGGAGAGAAGTAGCTGGAGAAAAGTGCCTTAAAAGTAGAAGGGAAGTGAAGAGTAAGTCGTTTATTACAGTGAGTTAGCATGGAGCGTTATGTAACTCCTAGCCTTTGCTGGCACTGGCCTTTATAGCAGAACAACGAGTCTCATTTGGGAGGAACGCTAATTAGCTGGAAAAAAACCTGGTGCAAAATTAAGTTAAAATGGATGTTCGAGGCTCAGAGTTGCCCTTTGCCACCTCTTGGAAAACAAAATGCTGAGAAATGGCATCCTGGTTTTAAGGTGTCTGTATTTATTTCAGTGGAACATAAATGTAGCAGTTTCTGTGTTTCTCATCAAGTCAATCAAAATGTAGAAACAAAAAACTTTCTTATTTACTGCCAGCAAGCCCCTGTCACATGTACCCAGAAGTGACTGAATTTTGAATCCGTGGAAACCAGTGACATTTTATATGGTGTAAGGACTTAAAGCTGCCCAAAATCTATCTTTTAATATCACATTGATTATAAACACTCCTTATAAAGGCATGTTTGCAAAGTAGTTGTAAAATGATTGTAGTTTGCTCCAGTGTTACAGTGGATAGTAGCTGCAAAACAAAAACCATCCTTTTTACCTAAATGTGGCTAAATACACGTGCGTGTCAAATGGATGTATTGATTTGTGCACATTAGCACACCTGCATCCTGGATCCTCCACTGGTCAGAATTAGGGATTCACCAATCCGATCTGCTTGATTAGTATTGGCAATGATACTGATCTTATTAAGAAGATGTACTGGTATCGGCCAACATCACCTGACCCGGATTAAATACTGCTCTTTGTTCTACTATGTTCATTGGCAGTGTTAAGCTAATGTGTCTGAATTTACTGCTGATACTTGCGGTAACATGCTGCATGATGAAGGCATTGTGAGCGTGAAGACTCAGTGTTGCCAGCGCCAGTCCGCACTTTTTGTGAGGAGTTCATTTCGCAAATTGGATAGATGGAATAAAAATCAGGGCGGATGTGACATCTAATTAATAACACTTTGGAAACTTTGTTGTTTAGCAGGTTGATTTTTGTTTGGTTTAGTTGTCAAGATTTAACCAAACCACACGGTTATGCTGATTTTTTTTCATTTGGTGGTGAAGCCATTTGTAGTACAGTCTTGCAAGAGCCTGACCCTGCATGAATAAAATTTGATTTAATTTAACTGCCATCTATTTCTCTGGATACCTATGTTAAGATTATTTGCTTCATTTCATCATTTTTACTTCTTATTTCATCACCTTTATATAAAAGCGTAGAGAGGATGCGCTCTACTCAAAATTCAGTCTCAAGATGAGTTACAAAGGTTTATTGGAATACCCCACCACACACACACATTCATAGAAATGTATTTCTTAAGCCACAAAAAAAACAACAACAAAAAAAAACCTTTGATATACACAGAGAAAAGAAAAAAAAGGCTCAATTTCAAAATATAACAAATGTGAGTGCACAGCTTGAAGCCATTACACTGACAAGGCTCCGCAGGAGGAAGGAATAAATAGCATAGGTGAGAAGTGAAGAGAAAACACATGAACTCCAGCACATGATTGTCTGTTCAGCCTGAGGAGACCGATTACAGCGCTAAGTGGAGGAGAACGTCTCTCAGACCCGACATGGAAATGAGACACAGGATGCAGACGGATTGGACAGATGGAGAAATATGGATGCTGGAAGAAGACGAAGAGCAGGGGAAAAAATAAATGAATAAATGAATAAATAAATAAATAAATAAAAGGGCTTAACAGGGCCATTGCTTTCCTTGACCCTTTTCACCTGAGAAAATATTACAGAGCAGATAATAAGAACAGACCTGACGAATGACACCACAAATTAGTCTCAGAGTTATTTTGTGCATCAAAACTTTTTGACAAAAGGAATCCTTGCCTTGGCCTTGACAGTGTTGGTATTCAGGCATGAAACATGTAACGTGTTGTGTTTTGAAACTTTATTCCAGCCATTCAGATGTGACTTCAATGAGACATGTTGCATTCCGTCTATTCATTCCCTTTCTGCCTGGAACATTTACAGACAAAACACCCCAGACAACGAGGAATGTGCAAAGTGACCTTGGTGCTGCTTTATGGTGTATCCAAGCACAGAAACTATCTAGTGAATGACAGGGATTTTTGTTTAAGGATGATTACAGAGAAAAAATTTGACCAGACAATAATGAAACTGTAACTATAGTAACGGCTCTGCTGATAATGAGGAAGCTGTCAGATGGCCTGTCTACCTTTGCCTATGAACAACAGCTGGATGAAAAGATGGG
>NW_019525546.1:1179390-1252378 GCF_002814215.2 Seriola lalandi dorsalis | reverse complement strand
TTAGCTTCATCTGATTGATGAAGTCTAGATCTTTCAGTTCTCCATAGCTATCCTAAACTTAATCTGCAGCTGTCCCCTGAGCAACAAGTCTGTCTGAGAAAAGTGGATCTCTAGTGTGATCTTGTCAAGTTGCAGTGCACAATGCACAGTCAAGGTGCCACATGTCCAAAGTATCCAAGGTGCATGTGAAAATGGGATGGGTTTAGGAAGAAACTTTTATTACATGTGTCAGGGCCTGGTAACAGTAACAACCAATCACATGTAGTCATCTCCTTTAAAAACAGTGCTCTCTGCACCAAGATATACTGACTGCTGAGTGATCAGAGTGAAAGGGTGAAGCAGCATAATGTCTTTTTACTGAAAGTCCAGATGTCATTATCTTTTCCAAGTGTTACAATAACAGATTTGGTTTCACAATAACCCACACAATGACCACATGTGGAGTTGTACACTAATGTGCTACTATAAATGTCCTATTAGAGTATTGTGGCCCCAGTAGGTATACAATAAAAGTATGATGAGAAATCTACAGACAGAAAGTTAAGAGAAATTTGGACAAATCAAAACCAAAAGTAATCTTTTCTCAGATACTCCATGTGAAAACCCATGCTGACTTCCCTCAGGGGCTCTAGGAAAAAGCCTTCACTCAGGGTCTTTCAACTACAGCAAAGCACAGAGGCCTTCACATGCAGCTCAGATTTCGTCTCCACAAAGAGGCCTGGTGGCACGGGAGACCATGTGGGAGGAAGGCAGAACAAGGCAGGGACATGCTGCGTCGGCTTCCAATTAACTTGAAAAAAATCTCATTGTTTTAAATCACTGACACTTCCCTATATGCTGTCCTAAAGCAATCCCTCCCAAACACACACACACGTGTGTGGCTATGTGTCATAGAAACCATAACACTGTCTGTGCTCTACCACACGCTCTGGTGGTTACTGGACTTGTTAATGTCATGGCTGCAGATGAGTTTTTGCATCTTTTCTTACCATTAGGTCAAAGTATAAATGTGTGGTTTACTTTTCTGAGTTATCTGGTCCTGATAGATGGTTCACCACCACCGCTACTGATGAAACTGGAGGTTAAAATCAGCTTGTTGTCCTGTTTGGATCCTGGGAGCCTTTGAAGTCTCTGTAGCTCAGCGGGCGGTGCTGGGCTGCAACACCAGGTTGCATTCACAATGAAAAGCAACAACTGCACCACCCAGTCTGACTGTTTACTTTCCACAACACACAGCCTCAGAACCTGTATGGGCCGAGTTCGGTATAGGAAAACACCCACAGCTGGTTTATGCCTTAGGATCTCAGGTGGCACACAGACTAGAGGGGCGTCTAAAGTTCAGAGATATAACTCCAGGCCAGGCAATGCAAATGTATGAGTACAATCGCCTCTAAAACACCGGACAGCCTGTGAAGAAATCTTTAAGTGGGAGAGACAATCTGCTTGCTTTTAGCTGTTTATCTCTTTTTCATGAAGGCTTGTAAACAGCACATTGTACATTAGTAGCTAAGGTGAGAAGAATCAAAAGTGCGTACAATCCTTTCTTTAGAACTAATTTTCAGGATAGATCTAATTTTAGATTTCAGAGACAGACAAAAAGCACTACTGAACAAGCTTTTTAATCTGCAAGCAACTATATTTTAGTTTTACAGTGCGTTTACACCTGTGTCATTCATGCTAATCATCACCAGCAACAGAAAAAAAAGGACTTCCAGTGAAGTGTAGGCACATTCAGTATAAACTCCTGTCAGCTCAAGCCTAACTCATCTTCCCCCATCCTGGTCCAATCTGGTGCAACCCAGCTCCACAACAGTTAACGAGCTCTGTCTTCTGGGCTGCTCGAGCAGCTGGAGATGTGTGTGTGTCTGTGTGTGTGTGTGAAAGAGAGAGAGTGAGCAGTGGCTGACAGCTCTAGTAAAGCGTCAGCCACTATCAGGAGTGGACTTGCACCTGCTTTAAACCCGCCTCCTTGGTTCACCAGAAAGGATGCTCACAGAAAACATTCTACTTTAACAACGATTACAGCACTCACTGCTTCTAATTAATCCAGTGTGAGTAGTGTTCAACGTGCATGAACATACAGTGTGCAAACCCCTCATGCATAGATAAAGAATATGTATGCAAAGAAATAATGAGTAAGGAGTTGCAGGCAATGAAGAAGGCTGCCATCAAAGGGGTGAAGAGGAAGCATGTGGGGGTAAATGGCTGCAGTTTTCCATCATTATATTTCTTAATGCTCGATAGATAATGGTCATTATGCAGAACCTGCATACAAGGCTGAGAAACACACAACTCCGGCTTACTTTTATTTATTTGCCCTCTATCTGAGCTGACAGGGACAATAAACAGCTGCATGTACACATGAAAGTGTGTGTGTGCGTGTGGCTGAAAGAACGCACCCCTGCCACAGACAGCGGCAGAGCTGACAACAGCTTTGATGACAGGAGGTTGAAAAGACTCTTTGGCTGTGTGCGTTTGGGGGAAATGGCCTCAGCCTCCTGACTGATGGATGAACATAATAACCCGGATAAAAACTGCTGTGAGCTCATCCACACTCAATATTTCAGATGGACATTACAGGTGGTGCTATGGCCGCTGCCGCACAGCCTTATTATTTGTGAGAAAGAAAGAAGAAGAAAAAAAAAAAATCAATGAAAAACAGAAAAAGGAGATTGAGCTGAAAGTGTAGGCAGAGTCATCCAGCTGAGAAGAGACAAGCTGACACGGATATTTCTGTGATAAAGATGTTAAAGGAGGACAAACCTCTGGCTGTGCAGCTGGTAATTACTGTATGAGATACTGTACGACGTGTGCATGGCATAAACCCCCTCGCCCAGGCTGCTGCGGAGAGGCCGGGGACAGAGCAAAGCACTGGCATTCACCCACAGGTCTGTCACTCTGTCGTGAGCACAGCTTTACACCGAGCATAATGAAAAGAGCATGACAATCATATTCACACGGCTGACGTATAGCAGCGGATGGTGATTAGAGCAGAGAACAAAAACATATAATCCCTCAGGTTTCAATTATGGGATTTAATTATAGCAACAGCTAAGCACACTTTATTCATGTCTGCTGTGTGGTATCAAGCTAAATACATGTATATAGAATGACTCAAGGGAAAATTTATGCAAAGTAATGTAGGGGCAGGAACAACAGGCCAGTGTTTGCTGTGTACTTTGCAGTGATACACATGAGGAGGTAAAGTCAGATAATGCTGTGTACACTTCTGTGTCCTGTCCTTTTGTTGTGTGTGTCCTGCTTTAGGTGACTGTTGTCTCCTTCCATGTCTTTGCATCCAGCAGCAGAAAATGTAACATTTGCCAAGGTTATTCTGTTAGAAAAAAGGCAATAGTCAGTAGTTTGAAAAGGCTAGAGCTATTTTTTCTGAATCTTGCTCAGCCTGACAAACCAGTGCACTACTTGACAGTCCATATTTGGGTGCCTTTTGATCACAATTTCAGTTAGCAGAATTTATTATAAGAATAATTCATGAGATGCAGCCAATTCCACTCTGGTGATCACAAGTCAAAACAGTGTTGAAGAGAGAGCAGAAATCAGGAGCCACATGCATAAATCTGGGAGTTGACAGGTATAAATTAAAGAGCACTGTGTTGATTGTGCTTTTTGCTACTAGATACATATTTAAAAAAGAGCTAAATTAAGTTGTAATTCTGTAAATTAACAATGTAGGATAGACAAAGACACACAAGCGCAAAAAAAGAAGCAAAGCATTATCATATCTATTCTATTTTAACATACAGATCATTTGCTTTTATTAAGATGCTGTCTCCATCTATCCCATATAATCCTGCACTATATGAAATAAACAAAATACATTAAACTCAATTCTTTTAATTCATAGGAAGGAAAAAAAAAAAAAAACTAAATAATGTGGTACAAAGTATCAATGAACTGACATCTGCTGAAATTTCACCCCCTAACAGCCTTCTACGTCCTTAATTCCTGATTTGAGATACAGAGCAAAGAGCGAGGGTTTAAGCAGCAGCTCTCACTCACTGAGAGGGCGAAGCACTGCATCTGATAATAAAGTGGCTCCTGTGCTGAATTATTAATAATAAGTGCTATTCTTCCAAAGAACAGAGATCAGCGCTCTGCAGGGGGTCCTCTGTTCAGCCGAGCCCTGAAATATCCCAACTACAGTACTTTGTTCAGCTGTAATTGTGATACCCCAGACTGGCTTTGTAAAGCACCATTACATTATTGGATCCCTTTTATGCATCACTGTGCTATAAAGTCAGCCTTTTAATCAGTGTGGGACGAAGATGCACATGAGGTGAGAGTTCTCATTGCTTTAGCTGTATTAGTGACTCAAGTGCACTGGAGCAGAGCTTCTTTTGATTTGATTCATTTCAGTAGGGACAGGTTTTGGATTTGGCTGCGTCAGGTCAACCTCCAGAAAGAACACTGATATTGGAAAAATTAACCCCAGATTACTTTCATTGAAATGCTTTTTTTTTTTCATGTACGTTGTCAACATTCTTAAAATTGTCATGTTATATATAATATTGTTATATAATATCCACATGTGATAACTACTGGTATGTTTAATGTCAGGGAAAGATTGTAAATGGCAAATAGACAGTAATTTAAACCGTAATAAGGCTTTTTGCTGGAATCTAAGGCCAGATCATCTTATCGTGACTGCAACAACAGTAAAAAGTTCAACATCAAAAGTGCAGCATCTGAAAGCAGTATCTTCTTTTAACTTCTGTGCCAGCTCTGCTACACCCAGTCCCCTGGTAATCTATCTCATATTTTAGGTATCAAGTGTAATTTACTGTTTGATACAAGCAAGCATGTCTTTTTCCGTGGGTATTCATAAAATCTCTGGTAACTTGTCAAGGAAATTGAGTTTAGAATTATTGTGCCTCAACACAGATATGGTGCATTTGTTTCTCTTTTAACCTACAGGGAATTGTGGGAGTGTTGAGAGGTCATGAAAATGTAATAACTCCAATATTATCATTATCCCCTTGGAAAGTCTCCCAAACTCTGAAGCCTTTTGTAGGAGCGTTGACATTAGCTCTCACTTTCTACTGTGCTCCTAATAGACCCAAGATTTATGTGCTGGTGTGAGCTGTCATTGATAATTCCCCTTCACTTTGAAGAGAAGGATTTACTTAAGACTGTGAGAGAATTCAGTAAACAGTCTCCTGTTTTTCCTTTCTCTGATCCAAAACTTAAAATGCATGTGGTGAAGTGAGTCAGAGTGAAACAAGGATGCAGCTGGACGCTACTTTTCTTATTCCTTATCCTCGCCTGGAGTTCCACGACTCCAGCCAGGAGCAGAAATGAGAAGCATGTTACCCATACGACAGTAGGGAAGCCCCCACTGGCTCAGGTATGACTTCAAAAGGTAACAGAGTGTTCTAGCACGTACTCGAGAAGGCTTTGAGAAAGTGAGACGGCCCTCCCTCAATCGGTCCAGTGCAGGGAGGCATGGAGCAACCTGAAGAATAGTGGAAAAAATTCACCTAGCCTTGACACGCACCTTCCTCTGGGACAACCTGACAGGACTCCCATCAAACGAGACGCAGAGTTCCCAAACTTTCTTGCGCTTTTCATGTCTTTGTTCTCTTTTTTTTGTCTCAATCTTAGTGTGGACTGTCCTGTGCAAAACAACAGCACTTTTAGGGAGGAAATAGAGTCCCCCCCCTGTCCCCTGGTTACATCAAGACAGTCAGTAAATGTTTATGAGCATCTCCATTATGGTTTGATGATCAGTAAATGTAGACATTTCATTGTCATCTGCTTCACTGCCTTTTTTTTGTTAGCGCTGTCAAAAAAAGTGCCGGAAAAACGGATGTTGATGCTAAATTCAGAAAGGAGGAGGCCTGACAACACCCCTGCTGAGCCAAAGAGTCGGGCTGGACAGAACCCCAATTAAACGCTGCTCCAACATTCATCATCGTTGGAGAAAAAAAAAAAAAGAAAAAAAAAAAAGCCCGCTCTACAACAGGAGAACCGCAACTTGTCATCGATTATTCAACCTGCATGTCACCAATACCTGATCTACCATCAACAAAAGATTTAAGGCCTAAAGAGGGAGAGGAGTGATACTGAGAAAACAAGCCTGTGTATATTCTCATTTGTCCAGGTCATAGTATCCTAAAGGAGTTTTTTAAATCGAAAACAACTGGACTAGGTTATTTGTCTGGGAAGACGTTTCACCTCTCATCCAAGAGGCTTCATCAGTTCGTGTACGCATCTGACCAGGCTAGGACTGGTCCTGACCTGGTCATTTAAAAAACTCCTTTAGGATACTGAGAAAACAGTAGCAAGAGGTGATTCAACAGAATAAAGAGTACAGAGTAAAATAAATACACACTCACCCAGCACCATGCTAATACTGGGTAGTTCCTCCCTTTGCTTTGAAAACAGCCCCAGTTATTCGTGAAACTGATTCCACAAGATGTTGGAAATCTTCCTTTGAGACTCTGCACCATATCGACATGATTGCGTCACATCATTTCTGCAGACTTATCAGCTGCACACTCATGCTGCCAATCTCCAGTTCTACCGCATCCACAAAGTGTTCTACTGGATTCAGATCTGGTGACTTAGGAAGCCATTGCATTGTTACATTGTTACGTTCATGAAAGCGGTTTGAGACGACTTTTGCTTTGTGATGCACGTGGTCGGCAGCGTTATTCAGACTGAGACATTCAAACCATGGCTGACTGGTATTAAGGGACCTGAAGTGTGCCAAGAAAACATTCCCCACACCATTGCACTACCACCAGGCTGGACTGTTGGCACAAGGCAGGTTGGGTAAATGGATTCATGTGGTCAAAGCCAAACTCTGATCCTACCATCTGCTGCCTCAGCAGAAATCTGCATTTTTCCAGTCCTCATCAGTCCAGTGTTGGTGAGTCTGTGTCCACTGCAGCTTCAGATTTCTGTTTTTGGTGACAGGGGTGGAACCTGATCGTGTTCTTCTGCTGTTGTAGCTGATCCACCACAAGGTTGGACATGTTGTTCATTCTGAGATTCTTTTCTGCTCACCACAGTTGTAAAGAGTGGTTATCTGTGTTACTGTAGCCTTTCTGTCAGCTCCAAGGAGTCTGGTCATTCTCCTCTGACCTCTCCCATCAACAAGTCATTTCCATCCACAGAGCTGCTGCTCACTGGATGTTTCGTGTTTCCGGCACCGCTCTGAGTGAACTTTACAGACTACAACAGCTGATGATGATTCCTCTGCATGTCATCCAAAATCTACAAACCATTTGGACAACAGTTTTTTAGTTTGTTTCTTAATTCAACCTTAATCGTCAGAATTCATTTTAACTATTTATTGCTGTTATCCTCTAAAGCTGCTGGTTGGCCTAGACTCTGAAATTTACATTTCCCTTTCAACAAAAGTATACTCGCATTTTAAATGATTTCCTGCAACTACAACAATTGTTACAAATAGAAGGGAGCTGCTGTGTTTTCACATTGTTATCTTTAAGTCAAACAACAGAAATACTAGTGAGAAGGTCGTGGGGAAACATGGGAAATAGACATTCAGCCGCTGGACAAACCTCCTTTGAATCTTGAGTTGAAACCTGTTCTATAAAATAGCAGGCAGGCTGGTCTCTACCATTTAAATTCGAGGGCTGAACTTGACAAACTAACAGCACCCTGTTGACTTTCGCTAAACCTCATCGTGCATTCCTTTCCTGCCAGCTCTGGAAAGAGTCAGATTGATGAATCAATCATAATCATGATTTGATGATCCGAGGTCAAGTGAAAGGTTGTTGGATGATTCATAAACATTTTTCCATGCAGGAATTAAAAAATGTTTTTGCTGAGGCACATAAGGACAAATCAGCAGATCAACCCGGCCACAATCCCACCAGTCCTGATTTGAACCTGCCACTGAACCTGTAGGAACAACCTGCAGAGAGAGTGAATGGCAGATTAAAGATTCATCTCAGCCCAGGTGACACCCACCTGTTGGCATAATCGCATCTATTTGCTTTAACCTTCTATATAGTGAACGGCTTAAACTGCCTTTGCAGTCACAGATCTGCAGGCAAACTGTACTCTTCACTCCTTTTCTTGCCATTTCAAGTTGAAAGCAGCAGAGACGTCCCCCTCAGCACAATACATTATGGGATTTTTTTGTGCAGAGTCTCTTGAGTGCATACCCTGGGGAAAAGATTCAGTCCTCTCCTCCCTCACTCATGGGAGTGAAGAAGCAGGAGGAAGATGTTTAATAAAATGGCAGGTACTTCAGAAATGAAACAGGCACTGATGAGGGATATTAGGACAAAATAGGCTAGTGTAGGTACTGACGCCACTCAGTATGACACATGAGCACTAATGTGATTTTAAAAATCAGTGTGTGCTGTGCCAAAGGATAGGTTTGTGTTCATGTGTGTGTGTGTGTGTGTGTGTGTGTGTGTGCAGTATGTGTGCAGAGCGGCTCAGGAAACAGTCAGGGCTTGTTGTTTCAAGGCCTGCAGGGGTTCGGTGAAAGCTGAGGAAAGGTGAGAATGACAAAGAAAGTCCTGCAGGAGGAAACAAAAAGAAACTGGAAAAAAGAAACAAAGAATATAAAAAAAAACCCTCAAAACTGTCACGCAGAGAAAACACAATTGTAACATGTAACCAGTTGATTGAAAATTATTACAGTATAACAGTAATATGGGTTTCTACAAGCTTGCCTTTCAAATGTGTTTCTCTGCTGCAAGTAGGCATAATGTACAATAACATGATAGTATTCACACTTAAAGAGTAAAACTAATAAATGAAATCTAAAGCAAAATCAAACCAGTTTTACTAAATAGCACCAAATGCTCTAGCCACTGTGGACTTGTTTCTTTTTAAACTTAATCTATGAGTTTACATCCTAGTCTAGTCATTTAAACAGGCAAAATATATGCAACCAGAAGCATCCTGCAGCCGGCAAAGAAATAGTCTGACTCAATACCTCTTAAAAAACCTTAAACTGCCATTGAACAACTGCGCATTACACAAACAAGAAATAGTTTTAATTTGTAAGCCTCCTGTTTCCAGTGTTTGTGCTAAGCTAAGGTAAGCAGCTGCTGGCTGTAGCTTTTAATGGACACATATGAGAGAGGTATCCATCTTCATATGTAACTCGACGTAGTTGTTAGAACAAGATCGAGATTGTACATAAATATTTAAGTAGCAATGTTCAGACACACAAAGATACTTGTTAAAGTGTGATTGTGGTTTATCTTAAACTTATGAAACCAGTGATAAAACAGTGAATGAGAAAATTATTGAATGTCATCAACAAGGGAATCAGATGTTTCTGATTTCTTTTCATAACTGTTCTGCTCCAGCTGACAAGGACATCGCTTTTTTCATGCTCAAAGGCTGAGGGTCTGTTGAAGGATATCTAAATTCTCCTCGGCACTCAGGGGTTAGGACTCACTCCACTGTTGCGGCTCCATGTCATCCAACACTGCAGGCATGGTTAAGCTAGCCAGTGCTTTGAGTTTCAAGTGTCTGTAACTGTGGATGCTGGCAGCTTTTGGATTCCTCCAGGAATGCTTTAGTTACATAACAATGAAGGTTGTGTCGCCTGCAGAGTCAGATCCTTGAAGGATCAATAACACAGGAACCCCTTTCAGTTTTTTCTTTCATGTACTTAAGGCCAAAACATGCAAATACAGTTGCTTTGATGCAAATCCAATCAAAGCTATAGAAACAATTGCCACAGCACCTGAAAAACAGGAGCACAAACTCATAAAAGTAGTCTACGCAAAAGGGATTTGGAGTACAGTACATAAGCCTGTGGGAGTGCAATCAGGGTTTTGAACATGAACATGTCCTTGGGATAGGAGATGTCTCTGGCTACATCATGACTCTCAACATCCAATAATGCTGTGCCAGCGAAAACCTCTGCTCTGTTTCAGCTGTCTAACACAATAAAGTGCAGGGAAACCTCCAACGGCTCAATAAGCCCAATCAGGGATTCTGCGTTTATATCTCTGGGGCTGAATTCCATTAAGAGCTGAATAAAAATTGCATACAAAGTACAATTCATCTCTTATTTAACATGAATATATTACAATTAAATTGTAGTTAGAGCAAACTATTTTGTGTTTGGGATTAAAAACAACGTGTATATAAAATGCAGTCTGACACTAACATTTTCAGGATGCTTTTATCACTAATTTCTGAGGCAGAGTTGAATAATAATCTCCCCATATCAGACTCAGAAGATCATCCATAGGACAATAACAATATTCTGCTGTATTCTACTGTATAATAGATGTAGAATATTAGATTAAAGTGTCATCATTACACCAGATCTAATCAAACAAGACATCTTCACTAGGCTAAAAACATCAGCTTTTGTTTTGAGCAGCCTGCATAGGATGACTCATTAGCCTCATTTTCCAACATTCATTGCCTTGTTATAAGATGTAAGTAAATGTTAACGAACTATTAAGACAAAACACCATCAACACTTCTATTTTGCTTGTTTAAAACAGCAGACGTAGTCAGGCCAGCGGAGGAGAAGCTTAAGTGTTTGTCCTCAAGAGTTGAACCATTTTCCATTTTGTTTGCTTCGAGCATCTCTACAGAACTTGCAAGGCATGCTGGGGTGGATAAAAGTGAGGCGCCTGGAGCTCAAAGCTACACTCAAAATGCTTCAAAAGATTCAAAGCAATTACAAAAGGTGCTTCAAACTGCTAAAAATGCACCTTGTGTTATCACAGCCATCATTTCTTTTGTGGGAGTCAGGAGTAACATCACTGGTAAATGGGTAAGCCAAAGGCCAAATAAAATACCACAGTAATGAATTAAGAAATGCACGGTTCTGTAGAAATACTGTCTCTTACCTCTTTTAGATGAGAGGGTAATGTTTCATTTACTGAATAAACTTACACACAAAAACAAATTACTTGCTTAATGACAAGCCCATCAGCCTGGTGGGCATGTCATTAGTTTTGCAGGTATTAAGTCATAAAACAAAGTGTTGGACAGAAAAAAAAAATTTTTGACTTGATGGTGGCGCTAGAAGAAAGTAAGAAGATTATCAAAGTCATGACAGTTTATCCTTAGGGGAACATGAATCAGTGCACCGAATATGACTGGACTCCATCTGATGGTTCTTGAGGCATTTCACTCAAAGCCACGAATGTCAACCTCATGGACACGGAGGAAAGGCCATGATCTTCAAAGTCAGTAGGATTCATCCCCTGGGAACCATGAATCAACCACGAATCAACCATGAACAAAATGTTGTTCAAATCCATCAAGTAGAAAAATTGAATGGCAATCTACCTAGTATAGTAGTTGTTTGGGATATTTCAGACTGAGCCAATGTGGACGATGAAGATGAAGATCAGATCACATTTAATGACCAATTAATGCAAAAAATCAGGTCATTCCAAAGGGTTAGCATAATTTTTCTTGCTACTGTATATGTAACACACCTCCCAGCAGTAGTAGAGCTGCCTTGTCTTGCAGCCGAGGCAAAGTCTGACAACAACTATGGCTGTGAGTTCTTGAGAAATTGCCTGGTGGCTTGAAAGAGTCATTAATGGTAATTGTGAACAGGGGGCTGCAAGGAGTCATATTGGAAACACATCTTGTGATGTTAAGGCCACAGGCTTTAGTTATTGTGCAACGATATGGTTCACTGGCTCACTGACTGAAGGGGAAAAACCTTTCAGGCAATACCAGGCAAGGGCAACCTCTTCAACAATCTAATACAGACTGCAGTAATATTCCTCCACATGCATAATGCAATAGCTAAATTTAATAACAATAGAAACAGAATGACAAGTAAAGACCCAGCTTCATAACTGTAACAGTCCACTATCATAAAAGCAAGGGAGGGTGGAATTATGAGTCTCTGCACTTTGGTTGACTCTGACCCACCAGTCACCTTCCTGTAATTCACAGATTAACATAACTTTAAATAAAAAAAAAAACCACTATCAGATCCAAGACTTAAACTCATATTCAATGGACAGATCTAATAATCATTAAGAAAGCAGAGCGGATAGGTAATAGCTGCCTGATAGAACCATTAGAAAGTGAAATCACCATTAAATGTGTGAAGCAGAAAGAACAATCTGTCTAATAGGATGTTACTCTCGGTATTAAATTCTGACAGATGGTGAGAGAAATGTGACTGAGAAAACACTTGGTTGGCACAACGGAGAAGACCAGAGAAAAACAGAACTAAATGCAAATGAATGGGTGGACTCCACTGACCTCGAAGTTGTCTTCCAGAAATTACTGTCTAAATCAGCTCATTTGCTGCCTGAGGCGATTACTGAATCCAATTTAACACGCTGGAAAAAAAAACAGGAAAGATGAGCCTTTCAGTGGCAAAAAAAACATTATACTGTATCCCCTGGACATTATGTTTGCATCCACCATATTAAATGTAAGACCACGGGAAAACAACTTTGCAGTACATGTCATCATATCCTTACATGAAAACTACAGAAGACTTACATGACTTACAATACAATACACGAATATACACATGAAATATATTAAAGTGTATATGATTATTTAGATGTAGTAGATCATAAAGTTAAACAAATTGTCTGTCTTTGCCTTAGTTATTTTCAATTGCACATAAAAAGACACAAAACTCGGTGTGTGACAATCCTTTGACATAGTTTACCACAGGGACTTCAACATTGCCATCCAAAGCAAAGATAAGTGACTTTTCTGCAGATACATGGTTTTGTTTTGACACAAATAATGATACTGATTGAAGGAGAAACTTAATCAACTACACAAGAACACAGGTGTTATCTTGCTTCTTCTGGTGCGAAAGATGAGCTTCTGTATTGGATAATTAAATTTTCTTGTAAACCCATACAGCCTCAGATCTTTTACAGCTTTGCTAACAATAACACAGAGCTACGCTAATAATATTCACACTCCCTAACAGAAAGTCAACAACACTGTTTTCATTGCTTTTCTCGACGCCTAAAGGTGCGAGCATGAACGGTAACGCAGAGGACTCCAAATCAAATATCCAGTTTTAATGTCACCACATTTTTTAAACTTTGCATGGAGCTCTAATTGCCCATTAACTCTACAACACATATTACTCTTACGCAACTCTCTCTCCTGCATCAGAAGAATAAGAAGTCAAATCCATCTGGTACTTGACCCCTGAGGCGATTAAACAAACATGACCTCAATCTCTCTCCTGCTAGCTCCTTGGCATCTGCTGGCAAGCCACCTGTTTAGCTTACTGCTAATTTGACTCTCTTTGGGGAGATGATGGATGTGTGTTTGAGAGCTAGCTGACAAGAGAATCTTCACCGGTTCACCATGCGCTATTGCCATGCAAAACCCTCTCATGGCCTCAAGCTATATTCATCAAAATATTCACACTGAGTTGCATGTGAAGGCATTTGAATACAGCGAGGGAACAGTGGTATCAGTAGGGGTTTATTCTCTGCTGGTGCCTACTGGGGAAACATACTGATATAATGTGCTATATACCATTGCATGAGGGAAATAACAATCTGGCAACAACTTGGCATCTAAGTGAATTCATCATGCTTCTGATCATATCCCTTCGTCCTGCTGCGGTTTCCTTTGATCTTTACACCATCCCGACTCTGTCTCTTTTCCCTCTCCTCCTTTTAGCCTCATCTTCCTCAACCGCCATCGAAGGTCATGGGTACGGATCCGATCTGATCACACTTTATATGTCAGGGAGCCTGTGAATTGTCATTATTCATGAATTCACAGCAGTGAGAATTGGGCCTCTGGGCTCCACATGCATCAGGAAGAGAGGACAGGGAAGCTCCCAGAGGAGCTGAGTTCAAAGCCGTCAGCTGCCCCGACCGAGACCACAACGGAGAGATTTCAGAACTGTTTCCCAGTCTGTGTGTGCATATGTACTGTATGTTAGTAAAGTTTCATAAGGATAAAGGTATGAAAGGGGGCAAAATCCCATCGTGGTGTCTACGTAAGTTGAATTTGTTTTTGAAAACCTTTGGGATTTTTGATCCTGCTGTTTGAACATGCTGATTTTTATACTGCTACATGTCCTCGAAGAGCCCTCTTGCTGCAACACTGACATGACTATGAACCAAAGTCTGGATCACATTGATTTTTCCAGGCCCAATAGACAGGAGGTGTCTGCCCCAGTTGATTAGTACTGAAACGTTATAAATCCTCCTAAATGAAATGTCATGGCCTGTCAAAACAACATCTGAGCATTTTCAGATCTTATTTGAAAATCACTGCCACTGCTATGGTTACTACAGGCTACTGGTGTTACTGCAGGTTAGTGGTGAAAAGATAAATTGTAGGGCTACAACTTACTTATTTTCTCGATTAATCCTTTGGTCTATGAAATTTCTGAAAATAGTGAAAATGCCCATCACAATTTCTCACAGCCCAAGGTGTATTCACATGTTTTGTTCAGCAAAATGTCCAAAACCCAAAGATGATGAACAACCAGCCAGCCTCATCTCGCCTCCACCGATATGATCTGACTCTGTCGCTTTTTCCTATAGCCCGATGATCATCTTACTTTACTTCTTAGAATAATATCTAAAACAGCTTGCCTAGATGTTGACTGCCATGACAGTCTGTACTGCTTGCGACCTTGCCCCTCCACCACCACATGGCCACTGGTGTCTAAAGCCTTGTGTAAGGCTCCCTCTGGGGATCTCAGATTGGCTGCTGTTCATAGGGCTCTATCCCTCTATATCTCTTTAATCGATGGGTTCAACGCCAAAGTCTTTTTTTTTTTTTTTTTTATTTTTTTTGGCTTTTGTGCCTTTATTGGACAGGATAGTGGAGAGAGACAGGAAATGGGGAGGCAGAGAGAGGGGGAATGACATGCAGTAAAGGCCGTCCGATGCGGGACTTGAACCGGGGCCAACTGCAGCGAGGACTGTAGCCTCTACACATGGGGCGTCTGCTTAGACCACTACGCCACATGACGCCCCCAAAGTCTTTTTTTAAATTAGGTTTCTGCAGTGATGTTAATTTGCGTCTTTCCTGATTATATTCAGTTTACTGTCATACATGACCAAAAAAAGCCTCATATTTGAGAAGCTGGAAGCAGGGAATTGATTTGACATTTGCGTTTGAAAAAAAGACTAGAACGATCAATCCATTAAGAAAATAGTTGGCAATTAATTTGCATTCGTTGCAGCTCTCATAAACAGCAAACCGGGAAGACCAGTTAGAAGGCTTAAAGTATCCGACCATCTCCACCTCCTCCTTTGGATGGTGTCCATCCTGTTTCTCTTGCTGCCTCACACCAACATCTCTTTTGTTGATTGAAAATTTTTACTCATTTATTGTACATTATGAGCAGTTGATTAGATGAAAATATGAGAAAAACCCAAAGAGGAACCACCTCATCGGAAGTGGACAGGGCACAAAGCAGAAACCCAAATCCAAGCCCAGCTATGAAGCTAAATATGACACTATGACTTGTTAAGGCAGTTTTTCTTGCATTGAAGAAAGTGACTCGACCAAATATTTTTACTGGAGTTTGAAGACATCACAGATTCACAACACACATGCATGTTATCCATTCATACATTGTATGTGTCTTCAGCTCACATGCAGAGCAGGTGACAGAGAGGCAGTGACAAGTCAGTGAATGGCAGGGTTGGTGTAGTGTCATTACTCAGACCTTACAGTAACTGCTTCTTTAACGATCATCCACCAATTCAGACTGTGAGCTTTTGTCCTGCCTCTCTGCAGGCCGTGATGCGATATACACTATACCTCTATAATTAGAGCCTATGCGGGAAATAACGAGCTACCTGGTCGAGTGCCCTATCAGCACTTCTCTCAGAAGGTTTGACATTTACTGCTCTCCCTCTATGTCGAGGTAAGTGTGCACTCTCTGTCTTCCTCTGTAGGCTCAGCAGGTTTACTGCAGGGCCTGAGCTCAGGGCGGTCTGTATACACACACACACACACACACACACACACACACACACACACACACACACACACACACACACACACGGAGGGAGGGTGCAGCTGAGCCTGAAAATATCCCACCTGTCCAAGTCTATGTATATTAGCCAGTAATGCGGGAGGTGAAAATGAGAGAACGAAAAAGAGAAAAAGGAGAGAGTGAATAAAGGGTGGGGCAGTAGTGGTTCAGCCTACAGGACAGATGGTGATGAGCAGGGAGGGGATTTGAGCTGCAGGTTGAATGCAGGCACAGCAGGGAAAAATGGAAAAATTCAGGTTAATCCCCCCGGTAGTGTCATACCATCTGAGCCTGTGGACACACCATCAATGTATTAAATCATATATTATTTTATTAAAATAAAAAACAGCAATTTAAAATGCTAGATATCATTTCGGGCAAAAATGTTACCTGCAGTCGATTTCTGATGTTCAGTCAGAGGATGATGACATTGCGTGAAATGTTACTATTCATAAGTAAAAAGGCAAAAGAGCTCAGCTTCAATAATGTTCAACAGTGAAATTCACATTTATGCCAGCAAAAGTCAGACGACGTGATGTGTTTTTAAACAGTGGGCATCTCATTTTAGATGGAAACCATCAAGCAGTATCCCTCAGCTGAAGTTATGGTGAAAGCGTCCTACGATACAGTTTGTCCAAGAAGGGAAATCCCTCAGTTTCGCATTTGAAACACAGTCAGTATTAGTTTTCAGCCATGCTAGCGGTGTGGATCGAAGGACGCCCCCAAATGTCGGATGGATTGCCATTAAATTTTGTAGCAACAGACATTCTCTGTCCTCAGAGGATGAGGCCCTCTGGCTTTGGTGATCTCCTGACTTTTGCTTCTACAGAAATATCTTGATAACTATTCAATACATTGCTTCAATACTTGGCACAGAAATTCATAGTTTACGGATGAAAAATGACTTTAGTGATCTTAGGACATTTTATTAAGTGCCACCAACAGGTCAAACTTTTCAATTACCCAGTGAAATATTTCAGCATCTACTGAATGGATCGGCACCAGAATTGTACAGAAATGTATGGTTCCCTGACTTTTCCTTAAGCACCACCAGCACAGAGAATTTTTTTTAGTTTTGAGTGAAATATCTCAAAAGCCTTTGAACAGATTATCATGAAAACACATGTCGCCCTCAGTATAAGGTGTAAAACTTTTCATCACAACATTTTGATCTGTCTAATATTAATAACATACAAATCACATTAGTGCTAATTAGCAAATGTTAGCATGCTAACACAGTAAATTTTGACGACTATATTATACCTGCATATTGTCATAGCATGTTAGCATGATGATATTGGCTAAAAGCACTGCTGTGCTAAAGCACAACCTCACTGCTATACTATAGCAAATGTTCCCTTTTCTAATGTGAGTTGTGGCGTGTTGAGCATTATTGCTCTATTAAAGAGATATTGGTCAAGATTTTTCAAGCATTTTTGCCTCATTGACAGTCAGGAAGTCCTCAACTCAACATTGTTGTCAAATTTTGGATTCTTTGTCTCCAAACAACTGAAGAGATGGCAGCAAGTGGAAAACTCAACCTCCCGCCTGCAGAGCTGTCTTTTCAGAAACTAACACGTGAAATTACAGCTGCTGCACGTTTGTCTGCAGGTTTTTAACCTCCATACCCCTCCTCCTCTGTGCTTCAAAGCAACCCTTCAGTGTGTGTCACAGCTCATTTTAATCACATGCGCAAACCAATAGATGACGGAATCATTTTCTCTGTGTTGAGCTTCAATCTGTACCATGCAGCACAAACAGCCACATTTCATGCTGATGCATATTTACTGTATACAGTAGCAGCCTTGTGGCCAAGTGTTGCGTCTGACGTACTGTACACTAGGCTACACTCTGTCTTTGGTTGCAGTAATTCACACTGAACAGAGCCATGGGTGGTAGAAAGGATTGCTCGGTCCACCTGACTCTCCTTTCCCCCAGATGTCATGATGGAAAGTCAAAGCTGCATGACGCAAATGCTCCTCCTCCTCCATCACCACGCTGATTTGTTCTTTTTCAATCCCTTCTCTTCTCTCAATGGATTACAGATCGTCTACCTCCTGCTCACGTGCGACTCTCACAAGGTCTTAATCCCTCGTGGTTTTATTCACAGTTGCAGAGGATTGCTCTGTGAGAGATTCTCTCCAGTTAGTTTAGTCAAGGAAATCGTGACTAAAGTCAAACTCTGTTTTTTCAAAGCACACAATGGGAGTAAAAGACCCTGACAAATGATAATTATAAGTAAAGTCCTTCTCAGTAAAAGCAGAGGGTGATGTGATAAAATATATATACTTTTACTAAAATACACAGTTTTACTTTTTCAAATTAAATACTTTCTTCAAAAGTATTAGACATTTTTAGCCTTTATTGGACGGTCAAATGTAGAGAGATGACAGGAAATGAGGAGACAGAGATGGAAACAAAGATACGACAAACGTCCCGGACAGATGCAAACCGGGGATGTTGCATTTCATGGTCAGTATGTTAACCCACCAAGAATGACCTACTGGAGACACTGACTGTTTTTCCAAGTAGTAAAAAAGCTTTAACAGAGGTTTTGATATGATTTCCCTTGTTGTTAAATGGCTGCCACGTTTGAAAAGTTTTTCTGATGAGGCTTTATTTCACAGATACCACAGTTTCCATTAATGCCCTGGAAACTTACTGATATTCAAAATTACAGGCTATTCCCTGGAAAGAACTGTGTCATTTAGTATGTATTATAGGGAACCATGGCTGTGTTCAATTGGTGTACTGCAAGTAAATGAATATCAATTCATTCCTAAATTCATTCCTATCACAAACCTGGTGAGTGAGTTTGAGTCAAAAATGCAAAAATGCAAAATATGTCAAGTTTTTTCAGATAATTAATAGTCAAGTCAAGTCACTTTTATTTATATAGAATCAAATCATATCAGAAGTTATTTCAGGACACTTTTCATTTAGAGCAGGTCTACACCGTACTCCTATGATATTATTTACAGAGACCAAAGATTCCCCCAGGAGCAAGCGCCTGGCGACAGCACCAAAAAAAACTTGTTTTTTAACAGAAAGAAACGTCGAGCAGAAGGAGGCTCGGGGCGGCAGTCTGACTCGACCAGGTGGGTTGAGAGAGAAAGAGAGAGGGCGAGATCTGCAGGCGAGAACACATGCAGATAGTAACAGGAGGAGAGAGGAGAGACACGAGAAAGCACTAAACTGAGTTAGTTGTATTAATGGGGCATGAGGGCGTACGTTTTTTCTGAGCCAGCCAGAACTATAAGCTTCATCAAAACGGAAAGTTTTAAGTCTACTCTTAAACGTGCAGGTGTCCATCTCCTTGACACAAACTGGAAGTCATTGGTTTCCACAGGAGGGGAGGCTGACCGCTCTTCTGGAAATGAATAAGTGCTTATAAACGCTCCAGAACAAGTTAAACTGTCTCAGAACTTTTTACATTATTACATCGTTCTTTCCCAGAAATGTTCAAGGAAATACCAGACCCATAAAATAAAAAATAAAAAACCCATTCTCATGTGACATTCCTTTTATCATGTAAAATAACTACAAAATAAAGTGTTAGATAAAATGAATAAATTATGACTAAACTAAATGTCAGAGACTAGACTCAAATGTAACCAGATTTAACAGTAATTTCAATAAATGAACATGAATGATACTCTCCAGAACTATTAGTTAAACTGGGGCAAAGACATAAAGCTAAAGCTGCAACAAAATCCAAAAATGTGGGTTTAAAATGAACTCTGCTCCCCTGGATCAAAGCCTTATGAGCAGAATAGATCAGATGGCACACAAACACTGACACAGCAATATATAGCGAGGTACACATGCACACAACCACGCACATGCACACGCACGAACCAGACGAGAGGAGATAAATGGCAAAACCTCCACATCTTGGAGCACGGACCCTGCCACCGCTGGGATTATCTTCTTGAATGATATTTGATGAGAGCTGAACCTGCTGAGGCAGAAATCCATGCAGCGGTGTCACCAGACCTGAGCAGCACCTTTGCTCTGTGTGACAGGCGTCATGTGTGATTTATGACTTGGTTATGAGAGAACACAGTGGTCAGTTGGATAAAGGTTACAGCTCAAAATGAGATTACGGCAACTCCTCATGACATGAGAAGACAAGGGTTTAGATACTGAATCAAGCGGAATCGGCTGATATGTGAATTGAATTCATAGGAGAGAGATTTTCTATTATATCTGCCAGAAATACATTTGAGTTGTGTGCAGAGCTCATTTATTTTTATTTTTATTTCAAAAATTGGAAATGTATTGGTTTTTATACACAGGCTATTTAATCAACATTTAAGTAAGGTAAATATTTAGTTATATTTAGTTCATACCCAATGTTAAAAGACTTGGATCAGGGCTGAAAAAGCCTGATCAAGACACAAAGTCTGGATGAAAGCCAGTTTCTATAAATGAGTTCTTAATCAGTTCTTGACTGTGGCTCTTTATGAACTCAATCGCACTCGGTCAAGCTTGGTGTCCCTTGAAGGCATGCGGACCAAATGAGTGGGAGGTTTTAAACACCAATACTCGACAGTACAGTGAGCTGGGTCCCGGCTAAATAACCCCCCACCCCCGGGTGATTGATTCTTCCCCTCTGGAAACAAAGTGTCAGGGTTGTCTCTCTGCTGACTGACTTCTGAGTATCAGTCACTGCTCTCAGGGATCACACATTGCAGACGTTGTGGTGCACACAGCAAAACAGGGAGAGATGGATGGCATTGATGATGAGGGTGAGGACTCAGCATTGTCACAGGATTTACTTTAGAAAGCCTTCACAAAGCAGTTTGATGCTGCAGAATCAATGTCAATTCTGTAGGAAAAAAACAGCAAATTTGCCTCTCAGCTGATGGTGATTTATCATAGGTCATCTCACTGATGTAAGACGTGTGAGGTGGGATTGTGTAGCAAGGTGCAGGCTACAGGTTGGGATCAACTTTACTGAGGTGGTGCATGACAACTGGAGGTGGGGTATCCTTCATAGTGACAGTACAGATCAAGTTACGATCCACTACTGCACCGTCAGCAGGGCTACAGCTCAGCACTGGTAACTCTGGGCGATGGACTTGCCAATAGACAATTAATCTCTCCTTAATGAACCATATCAATAATGCAGATTGCGAAGTAATGTAGACAACAATGTATATGGTCCTTTTGCAGATCTTTACAATTCTACTTTAACCCTGTAGCCGTGTCGTTATCATTTTAGAGAACTTTTGAATTGCAGCACTGTGTCAAGAAAACCTACAACTCAAGAAAAGTACGCAGGTAATAACGTTATGTCGGTGTTGCTGATAACATGCATGTCGTGCATGAACACACAGTACTTGCGGCATATTTCTAATGTCAGTCAAAAGTCACTGCAGCTGCAGCGTCCTCATTTCTGCTGATCCCATAATCTCCCAAATATCAGCACGACTGTGGGAACATGAACTCGCTGTGTTTTGGCACCGGAGCTGAATGAGGCATCAGGTTGTGATGGGGCCAAACACAGGCTCATTTAAAAAAAAAAAAAAAAAAGCACCATAATTTAAGCTGCTGCTGCTGCTGCTTCTGCCACCCTCACTTGAGCTGGAATTAGACCAAGATCAGAGACCAAATAATTCATCAGACTGCACAGTATCTGGGTCAGACTACCTGCATGCCCGGCCAAGGGAAAATTCTCCACTGTGAAATTCAAGATAAATGGAATTGGAGAGGCATTCACTTTTGGGGGAGCCAAACGTGGCACTAAATCATGAAACTCTCCAGTTCACTCAACACCTTTAATGCATAGTCTCGGCATCCAATTTCTGTTGCATCATTATTTTGCTCTCAATGTATATGTGTACACAGGTCTCTCATGTCTAATCATTTTGCTTGATGGTGGAGATCTTGTTAGTCAAGTGTCGGGTGATGCCGTAGATCCCATGTTTGCCCACCTCATCATTCCCTCTCCATCGGGGGGCGCATATTTCATGACCAAGAGCTTTGTGATTGTTCCGGTACCTTTACCACAGCTGGCAGTCTATAACTTACATCCTAGCCCCCCACCCTTCCACCGCTGTCTTGTATGTGGGAGCAGCACTCATAAAACATCAGTGAGTGGTGGTGCGGCTGAGAGGTGTGGCAGGCCATAAAAGTCTGGGGCCAGCTGATGATAATGTGCTCACCAACGCACCGGGTCCTATCAGGCTTGTTTTATGACCCATCATGTGCAGTACACACACAAACACACACACAGACACACACACACATACGGACACACTTATGCACAGGCTTAGATGCTCACAGGCGCTACAGCAACGCAGAGCTTAACAAATGTGGACATTCTGCACATTGCAAATGGTAAAATGGTAAATGTTGCACAAAGGTAAAAAAAAAAACCCAAACAAAAACAAACAAACAAAAGCATACAAACACACACACACACACACACACACACACACACACACACACACACACTCATGCATACACTTTTACTGCAGGAAACGTTATGGATCAATGGCTGTCGACAGGCTGTGCATCATGCATTTGCGCATACCCAAACACTCCCACAAGAAATGTATCCACCATCACATGCAGTACCCAAACACTTGGCCACAGTGTTAATCCTTTGTGCAAATTATTTACAGCAGGTAAACAGCCTATAATTTGTTGACTCTCAAGAGGAGGATGCAGGTTTGAGAGAAGGAAGAAAGCAGAATAGTCAACTTTTATTCTAAACTGTAAACCTTGCTACGAGCAACGGTAAAAGCATCTTCAGCATTAGAGATTTCATCAAGGGGTGCAAGAGAGATGTGAAATTCAGATGGAAACACTAAGCTGGAAAGGAAAGTTAGCAAATTTACAGTTGGGTTTTTCACTTCAGTAAAAGTGACATTTCACATTTTTGTTTCCAAAATGCAAATTCAGCACAGGATAACAAATGAGTAAAAATTTAAATGCTGTCCTGATAAATAAGTGATAAGGATATAAAAGTTCTACACTATTTAATCACATTAATATGGCCACTCGCAGTTAAAATTAGTGATTACATCAGAATTTATTGAACACTTTCTCTGCTGGAGACGGGTCATTACAGTTACTTTCTACTGTACCGCCTCATTATCCACTGCAGGGATGTGGCATTGACATGAGTTGCAGATGTTGGTCACACGCCTGCATTTGCATGTGCGATGTACATGTGACGAGTTGATGGATCACCCCATCGGTGGATCCCGCCCGTAATTAGGACCCAAATGGCTTTACAGTGACTAATTATTGATGCAGCCAATATGTGACAGCTGCTAATAAATACCCATGCACGCTGGATCGTACAGATAAGGACAATATTAATGATCCACTGGAAGCCCGGAGGGGAAACGTGCAGAAGCAAGAGAGGAAGAGAGAAAGAGGATGGAAGGGAGAGCAGCCAAAGTATGTATGTATACAGTATGGCTTGCAAGATGACAGTGAGAAATTGTCTCAATAATTCTCAGGTAAAGAAGCTGGAAGAAGAAAGATAGTTATTTCAGGCATCCTCATACCGTGAGTCTTATAAAATGTCAGATAAAAGTGTAACCATTTGCTTTTTAAAATGAACTTTTTACTGCACTAAAAGCATTTTAGTCTCCTGTCTGCTGTTGTCTCAGCAATCTTAAAACACACATACACACACACACAACACATTTTCAATGTAAGTCTGAGTACAGGTCCACACCATCTGGCCCCATTGACTTCAGACTGGTTGCACTAATGTAACACCTCATGAAGGAACTGGAGAGACTGGTTCTGGCCCACTTTGGACCACAGGTGAAATCTGCTCTAGACCCTCTTCAGTTTGCTTACTAGCCTAATGTGAGAGGTGATGATACTGACATCTATTTTCATCTACCCTCAGTCTGCTCACCCTCACCTGGATGGTAGTGTGGCTGTGAGAATCATGTTCTTCAATGTTTTCCTGTGCTTTCAATACCATCCACCCACTTCTGCTGGAAGCTGCTCGGGGACAAGACCAAGGAGATGGTGGTCAATTTCAGGAGGATGAGAACCAAATGCCATCATGATGGGTAAGGAGGTTGGAGGAACTGGACTGGAGGACCAACACTGATGCTGTGTAAAGGAAGGGGATAAGCAGACTTTCTGAGGAAGCTTAGAATTTTCAATGTATGCAGCAAGATGCTGGCGATCTTCCATCAGTCTGTGGTGGCAAGTGCCATCTACTGTGCCGTGGTCTGCTGGGGGAGAAGCCAGAGGATCACACCCAAACTCTTTCACAGGGCCAGGACCGTCTTTGGTGAGAAACAGGAGACGTTTGAGTCTGTGAGGAACACGAGGTCACTGGACAAACTAGTCTCCATCATGGACAATCCCTCCCCTCCCTTCCCCTCCACGGCACACTGCAGAGACAGAGGAGCTCCTTTTCTAACAGAGTCATTCAGCTCCACTATCACAAAGAGCGTTTCAGGAAATCATTCCTACTCTTCACCATAACACTGTACAACAGTTCACCTCCCGTGACAGGTGAACACACTGCTGCACAAGACATACTGTCTATATTATACTTTGACTTTATTTATTATACACTGTCATTTTGCACAGTTCTTATTGCACTTGTTTTAAACGGCACATTGTATTTCTGATTAAAGCTGTTTATGATGTGTATATTTTCATTTAATGCTGTGTCTGATGTATAACTTATATTGTGTATTTTTATTCAATATCTGGCTCTGCAGGTCTGCAATTCTGCAGCTGTGGTTTTAATTTTTAATCATATTGTTTTCCCCAGTCTGCTGTTACATGACAATTTCCCCTCACAGGGTCAATACCAGTGGGTATCAATAACCCAGTAGGAAAATGAATACATACATTATCGTATTATTGTTTGTTCTTTGTCTCTAAGAGAAAACTATAATTATCTTTCAAATTCTGTCAAATCTGTTTTTCTCAAATTGTTTTGTCTCGTTTAGATCACTCAATACATGTGGTGACACTTTTTATTACAGCCCTTTAATTGCAATGTAATTTCGTTGTATATACCTAACTCACTATTGAAATTTCTGTTCAATGTAAAAAAAACCATTAACCTGCACTTTAAGTGGGAAATCATTATTTGCATTTCTTAACAGAGAAATAAATATTAGTAAATAGAGTTTTTATGCATTTTATCTTCTCACAAGCAGTTCATAGGTTTGTACCTGTGGATTAATAAATCACATACAAATCTTGGATTATTTTAATCTTTTTTAACTTTAAGGAGGCAGCTGATGAAAGAATTCAAGGCTGTTTTATTTATCATGCAGCACTAATGGCCTGCACTCAGTGACTGTGTGATATGAAGGAAGAGGAGGTGGCAACCTGGATTGTAGTGCACCAAAAAAAATAAAATAAAAAAATAAAAAAAACTGGATGTGATGAAGCTGAATAATTAATAGTGCCAATAACTAAAGCTGCCCTGATGTATTAGTGAACAGCAACAGCTACACTGTTTCCCCTACTGTATTCATCACACACACTCTTCTTTCTCCACACTTTCATAGTTTGGTCTGCTTCAATTTTCCATCTATCTCGGTTTTTATATGTTTTTTCTAACTGGCCAGCTTCTCCACCATGAAAAAAAAAACGAAAAATTCATTACATCACAACCCCCAGAGAACTGAAGCCTCATCAATGCATATTCTGATTATAGATGAACATAAAATGCAATGCCAGAGGCAATGAAAATGAAATTACAGAATGCAGAAGTAGCTGTTTGTAAAGTGTGAAATGTTGTTTATTCCACATGATTACACCACAGAGATTGCCTTATATGTCTCATATCAAAAAACTGTTTCTATCAGAATGGTCACATGTTGAAATGTGATACTGGATCAGCAAATTAGGACGCAGCAACTGAGGCTTCCCGGCACGGGCTGTATTAATGGATGTCACACAGCATGTACTCGTTAGTAAAAGAGTGTCCGTGTTTTTTTTTTTGTTTCGGTTATATCAATACAGTAAACGCCTCATGTCGTCTGTTTCAAGTCGCTCCCGACTTTGACTGCTACTGGCTTAAGGGCTAAGACCGAGTCAGAAGATGAGTCATGCAAAAAATGGTGGGAGGACAAAGAGCCACGGCAGCCAAGCTTGACTGACCCGACAGGTTACCACAAGCACATCAAGAATAATTTAGTGTAAAATTAGAGACCCAATGGAGGATGAATAGGTTTATTCTGTGGTGGGGGAGGTGGTCGGTGCGCCATGAGTGGTTTTCCACTGCACAACACAGCAATGTAAAGTTGTTTACCTTGATGTCGGACATGTCGGAGGTGTGCTAGTTACAAACCACAGTTAGAGCTCTTCGCTTGTAGGCCTTTTCAGCTCAGCTGCTTCTGAACTATTAGCTGCTGCATTATTTAAGACTGACCCACTGACCAAATAGCACCAACTATGTCCATATTTGTTGATAAGACCTGTCACATGGACAAGTGGATTGCACTTCCTATAACTTCTTCATAATAAAAGCATCCTGGTGGTATGTCAGTGGAAAGATTTTAATGTGAAGCAGACACATCTGGACATGTTCAGTTTGCATCAGCAATGACTTACAAACCTAAAATAACAAAAGAAGAATACAGGAGTGAATTGAAACTCCAAACCACAGAGACTCAGAAATTACAAATGTACTGAGAACTGAACAAAGACAGAATTTCTCTCAAAAGTTCTTCACAGACACACGAGTTCAGATGCCAAGTGCACAGCTAAGGCGAGGACACTGTCATGGGTCAGCCATGTTCGCCCCTGCTAACAAGCAGGATTAGTAGTGTGACTCGTTGCTGCTATCGCCTGCTGAGACATAGTAGCAGAAGCACAACCAAATCCGCACTCTCTGATATACTTGGCTCTCCTGGGTTCAAATTTGCTAAGCACTGACAAGTCAGCATTGTCTCCATGACCGGAAATTGTGATCAAATCCGACAACACTGGATTCAGAAGCTGAAAACTCTGGGCAGAAAAGAGGTCAAGGTTAATCATCTATCAACACTGCTGGCCTGTAATCACCCAACACACTGGATTCAGGCCAGAGAGCAGAGATGGGCATCAGCAGGGAAATCATTGACATAATCCAGTGTCATAATTACCACTGAGAAATTCTTTTGCGGAGTTCTTGGTTGAACTCGCAAATGCAAATTTCAGCAACAGTTTGTTCTCTGCAGGAGTGAGTGGCGGAGCCGATCCAACCTATTAGAGAGCAAAGCCTGTGTGAAATAAACTGCTCTCTCAAAATGACTGTAAGGGGAAAACTACAAGCATATGGAAGCAAATATGCATCATGACCATGCTGTGATAAAAATCAAGTTGTTTTTATCAGAGCTGAGCTGAATATGTTCCTCATTTTTCATGTCCTCATTTGTAATCTGCTCCTCGCCATAAAAGTCTGGCTGTTACACTTAATGTCAAATAATAGAGAAATAGTCGACTGAGGCTGGTGAAAGTTTCTTCCAATAGACAGCATGAGGAGACTCATTGCCCATGTCGAGAATTAAATTGAATGCCGTTGCAGCTCAGGTTATTGGTTGTGCAAATAACCTCAATGTAAAAAAGTTTACTTTGTTGTAAATGTAAACAAGCAAACGAGCAAGATACACGCAATACATAATTATCACCGAGACAAGATCAAAATACTTAAAAGACGATGAATATAAAGAGATTTAAAGTGAAACTATTGCTGAGATCCAGACAACTCGCAACTTGATAATTCCCAACAGTCCTACTTGAAAAAAGTCTGTTGGAATAGAGGACTGAGCTCAGACCAGCAAACTCAGGCCAATTTCATGCATCTCAATTTCCCCACAAAGCAAATACTCTGACATCCTTCAGTGTGGCAGCGTCCAAAGATACTGACTTTAAATGGTGTTAAATCAATAAAATGCGTGAAATAAAGACTGCTTACTTAGGCTGTATTAGTAAGTGACATTTGAAATAGCAATCGTGTGTAATAATAACTAAACTGAAGTGAAATACTATTTGTGCCAGCCTCTTTCCATATCAGTCGTTTATGCTCTTGTGTTTCGTTGATGTATTACAATGCAAACATTCATATGCTGCCTGCATAAGAAGACGGGTCTCTTGCAGTCGGCCATGTTGACTTTTCACACGTGGCGATGCGAGTTGTACAACATTTAAAGCTCAGCAATTGGAAATTTCCGCCAACTGATGTGAATCGAATGCAGCAATGTTTACTGAACAGTAACCACTGTGAACATTGACTTTTCCTTAATTTGGTAATGTTTAAATCATCATCAATAAAGATGTCAGCATTCGCTTTACCAAACATTTACAGGAAGAAGTAAATTGATATTTCTGATTGCACAAAATAAATTGTTTATTTTTTACAATGACAGTAACTCAGATAAAAAATATTGGTAAATGAATGTAGTACTGATGAGGTACGGTGTCCTTATTTTTCATTTTACTTTAAAAACAATTAAACAATTGAAATGCTTATCGCTGACATCCCTAAAACGTTGTGTAACCAAAGCACAAGTCGAGGAGTCATAAAGCCTAACCCTTTGTAAAGTAAAAGGGTAGAAGCGCTTATTATTTTCATATGTCCTACATTTCATCACAGCCATTATAGAGATTTCATGCGAGAACTTCAGGGAAAAAGGCGGAGAGATGATATTCAGGTCTGTTTGATGTCGTAGTCATGTCAACAGTGTTAATGCCAGCTGCCTATGTAAAGGAATTTCCCCAAAGAAGACAAGCATGACAGTAATAAGCATGAAGTCTCTTACATCAATGAACCTGCTCAACTGCGAGATTCAGAACATGGAGTGAATAATACCTTTAAATATGGAGGACTGGGACAGTAACCAGAATACTATTAAGATTAAAGCTCAGCATGACCTCTGAGTCTGCCTCAGAAATGGCAGTGTATTCATAACTCTGTGTACTGACACAATTCTCAGAGGTACCTTCCCATTAATCGTCTCTCACAATACTCTCTATATGGAATTCTCCAGCGTCCCTGAAAACAATATATCCCTCAATAACACTGTCAAGACGTATTCATCACTGCGAGCCCTGGTAGGCCACTAGCGTCCAATCTTTACTTATAGATCCATTTGTTATTAAAAAACACAATCTGTATCGAAGAAACGGTCGCTCAGAGGCGTCCTGAAGTGTGAGAGGGAAAGCAATTAGCTGTGCCGAATTAGTCCGAGTTTCTAAAGGCGGCGAAACAAATGAGAATCCTGATAACTCCGTGAGTCGAGATACTGGAAGCATTAAATATTCACTGGGGATTAACCGATATGGACATAGAAGGCTGATACAGAAGTAGATTCTCTAATTTGACCAAAAATTTACAAGCACTTGGGTTTTCACCCCAGAGCTGCAATTTTGTGAGGGTGGATGAAGCCCTGAGACAGCATGGAGACCATTATGTGAAAATAAAGCTCCTCCCCACTCACATTAGTGTCAGTGGAGAGCAGTCAGTGCACAAACTGTTTGAGGGTAAACAGCTTTTGTTGGGGAAATGTGTTGAATAAATTAGGACTTTAAATGAGGAAATACAAATTCAATGAATAAAAAAAGTTGTTCCTCACTCACTCAATCAGACAAATTGTGGCTTTACACCTAAAGCAAATGATATAGCGGTGCACCTAAATAACAATTACATTTTAAAAGCCTATTTCTGCAACTGTCAAAAGATATTTGCGTGCTTGAGTGACATTAATGGATTGAGCTCTCAGGCTGCTTTATTTAGGAGGTCAAGTGAGGAAGGAAGATGGGCTGCGGTAAAATTTAATCACGTGGCGTAAATCAGACAGGATGTCAGCGGAGAACATGTCACTGCAGGGAACAAAACCATGTTAAGTGCAACATCATCTCTCAGCCATGCACGCATAGCCCAGACAGCCCAAACCTCCCAAATGGTTCAGACCATGGGTGACACATAAATGTGTTTTATGAGACAAGGATTAATCTCTAAATAGGTTATCCCTGTTGTATGTCGGAATCCGGTCTGACAGCAGAGTTCAGCAGACAGGAGCAGATTTGAAATCCATCAGTCTCAGTCTAGCAGGTGTAATGTGCTGGATCCTCACACAGGCTAGGCTTTGATCTGGAGCACGCACGTCTGGATCACCTTGGATCTACTGAAGAGGTTATAAATGATCAAGACTATGATATTAGTGTCACTGTAATACACAAATACTATAAAATAACATAAAAGTGCTAAAAATCTAAATTATATTTTAATCTTTTCATGCAGGTGACATAGTTCAGTGGTTCTAAAACATTGTTAACCCACAGCCCCAGTCAGGGATTTTATGCCTCTGTGCCAGCGTGACAGCCAGGGCCAGAGGCATTATGTTTTCAGCTTGTCCATGTGTCTGTCTGTATGAACGTACGTCCGTCCTTTGTGAACGTGATATCTCAGTGATGCCTCGAGGGAATTTCTTCAAATTTGGCACAGACATTCATTTGGACTCAAGGATGACCTGATTAGATTTTGGTGGTGAAAGGTTAAGGTCATGGTGACCTCACACACTTTTTAGCCATAACTCAAAACTTCACACAGCAATTATGACAGAATTCACACGAATGGTTAACATGATTCTGGATAAACAGGGATGTAACCTGAAACTAGTTTGAGTGGTGGAGGCTTACAACCACGAGGCGGTAATTCTAGATTTGCATGATTTTTTCATTTGTTAACTTTCAATGAACAAAATAAGTAGGCCTAATGATATAACATACGTGACATATGAACTAACATTATTAAAGGAACTGGTATGGACCTCAATCACTTTTTAATATGGTGATTCTGAATTGTTTTGCTTGGTTTTCCTGCTTTTATATGTTTGAAAATGCAGCTAACATAAAATTTGTTTTCTATGTGATAATACACTATTATAAGGCACAATTAGTATATGGAAATGAACAAATCTCTTGGCCTTTTGTAAAGGAGTAAGGTCAACTTTGGGACCCACTTGCACAGTTTCTCCTACGCATTGTGGCTAAAGCAATAGCTTGACATTTTGGGAATTACATTTATTTGTTTTCTTGCCAAAAGTTAGACGATAAGATTGACACGACTCTCATGTTGGTTTGGTAAATACGAAGCTACAGCCAGCAGGTGGCTCGCTTAGCTTTAGCATGAAGACAGAAGACAGAGGGAAATGGCTAGCCTGCCCAAAGTACAAATCTACCTACCAGCATTCATACAAAAACTGTGTTAACAAAATAATTTGCTCTTGTATGCTGGGTTAGGGCTAAGGTTCGCAAATCCCCAGGATGCTAAGTTGTTGGCAGTGGCTTCATATTAAGTGAAAAGACATGAGAGTGGTAACAATCTTCTCAATGAACTCTTGGCAAGAAAGCGAATAAGCATTTTCTTCCTTTTAAAGAACCCGTTCCTCCTGCTGACGTGTCCTTTAGCAAGACGCCGCATGTCTGCCAACTGCAGCACAGCTGCTCTGCCGCTGACCCTGCACTCAGCGCTCCGTCTGTAAAACATCACATTTAGCAGAAAATATTATCATAAATTATTGTTACTCACTCTAAGAGGATAATGGATTTTTAGTGCACTACCATTAGGGAGGGCTTTTGTATTTTCCCTTACCCTATTTTATTTTAGTGCTGGCCTCTACTGTGATCATCACATTGTAAAAGTGAGTGGTCAAGCTTATGCAGCATTGAGCTCACTGTGAGGACCTATATCTTACTGTTTTGGACATACACATGTACTATTTACCCTTGCTAAATTGTGGGCATTTCTGTATAATATTAAAGCACTAATATGGTTGTACTCAGTGTTTCTTCAAATATAATAATTGCTATTTTCTTCAGGCAGAACAAATTTCTACAATTTGTAGGTTTTGATGATATTGTTTTAAATTCATTTTCCCTCTTTAAACAATGAACAATGATACTCCGGCCTCAGGGCGAGCGCTCATTGTTCAGGATGAAGAGAGTCCTCCATTTTTCAGTCACATGTGGTTAAGATATATTTTTATTCATTTTCCTTTCTATGTAGGGGATTCATTTCTAAATAGGTAATGTAATCCCTGCCACTGCACCGCAAATTGAGTAGGACAAAACAAATAAGGGAATCAGTGTGTTTACGGTTACACCGTTTTCCCAGTGACCTTGAATGCTGCCTTCAATCAACTACAGTATGCTGTGTATGAGGGAAGAGTTTTTTACTGAGAGTTTACTACATTTATTAACCCATGTGCTTCTGTCTGTGCAAATTGCATAAACAATATTTTTTGTCATAGGCAGCTTCCTTTATGGCCTGAACAGCCAGGATCCAAATTGGTAATCAAACTGGAGGTGTTTTAACTTTCTTTGATTACAACCACAGCATAGCTGCCTCTCCTTTTTACAGCTCTGTAATATACAGGCATTCCTAGAAGAAAACTAATTATGTTTTGATGAAGCATGCTCTGAAGATTTATAACAGAGGAGCCTCTGCTAGAGCGATTTGTTATCTTAGATTTACATGATTTAAGAAAACAGATAAGACAAAAAATAAAGGTGAGGAAAAATGTGTAATTAGCTCAGTAATATCTTTAACATCAATTGAATCTGAGGAGATTAATTACTCCAGTGTTGTGATAATTTTATTACAGAAAAAGTACTAAAGAAGTAAAAAGTGAAGTACTGAAATACCCTCCTTCTCCTTCAGTAGAGGTAGTTTTGGGGATTTCACTGCTTTCACATCAGCTGAAAAATTATATGTACTTCTCAACAGATGGATAAATCAACCAAAACTTTAAATGATGACTATTATGTGTTGTGTATTTGGACTGAAAGTAGGTTGTTTGAAAGGCAATGGAGATAATTTCTATCAGAGAAAAGCAAAATTTTATTTTAAGCAATAAGTCTGAATCTGCAAAATAACTACAGCTAATGTAGATAAATGTAGAGATGAAAAGAGTGAAATATTTCCATTTAAAATGTTGCATACTAAAAGTGAAAAGTCTAAATATACCTAAATGTTTCTTTCCACCTCTGGTAATAAGTAGGTTTTTTTTTTACAATATACTTATATTACTTATATTGTGCAGCTCTGTGTTCAGCTGGCCCGAGGCAAAGGTGAACTCAGCTGCTCTCTAGCACCTCGGGGGGCCGCCCCCCCAGAGGGAGGAAATGACAAATTGGTGGTTGCAAGTTGAAACTTTGAATCTTTAAAATGTCAACTTTTCAGGATCTGGCTGGATGACAGTTCAGTTTTAGGATCAGGATTTGAAAAGTTTTGAGAGGGTTTGATGTGCTAAACAAGGATGAAAAATTGTTTCAGTACTTGAAAGAGCATGAAATTCTTTACATAGTTTGAAAACATTAAAAATATAATTTACATGAATAAAATGTAACATCCTTTGTTCCAATTTTTGAGTAATTCCTTATTCCTTATTATAAGTAATATTTATAGCACATTTTAATAGAGCACCTGCAGTGCATGAACCCATGGTTAGAGCAGCATGAGCCTGCGGTGTCACCGATCACAATATTGACATGATAATGGAATCAAACAGTTCAGTGACAGACACAAATGGATTCCTTGCAGACTCCCTTCATTTTTACATAATATTCGTCAGCTACAAACACACTGACAGATCTGAGCAGAGAGCTGCACTGCATCACATTCACAGCAACTTGCGCAGTCTGTAACGCCTGAGGTCTCGCATGTAACCTTCACACACACCTTTGCTCACATGCAGAAGGCTGAAGCACGAACACATGAGGCTTTCATGGCCGCATCCCGCTGTGTAGAGGGGGCAGCAGCGCACTTGCAAGCAACACATAGCAGCAGTCTTTCATGCACTGATAAACATTACGACAAAGAGTGAAAGGTGTGCATTGCAACTAACCTCACAGCACACAAGGATCCTCTCGCAGACTCTGCGGGCTTGTAGGTATATGGGCACCATGGGTAAGATTGGCTTGGCTAAAGAAGTACGTACAAATTTCACTGTGCAGCTGCGCAGCAGAGTGGAGTGTGGGCAAAACCTACTAGAGGGCGAAGCCAGTGTGAAATGAAACAGGTGTTTCATGCTGGCATCACGCATCATTGATGGAATATGTGTTTGAGTGTGTGTGTGTGTGTTTGTGTTTGTAGGCAGCATCACAGAGAAACAAAAGAAAAAACAAAAAAAAAGTAAAATAGTGTAGTCAGTATTACATAACTGTAGTTCATTACAACAATAATTATACACCGTTCTGTGCCCAGTGCAGACTATATCCGGTATATTAGACACACAAAAACGGTTATTCAGAGTATCCCTCAGGCCAGTATGGGGAGGATGTGGAGATAAAGGCAGAAAAGGGGCTGCAGCAGCGACGGTGGCTGATTTAACAAAAGGATCCCTGACCTTAGCAGCTACCAGCAGCATTTAGAGGGACTGGAGGAACAGGATCGGACCAGAGGTGAAGAGATAAAACATGATGATAATAGTAAATAGGATAAATAACAAAGTTCACTGGAGGTGTAAGCAGATGCAGAGTAGAGGAGATGGTGGGTGGTAGAACCCTAGAGGTTGCAACTTATTTATATTTCCATGTTTATGCTTATTTCCATTTTTTTCCCATCCCTCTCTCTCTCTCTCTCTAGGAAATAAAACCTGAGGCTCTCATCTGCAACATCAGCAGCAGTGTGAGCAGAGGTGCTTTCTGTCACTTTGACAGGACGTAGAGTTGCTATACAGAAAGAATATAGGAAGGCTATTATCCTGACACACAGCACACACAAACCTACTGTAGAAGCAATTTCATACATGAAGATATACTGTAACTCAAGTCCATTTATTTCCATATGTGCAAGCAATAGGGGAATATCACTCACATTCATCCATGGGGCTGCAAAACAAAATAAGAAGAGACTATATTGCCCAGCTCTCTTTACAAAGCGTGCCGTGAGCCTGAGAAAAACCTCCTTTCCTTATAGCTGTTCATGCTCTGACTGGTCACAGCAGGAGGCCGCTCGGCTAAGAGCCCCTTCTGTTACCCAGGTTGTTATACTTGCACTTAAACACACTAGATCTCCCTATCTGTATGGACGGGACACGTAACAGATGCATGAAGAAGGAGAGCAGGATAATTACATGTGTAAATGAACACACACACACACACACACACTTCTGAGGGTAGCAAATTTGCTCACAATATCCTTTCTGGCTCCTGTTGTCACCCTCAACTTAGATAGTTTCTGCAGGCCTCTCATGATTTCTAAGCTTTCTATTCTGTCCATGATTTAGCATTAGTAAATCATTCTGTACATCTCAGGTTTAAGTTGCTAGTATGTTTTATAGAAGCCTATTGGCTCCATTTGGTAAAGACATTCATGGTGGAGGATGAATCCTAATGGTTTTGGTGAACCACTCGCTTTTTATCCAGCACCGCTATGAGGTGAATAACCAATTCTAACATACCAAGCTCAAATGATGATCATGGTAAACATATCTGTTAAAAATCAGCATGTTAGCATTGTCCTTGTGATCCTCTCAGCATGCTAAATTTAGGACTATAAGTCAAAGCACAGCTGTACCTCAGAACAGCCTGATAGAGCAGCTAGCATGGCTGTCGTAGCTCACAGTGAGGTATTCACAATCACAACAAATGGCGGGTTCAATGTGTTTCAACCGTTCTCTTGATATTCATCATTGCATTACTGGATTATTTTCTTCAGGCAAAAGGCAACTAAATGATGCATACAAATGAAGAGTTTTATCCTAATATGATTCTGTCTGACGCAGAGTCATGGAAAATTTTATGACACATTTTCAGATGGGCTGTTAATTGTGTTAAATTAAAGTTGTAGTTTGATTAACTGAAATGCCACGCCTGTTTGGCGCAGGAGGAAATGTGCCAGACAGACCAGAACACAACAGAAATGTACAATTAACCACTCATCAGTCAGTGATTGTTGAAGCTAATGCCACATGTCTTCAGAGCCATTTTGAATGGTGTGTTGTCACAACCGTAGATCTCCTAAAGATATTCCTTTAAGAGAAAAAAAGAAGTGTAAAATTGATTCATCATTATTTTATGGGAGGTAATGTGCCTGACGATGTTTTGGCCAGGTGCTGAAACTTTCAGGAGCCTCCACTCATCTCCCCCCCCCTCCCCCTTTTAACCCACAATGTGTCTATTTTATTTTTGATTTCAGTATGGATCTGGCAGCCCCTTAATACTTACTGTACAGACATGAGAGTCGCATCGATCCTCTCATCTGACTCTTGGCAAGAAAGCACATAAGTGTACTTCTCAAAATGTCAAACTATCCCTTTAGGAAATGTCAAGATTCAGCCTCCTCTGAAAATGATGTTGTTACTCATATTAACTTACTAACTTTTTTCTGTATATTTTAACGAAATTATCTTAAAATCCAAATAGCTTTCCCGGATCATGAGTTAAACTTGAATGATTGGTTTTATTTCTTTATCAAGGGGTACTTTTCAAAAAAACTTTTGTTGTTAGAGTTGAAATCATAAGCAGCATGAGGGTGTTTTGCCTCAAGAGAAAATACCAGGAGGGACCATTAAAATCAATGTCTCATATTACTAAACTATGTTGCTCAGCAAGGTCGCACTTTATACGCCGCACTAAGCAGCAAAAATTTATGAAGAAAAAAAAGTCCTGTTGATTTTGTCGGGACCATAGGTGGGTCCTCAGTCCACAGAGATTAACCCTGATCTTTACAAGTGCCTGAACAAACTCCTGTCCTCGTCCACAATGATGCATTCAAAGCTTGATGCAGCACTCTTGTACAATAACAAGCTGACTGCCTTTAACATCAAACTGTGTGCAGAATTTTGAATCACAGCTGCCGAGAGATGGAGAGATAAAATAATCCTCACAGGTTCCCTAAAGGTTTGAATTTTCCAATGCAAAGGCTAACCAGGGTGGGTTTGTTAAGTAAGTTTAATAAATGAGATATACTGTATGATCACAGAGAGAATGTTAAACCCTAAGTGGCAACCACAAACCATAAATGACATGTCTGATAGGAGACAAAAATCCATCTGTCATGGTCTCTTTCCCCAAACATGTCTTGCCACAAAAACAGCCTTGTCTGAATGGTTTTGGTTTCATTTTCACCGCAAAAATAATTCATCTTTGCCACATGGGCTTTTTGCAGAATCAATATGTGGTCGCACTGTGGCTTATTTGTCTTTCTACAGTCGGGGTTGTACTTCCTGACACTGGTGCAGTGTGACGAAACATCAGAAAAGATATACAACATACAAACATTCAATTTTTTTTTATTTTTTTTTAGGCTCCTCTTAGTCTGAATGTTCTCAAAATCGTCTGCTGTGCTTTAAAACTTTCAAGTAAATTATTGAAGCAGTCTATAGCAATGAAGGCAATTTTCAAAAATACACACAAGGGGGAGAAGCACCCAGAGGAAAGAGGTGGTGTAGGGGAGGAGAAAGCAAACCAAACCTTATGTTATTATTAATTTATTTGATTCTTACCGCCCAAAGATTTAAAAGGAACATGGAATGAAACCGCTCCAGTCGGGTTTTTTAGCAACTCAGTTCATTTATTTATTCATCCCTCTTCCTCTCTCTTGCCCTCTCTCCCACTTAATGTATTCAAGACACGTATCGACAGCAAGAAAACACAACTCGTGGATCTTTGCACAGTTCAACATAGCACTGAGCGAGCTTTGATGTTTTAATATGTGTGGGCTTTCCATTCGTGAATAGGCAGGAAGCCTTGTGAATGTCCTCACAGAATCAGAGAAAGAACCCAACCAGTCTTTGAAAAGACCTCACAGCTTAACCTCTGTTTTTCAAGGACTGCAAATGTGTGATTCTTTTTCAGCAGATCAGTGCTTGTGTAGACTAGTTCTGCCTCATGTACGCACACACACACAAACACCCACCCACACACACAGTGCAACAAACTGTCATTAGTGGCCAACTACTGGTCATGGAAATGCAAAACAATCAGCTAGAGAAAATTATATATATACATATATATATATACACACACACACACATACATATATAATGGTGGCAACGTAAGGGACAGAACAATACAGAAACATGTAGTTCAACACCCCTTTTTTAACTTGCATTTTGATTTGTGTGCACTTCTGAATATTCTAAAATTGATCATTCCAAGCCGACAAAGATATATTGTATGGTTATCCATCATGCTGTATCACACTCCATTCTACAATATCCTGTCCTTTCCTTTATTGTTCTGTCTCCAGTGTGTCTCAAGTGGCTGCGAGTGCCAGTGTTCACAGATATGGCACGTGAGTTTGTCGAGCAGCTTTCTGTCGACCGCAAATTCCAACTGTGCTTTGACCACAAGCCATCAATTACCAATCACATTATAGGAGATCATCCATAAAGAATTAAAGCTAAATGCAATGAACAGATGAATACGAAACACTGGCCTACATCCACAAGGATGGGTCAGCAGTGCTGATGGTGATAAGCCTGCTGTAGGTGTCAGGTCTGGTGCCTCGCCAGTGATTTGATTCTAGGACTGTTGACCGCTGTAGCTACAGTGCGTCATTTTGCCGCAATTACCAATTTGAAAACATTTCTTTTCTGAATTTTTCACGTTTTTTTTATTCTATAGACGTTTTTAAAAACTCAAACAAAGAAAAAACTGTTAAATTACACATTACTCATCCTATTTCTTTGGACATTATATAACTTACTTCTCAGCGACAACATGTATCACTCACACTGCTTGTGACATTATTTGCTAAAAAACTAATGTCAAAATTACAGGAACTTCCTTTTGTAATATCATATTGACACCTTTATTTGTACTTTTATATCATATCATTATATACAGTATATCATTTTAATTATGACATTGGAAATTTTCTGGCCATTAAGTGAAAGACTGTTTTTAGTACCGAACTGCATACAGAAATTTGTATCACAGCTGCTGAGAGACAGGGATATAAAGAAATATTCTTTCCGGCAAAACAGTGTGTGCTTACAGTATTTTGGAGAGCTTTTTCCTGAAAACTGTTGGGATCTTTCCGTGAGAAAAATACCTGGGTCAAAATCATATATTTTTACAAATACAAAGGACAGTAGATAGCTGGTTTGGTTATATAGGGTTAATTCAGATATATGTTCACACAGAGCTATATTCTGCTTTGACTGAAATTCCTCTCAGCACCAGAAGAAAATGAAACCCTAAACAGCCAACAACATAACAACAAAAACGATGACTATAATTGTAGAATATAATTCCACTCAGGTCTGATGACAACTATCTCTCTTTTCCTCAACACATATTGCCATGGTGTCATTTTCCCTGTAATTTTGCCTTATGGGCCTTTTACAGAATGCACATTTATATCACAATATTGTTGTATATTGTGATATTATACATTTTCTGGGAGATTAACTGAGAAATTGTTGAAATAACTTGGCAGGAATGTGTTTTTCTGTTTTTTCAGCCAAATTATATCAAGGTAATTCATCACATTGACGTGAAAACTGACAAAACTCCAATACTGCCTTAAAGCGGTTCTGCTCATTCATTTGCAACATTGCTCACAGTGGTATAAACAGTGCAGCAAAGTCTCTGTGGGCTGTCAAATTTATGCCTTCTCACAGGATATATCCTGATATCGCCCACCAGGACACATTTTGGCTAACTCGCCAAAATATTGTTGAAGCGAGAGATAGCAACCTCGCTGAAAGCCAAAAAATACCACCTCTTGTGAGAGGAGTATATCATTGGTGTAAGTGTTCATTAGTTAACACCAAACATTTCTATATATCATTTAAGCACAAATGTTGGATTGAATCTTGAGACTCCTGTCAGAATGAAGAAATAAACTAAAAGCATCCTGCAACATAGCTCCGATGTGGGTCCTCACGCCATGTGTGAGCGGTGCCATTATTGTAAAACATACTGAGCACAGAGTATATTATAATGTTTACTCTGTTGCATGCCTTCGCATGAATGGCCAGTGGATCAATACAGTCTCAGCAGCGCACGCTACCTGTCAGTGTTTTATGAGTGTCATCACTTGACTGATAATTTGCCTGAGATGAAGGAATCCCAGGAGGTGGAGGAAAAGACAGACAACCTCCAAGATAATGTATACAGGCCAGAATATGAATCCAAACCTTAGTCTCCCGAGGATATTTTGCATTGGGAGTATATCTCGGGAGGGGTCTGACTGAAATAAACCAGGAGCTTTTTCATCAAATTCAAAACAGCACAAAATGATCTGTAAATCTGTATTTCAGATCTCCCTCTGTCAAATGCGAGTCGCTGCCATACTGGCGTGAATATACACAAAGCAGGAACAAAAAGTGACCTTTGACAGTGAAATCTGCCTTGGCGGCTTGGTTAAGTAGTGATAATGGATGATTAAAATTCAACTTGTTAGTAGAGACTACGAAGGGATTGTCTGAAATCAGGACAAAGGCAGCAGACTGAAAGTGCATGTGGATTATAGGTGCAGGTGGGAACGTGCAGAGTGAGCACATGGAAACGTGGAGAGAGAGGGGAGGGAAGAGGTCGAACAGACGAGATGGTGCGATGACAAAAACTGGAGGCAGGTGCTGCAAACACATGTTTTTCTAAATAAACATAAGATGCATAACCCAATGCAACATGTACTTAATAAAACATACAAAAGACTTAAATTCCAATTAAATAGTGCAGTACTGATACTTACTTTGCAGTTGTCAAAGTCTGACCAGTGAGCATCTTGACAATGCCTTGCCCAGCAGATGCCAGGAGTCTGCAGAGGAGCCAGGGTTTTCCAGCTGGTCAGGGACTCCCATATGGTCCAGATGAATAACTGGCTCCTGCGTGGTCCAGTCTACACCCTGTTCAGGCCTGAGCTTCCCTGATTGACAGAGGGCCAAAGCCTCTCTGTTGTTCCAGATGGTGAATCTCAAACTCCCAAGAGAGACCTGTTGAGTATTCCAAGTGGCTGAGAAACTACTCAGAACCAATCATTGCTAGGCATGAATGCGCACAGGAGTGTGTCTCCGTTAGCTCTGCTATTGTGTGTCTCTTTATGGCTGGTAACCATGACAGTGTCTCTGCTTCTTGAGAGCAGGCCTAAAGAGTGCACGTGATCCACACTGTCTATCCAAATAGGACCAGTTAGGCCTATAGGCATTTTTCACAAGGAAAAGTTTTCTTGCCGGCTGTTAAATGGGAAGATCGATACCAAACTGTACTAAATATGTAGCTAGGGCCAACGACAGGTTAGCACAGCTTAGCATGAAGATAACTTGGCTCTGATTCCAAAGGTAACAAAAATCTGCCTACCAGCACCTTTAAGTGGCAAGAAAGCAAATAAGCTCATTTCCCAAAATGTCAAACTACAAAGATGATTTTGTTTGTTATTTGAGGGGCTTAAATTTATAGTTACTCTACTTTTAAAAAACTTCTCCCAAACCTTGCTGGAAAACCTCTACTCTGATATGATTTGTTGCATCTGTTGAGTCAACAAAAAATAATCTTCTGACAACACTAGATTTACTCTCAAAACACCATGAAGAGCTCTACCCTTGTCCTGAACAACTGCTTATTTGAAAACAAAAATATGAAATCTACAGATAGAAGTGGCAAACAGCTGGGAGGCAGAGAGGCTGCGTGGGTGACGAGATGGCAGAGTCGAGGTTGAACACCGCTCAGGAATTCCCTTTGACTCGAGTGGAGAGCTGGAGGAGGAGACGCTCACATAGCTTTGTATTAAAATAAAAACTGCTGTGTGACTGCTTACTAACAAGAGGGTCAGGAAGAAGGAAGCCAGGGAGGGAAAAGTGTCTCAATGATACATAACAGTCTGGTGGTATAGAGAAAAAATATTGGCATCAAATTTACATTACCACATCTACATATTATTAATTCATGCCTCAAGTCTTAGCAGTTAAATCAGGCAAGCCCACTCAAACATAATCAGAGGTCTAAATTCCAAACAAATCTTGTGTTCCCAAACTATCATGACTCATTCCTTTTTTTCCCCTCATACGTCCTCTCTTTCTTCTCTGCGTCTCCCATCTTGTTCTCCCTTCTTTACTCCCATCGCTCTCTCTCGCAGAGAGCTTCATAATAGGATGCAGCCCACTGTATCTCATCCTCACGGAGAACCTCTTAACTCTTTTCTTTATTTCCCACCAACCCAAACGTCAAGTCTGAGACAAGCTAGATGTCAAGGTCACACAGTGTCAGGCTGAGGCTGACCTTCAACAGGTCTGGCTCTGATATCTGATTCAAATCATTTGCACAATTTAGAGTAAACCTGTGGTCTGTGGTTTTGATAACCACAAAGTAGTGGTTCTAAGTAGTAACTGAAAACAGATGCAGCATGTCCTGAATGGTAATGAGAAGAAGTGCAGTTCTTTCAATGTTCATCCTGCAGGGGGAGTTCCTTCTGCACATCCTAATGCATTCGGGCTTGAAGATGGCACTGCTGTGAGGAACGCATTTAGGCAGCAAAAAAAGAAAAGAAAAAAAAGAGAGCAGAGCAAGGTGATTAAATTTGAATGCATGTGCTGCTGTACATTGAGGCGAAGGTACATCCAAATATAACCTCAAATTTAGTTCTGCTTGTGTTCCCTTAAAGGACCAGAGGATAACTTCTCTTAAAAAGGGCATGTTTATTTTTTTCACATGAGCTTGATAAGTAAACCAATATGAGCTGAAGATACACACATAGACACATTAAAAACAGTCACACCGAGCTGCTCCTCTTGGTCAGCATTTCACTCTGTTACATAACTGTCTGTTCCCTACAGCGGAGGCATTTTGATGCTGTTTTAATCCACTGGCTTATCTCTGCTGAGTCTTGACCAGAGCTGTGTGTGTATGTGTGTGTGCATGTGTATCACATTCATTATGCATGCATTTGTAGACCCCCTGCAGCTGCTAATAGATTCTCTATTTTTAAAGAGCTTGTAGCAATATTACACATGTAAGAGAGCATGCAAACACGCTGAGGCAGGCTGAAGCACACACACACACACACACACACAATAAAGTGGATGATGTGTCTGCACAATAAAGGGGGTTAATATCATCAGCTCATGGAGTAGTAGTACATAGACAAAAAGGACTACAAGAAATAGCAAACACTACACTCAAAAAAACTGCTGAGTTAAAAAAAATAACCGAACCTTGACCCCACCCCCTGGTAACTATGAGGCAGAACACACGCTGGGTTGGTCTGACCCAAGTGCTGGGTTTTACCATTTAACTCAGAATGCTGGGTTGTTCGTTTGACCCAACCTAGAGAGTGAAATTAACTCAACTGCTGGGTGACACATTACCCATAAACTGTGTTATTTCCTATCTTACTGTCTTGATACTTTTATATTCAATAATAAATATGACAACAACGGTATATTATATAACGCTTATGTTGTGTACTTAACTATACAAAAAAAGGCAACTGGGGCTATGCATGTAATGACATTTTACAAATTTTCTTCCAAAATTAGGTTGCGATGTGATATTATGCGTGAATACAAATAACATACAATACACTGCGTGCTAGAGAAACTCCCAGGTAGGGAGGCACCGCTTGGTGTAATTGATGTCAAACAGGAAGAAAGAAATAATGTGGAAGGTCTGGCCTGTCGTCACCTCATCTCCAAGACACAGAATGTGCAGGAATTGCTGACTGGTCTCTGCTTTTTCCAAATGCTCGACCATGTTGGTCCCCATGTGTTAACTACACATCAGTCACTTAGTGCTGCAATATAAGTGACATTTAAGTTATCTAGCTTATTTTGTGTTGCTTTCAAAATGCAAAAATGTTATTGAAAAAATAATATTTTATGTAGAGAGTAACGGCCAATTTAGCAGCTAACGCTACTGACATTTGTTCACATTGCATTGATTTAAAATTCATTCTGCTATCATGTTTTACATTTTGAAACACTGGCAGGTAAAGTACCTGTCACTCTTTCATTTCACATCAATATTGAATTTGTGATTAGCAGCTAATGTTAATGTCACTTTTTCATTTTCCCATGACATTCCCTCAATACCCTTTATCGCCTTTGGTGGGCCATGCTAAACGTAACGCTGTACCCATTTTTTTCAAATGCACTCCTGATGACCTTCAACTGTAATCTGCCACAGGTCATGACTTCCTCTCTGTCTCGGTCTGAATGGGCTCTTACCCTCTTATCTTACCAAGAGGACATAAGCCCCTCAATCCTCTCATCCCTTCCTGATGATGTCAGAGTCCTCAGAGACTCAGACCACCACAGGCTCTAGAGAGCAAGATGAGGAAAGAGGGTGGACACATCTTTGGCAGCCTAATTTGGTTTGCCTAGGCTCTTTTTAAATGTGTATGTGTGTCTTTGTAATGGGTAAATGCTAACAGCTCATCATAATCTCTTCATTCTCATTCCACGCCATGCTCAACTGCACCACCCTCCAAATACCTCCCTGATAGCCCCAGAAAACCCTGCACCCAGTGTGGGAGGAGATGAGTTATTGGAGAGGATGCCCAGCTCCTGGAGGATGATCACTTTGTAAGTGATTAGTTACAATAGAGTTTGTTGGAGTAGATTTTACACAGCAAGGCAGCATGTACAGCAAATACAATGCCCCAATGGGTTCCTTGTGGTCAGCGGATGTTGACGCATTAGTTATAGTAATGAACAACAGAAGCTAAATGTATACAAAGTGTACCGCGCTGTCTTGTTTGGCACACAAGCATTTTTGCCTCCGGTTCCTAGTCTATTCAGACTGACATATTACAAACAAACCAGGAGCGTAACATAAATGACCAGGGATGACAATACCTCATTCCCTGGGCAGTTTCTGGGACCAATCATGCATTATCAGTACAACCTGGACTCAGTTCTTATAGTGACTGACAGCACAATCCGCTACTCATAAAGATATAGTTCCACATTTTGGTAAATCCACTATTTTGCTTTCTCGACAAGTTAGATTAGAGGATTGATGCCACTTGTCCGTATGCAACATATATAGCCGGAGGCACCACCTGCTTAGCCTAGTTTAGATTAATGACTGGAAATGAGGGAAACAGAAAGCCTGTCTGTGTCAAAAGATAAAATACACCTATCTGCACCTTTATAGCTCAATGATTAACATGACACATCCAACGTTTTTCAAAATCTCTACAAAAACCAAAGTTTCTTAGCCAGTTACTGTTCCCAGCAAAGTTACAGTTCTTGGCCAAGCAAATATTAATCAGTCAGCTTTAGAGGAGCTGTTTGGCAAATTGTGTTACCTAAGTAATGCCAATTGGCTAGTGGCAGTAGCTTCATTTTCACTATACAGACATAAGAGTTGTATCAATCTTCTCATCTAACTTTTGTCAAGAGAGCTCACAAGTGTATTTCCAAACATGTCAGATGTCATATGTAATATCTCTTCAACCATCCAACGAGCATTTCTGATGGTGTACAGTGGAGCCAAAGTCGAGCATTGATGAGAGCGGGCTTGGAGAAATGAGACAATGGACCGTGACAGGCTTGACATGAGAGGTAAGGACAGATGTCCATGGAGTGAGAAAGGTGTAGGCAAGGTTGACCACCTTGCAGACAGCCGAAGGTCACAGGCACAAGGACCTACACGTGGCCAAGGCTGCCAGCTTGCACAACTCAACCCTGGGAAGCAGATCAAGAGGGGACAGGTAAAACTAACTTGCTCATGGCTTCTCCTCTGCTCAGGAACCAAGGTAATAAGGACTAGTGTAGGAACTGGGGAGCATTGTGGGCATACTCTACCCCAAAGGAGCTTGCAGGCAGCTGGAGGGCAGGTGCAGAATCGTAGGTCCGGATTAAAAAGAGAGGTTAGTATGCACAACACAGAAATTAATCAAAGCAAAAGAGCTAAGAGAGGAGGATGGAGCAGCTGTCTCCATGACAATAGTTTTTTCTTTTTCAGCAGGGTTTCTGTTCAGTGTTTGTAAATTGACCTTGTCTTTAATTGCTCACAGGAGCAGTTTCACTTCTACATTTATGAAAGAAATGATCAAAGAAATTGATGAATATGATGAGTAACATTCTGGCTCAGAGGGGAGAATTGTTGCCTCAAAGCATAAGGGACCTTAGGTTTAAGTAAGGATCTTTCCATGGGATGTTGTATGTTTTCTTTTCGTTTATGGGGTTTCCTTAAGCAGTCCGAAGACATGTGGGTCAGGTAAGTGGAAAACTGAATTCCCCTAGGGATGAATGCGCCCAGCTTTTGACAGCAACCCATCCAGGGGGTTTTCTTGGATAAATATCAGCGACCCTGTGACCCAGCAGGAACAAACAAGTGCAGAAAATAGATGCATGCACGCATTTTTATCTTTCCTTTACCTTTATGCTCTGAGGTGCTTTATTCTTCTTTCTCCTTTTGTTCACATTTGACAGAAGATTCACCTTTTAGTGTATGACTTATCGGATTTATCACCCATCATCTCTCTCTCTGTCTGTCTGTCTCCACTTGTTTCCTTTCTCTGTGGCTGAGGCCACGTGCTCACCCAGCAGGAAGCGGTTGCTGTGGCAGGTGTCGCGGTGAGAGCAAGGCTCACTAGCTAAGGTACCAAAGATTATGTAAACCTCAACAAGCTGACTGCCAGAAAACTACAAACATGGGAGTAATGCTGACAAAGGCTTGCTTCATCGCGAACAGATTGCACCTTCATAATTTATATCTCTTTGTGTGAAAGAAGGAGAGTGAGATGAGAGATGTTTTCTTTCAGAAAATGTCATTATAAACCACTTTAATCTAGTTCAGTCAGGGATGGTGATTTATCAAAACGCTGTTGAATCTCTGCTTTTCAAAAATGAATTTTAGTCAAATAAGTTTGTGAGTTTTGTGTACAGAGTGAAAACAATACAGCACAGACAGATGCAGTGGCTTGACATGACATAAGAATTTATCATCGTGGGCATGTTTTGTTTCTTATAGATGGCATTGTTGGCTACAGAATGAACAGATTGCAAAACAAAAATAAAAGTGAAAACTATTTAGTCTCTCAGTTTGAATCCCACCTTCCCTGAGTCACCGTACATTTCTACTGAATTATAAAGAAACAAAGTCCTGTGAAACCAAACTTTTTTGTTTGGCCCTTAAGTGTCGGCTACAAGGACGTCGACTTTAAGAAAACAAATATCATCACGAAACAATAAAGAAAACAACACAGCCCAAACTTACAAACTCAACAAGAATAAGAAGTTTCACAAAGAAACAATGATCCCATATTGGGTATATACACTGTCGATGCACATGAAGCATGTGCAAAGGCATGTTTACTCGCTCATTTTCAAACAGCACTGGTGAGGGTGGGTCATGACCACACCAGGTCAGTATTCCCATGGAAAACCACAGGGTGCTGGTGCAGAATAATTTCTATATGAAGCCAAAATCAATGGCATCCCAGCCAGTTTTCCGAGTCAGCCCCGTTAAATTCACTATTATGAGGCATCTTATGTTCAGATAGCCTTTCACCTTAAAAGTTACAGGGAATGTGAATATGTAGTAATTTCTTAAGATTTTGCAGTCTTGGACAGCGATGTTGTAACTTCACCCGATTTCCATATAAAAATGTCTAGTAATTTCTAATACGCAGTTTAAATGCAATCTCAGTGTATTTGATAAGGGAATGTTTTAAAGGTCACACACAATTCCAGCAAGTCATTTGTATCATATGTTACAAAGCATGTTGTGCTTGCAAGAGCCTGTGCATGCATCCATTGTGACTCCGTCTACTGACCCTGATGACATCCACTTCCACCGATCAAATCTGATTAAATCCTATTCCCCTCACTCACTCTAATTATTTTTTCATTTATACCACAAAGGATTTTTTTCCAAATCATTTTTGCATTATAACACCAGTGAATCACTATTACCTGTCACCATGATCCCAGCCTCTCAAAGATATCCTTTTCCACCCGTATGGTAATTTGCTTCAATGAGTAGACCCCTCTCTTTCAATGCAACTGTCACTAAGACATGATAGAAGTGTAGTCAGGGGATTATGTTGTGAATTGTCTTGGCCCTGAATATAGAAAGGAAGCGCGTGTGTGAGGTTAAGCAAAGGACAGATGTCTCGTAAGTGGCTGAGGGTCTGCGCTCAGGAATGAGCTGCAAACACACAACCTCCCTGGAGAACAGAGAGAGAGAGAGAGAGAGCACTTCAGAGATGAGGCAGATGAAGAAGAATACAAGGATAAAGATGAGTAATAATAGAAGAGATTACAATAGTTGTGACTTATTTGATGTGGCAGCATATTACAATAAGATTAATGCAAGACTCAGAAATTCTTACAAGCCATCAGACATAATATTACACGCCAAAAGCAACGTTTCTCCACTGCTTTTCAAGGAGTTTTATCATCAAAGGTTATGATAAAAAAATCTAAAAACATTTTTAGAGGAAACAACAATGACTGTTTGAACAACAACATGGCAGCTGGGTGGATTGTCCCTCCAAATCACCTGCGAGGTGATCCTGAGGCGGGCTGTCACTGCTGATTATAGCCCTGCCACTGATCGCCCCATTTCCTCTCTCCCACTGTGGATACTCTGGACAGACTTAAGCAATACACAGCGTCCTAATCCTGGCTGCAGGGAGACACGCTCATTTACACTAACACACACACACACACTGGGTAAGAATGCAAGCAGTCATGCATGATGTACTTGGACAGTTGGGGGATTAAAACACCAGAGGTGGATTCCAGTTTTAGTTGCATACAAAAGATAGAGAAAGGAAATTATAACAGCACGTCAATTATATCGCTGAAAGTGGAGATGAGAAGTGAGGTGCCAAAAAAAAAAAAAAAGGGCTTTCCCTTTTCAGGCTGAGCCAAGATGATTGGTAGCCCGTAACTTTGGCGCTGGCATTTACAACTTATAATGAAATGTACTGATACAAGCATAACATCATTTATAGAATCTGTCCTGTTATATCCAGTTTAAACATTGAATTATATCACTGTATTTCATCTCTTGATGGGCATACAGCAGGTGACCAGGTCCTATACAACACTCTCTGTGAAGCTAACCTTTAGTGTTAGAAATTCATCAATCCTATTACACCTTGTCACCTCACTAGATTGTGCCTCTTCTTCTGTCACCTGCCACCTCCTCTAATACACTCACTCGGGTCCCCTCCAACGTTCCTATTATATATATTGCAGCAGCATCTCGAGTGGAGTGTACGTCATTAGAGTGTGATGCTCTCTGAGGAGCCATCCACAGCACTTTTACCACTGAACCTCAGACCACGCTGTCAGAGCTCTGCAGTGCGTGTGGGTGCGTGTGAAAGGGCTTGAGTATGCATCAATGTACAAACACATAAACACAAGTGTCTTCCTGTACGTCAGGATGGAAGAGGACATTTACTGCATGAACAGGTTTTCAGATAAACAGGCATGATTCAGGGAAAAGGAAAAGAGAAAGAGAAGAAGACGGCAGTTTGAACTCTGTGATTGGACCCCTGTTTTCTTTGTGCTTTTACCAAATAATCTTACACAGATTTTCTGCCAGAAACAGTGGTTGATTATTTTCATTACTGATTAATCTGTAATTACTTTCTGGATTGAAGATGCCCTTTGGAGTGTTCTTGTCAGCAAACAAAAGTATGTCTTTATTCAAAATACAACAAAACAACAAAATACATCTGTAAAGTTGGTATTTTATACATTTTGACAGCATTGCATTGGTTACATTTATGTTTACTCGCTTACGCTCTTGTTCCCTGCATTTGTGTCGTGTCATTTTTTGATGCATTACTGCACATTGCGGAAATGTGAAACCATTGGCAGGACTGTATGTATACATGTGCATGTGCGTACTAGTATTAATGTACCTGACAAAACAGGGACACATTCATTAAAAATGGAAAAAAAAAAGAAAGGCTCCATGGAGCTACCAGAGATCCAAAACTCTACAGGGTACCTTTCATCGATGAAATCTTTGGTAGATGAAATGTCAGAAAAATGAAAAATGCATGTCATATTTTCTTAATCTCCAAGTTGATTGCTACAAATGTCTTGTTTTGTCCAATGAACAGTCCAGAATCCAAAGATATTCAATTTCACAGTGATATTTAACAGAGAAAAGCAGCAAATCCTCAGTTTGGAGAAGCTAAATGCATATAATTTTATTTATTTTTTTATTCTGTTCCAAAACAGTGTGCTCGAATCAGCACTGATTTATCATGATCTCAGATTCAATGTTTTAAGAGCAACAGATCAGCATGTGATGGCTGGGTGCATACCGCACTGAAGCAGGCAATGTAAGGAATGGGCAGTTATTATATAAGTGTGTATTGCCTTAAAACATTATTATCTACCTCGAGGCTCTTTCAGTGTTTTGTCAAAGGCAGGACAGTTACACAATATACGCGACTCCTTACCGAGAGCCACAGGGGCCCGGCCTAGTTAAACACCCCTGGCTTTCATCCAGTACCAGCTAATAAACTCAGCGCGGCCATGAGACTGCGAGAAATTGCAGTAATATGCAGCAGAGGAGGACAAATACACACATCAATGCACAGACACTCACACACATACACACAGGTGACAACGCTTCCCATGGGCATACAGTTATAAAATTAGATATAAAAGAAAAAGCCGTGTTGTCGACTCGTGTTCTTTTGCTCTTTTCATCACTCTAAAGCGGAGAATCACACATGCACACAACTGCTGTAAAATAACACATACGGTATGATATCCATTTTACCAAACAATGTTTTTTCATTATAATGTCATTTTATTTTTAGTAGTATAACAAAGTGTGTTAACTAAGAATTGAAACTGGTGCAAAGCGGCTAATTGCGCTATACGCACCAATGCCCCCATTTTCTCCCCTCAGTTCTGCCCTATGTACAGTACAGTATCCTCCAATTACTGTACATGAAGCTGCTGCGAGGTCGCCTGTGGCTCAGTCCATTAGTGTGTAAAGTAAGGGTGGGGAAGAGAAGACTGCGTCATTATGCTTTCAAAGAGCAGAGCTTGTGTGCACTCTGCACTAATAAAGGAGCTGTAATTGATGAGGATCCTGAGCTCCGTCTGAATCAAAGGCTACACGCTCTCCACCGTACAGGCAGGATGAAAACAGCATATTACTGCATCAGCTGCTCCTTCTTCATCAGTGGAGAGGGAGCAACACCCTCAGTGATTAGGAATAAAAGACACAGCTGGTTGGATTAATGCTGTCCGCATTCAACCAACAACATTCAATCCGACTGCATAATAGGACAATATGTGTTAGTAATAGTGTGTACATAAATCAAAACTCCCTCTTATCAGTATTTCCTGCCTTCTGACAGCAACAGACACCACCTAATGTTTTTAACAGGCTCCAAAAAGCAGAAACTGGCAGATTGCAGAGGGATGACATGCAACCAGAGGAAGCCTTCAAAAAGTCTTTTAAGTATTTATGAATGATGCGATGTTGGGAGTGAGGGCATATAAAACCATATGTTGAACCTTTTGTTGAAATAAGACAGCATGCTGTTAATATATTCTAATGTGATCAGGGATCCAGGGCCCAAAAACAGCACTACACTGAGATTTCAGGGCCCAGATGTACCGTTCACATACAGAATAATAATATGCATATGCAATTTCCCACACATAAAATGGTATTTATATGCTTAAGATCATTGCTATGCATGTTCTCCTAGAGCTCTGGGTAATATGATAAAGTGGGGATGGATATCAACAAAATATCGACTAATCAAAGGCTAAAAGGCTAGAAGACCAGAAGCGACTGGTCAAACCAGACCAAGTGAGGCTGTAGCAACTAAACCCTCGAGTGTTTTCTGCAGCATCTTTGATCCATTCAACTGAACAAAATCATTTATTGCCTTTTTTGACACCAGCCAATGACAACTGCCTATAACTGAGGCACATACATGTTATAAATAAATGATACAAGAGCCATGAGTAGCCACAGCTGAGTGCCTTGACTGCAGGTAATGATGGCTTGTTGGAGGACCTTATGATTAGACACAGTCAATGAAATTGCATTATTACTTTTCCATCATTTTCATTGATAATTCTATAGACAGGCAGAGTATCATCATACAAACATGTGATTTACTGCTAATTGTGAGAGTGGAAATCAGGTTTGTGCACATATGCCTGAGATTAATAAAATAAAACAATACATATGCAAGGCTTTAGAACAGAGGCAAAAATTGTGTACAGTGTGTGTATTTCTAGTTTTACTCGTGATTCTTCAACATTTTATACATCTGACCCCAGGTTGGACCTTAAACTCACTCTACAAAAAACGTCACTTCTCTCGCTGGGTTTTTTTCTGCCAGACAGTCTGTCTGGAGTAATAATCTTTCCATTTGATGGCCTCTGTAGCTCATCCCTCCGGTGTCCACTAACACTATTTGTGTCTCAACCTCACATACACACAAAGCCACTCACATCAACATGCACACTGGCACAGACAGCCACAGTCTGAGCACGGCAGGGATTGACCCCAGGAAGTCTCGGGTGTTGATTCTTGTATTGTTAAACGCATCTGCGGTCTCAAAAAATATAAATGCACTGAGCACTATAAGATGATGAAAACTCAGTGGATACTCATGACTGATGGCCGCAATCACCTTAGCACAATGAAAAATGGATTGCACAAGGAAACAGAGCAGTGTGATAAAAATATCACACTGCGAAACGGACGGAAATGTGTCATCCTGTCATCCAAAAGTGGTGCATGGATGCCGTCCCTGCGGAGAGCCGAGTCAATCACCTCTTGTTAAAAATGACAGGCAAGGAGACAAAACAAATTACGCAGATGGAGACATGTTGCTGACAGGATGTAGAGAATGGACCAGACTGACAGATACAGGAGGATAAGAGACACAGTGGCAGTCTGGTGAGATCATGATTCAAGATTCAAGAACTTTTTTGTCATTGTGCAAGAACAATGAAATTGCAATTGCGTCAACCTCAAATGGTGCTTTTATATTTAAGACAAGAAATAAAGAAGACTGGAATGAGAAAGAAATATAAAATATCTGCAATAAAAATAACATATCTAAACAATATAAGTTCAAAATACAACCAATGTAAAATACTAAAAAGTGTAAAATACTATCAACAGATGAATGACAGTTGAATTACATGTGAAGTTGGTGTAGAAATATTACACATAATCAGTGGCTTAAAATGAAATGTAAAAATGTCACATGCTCCAATGATGGCAGAACATCAGTCTTCACTGAGGAGATGTCTGAGTTCAATAGTGCCACAGCGTTTGGAAGACGTTTTTCTGTTATTTGTGTGTGTGTGTGTGGATTGATCTGAAGCGCCTGCCTGATGGGAGGAGCTTACACAGATGATGCCCAGGGTGTGTAGTGTCTTTTATGATGTTGTTAGCCCTCCTCACACAGTGTGCTGTGGAGTCGTTCTACTGATGGAAGCTCAATGGTAACAATGTCCTGTGCTGTTTTCACAACAAGCTGGAGGGCTCTTTCGTCAGCTTTGATGCAGCTGCTGTACCAGGCTGTCATGCAATTTGTTAGGATGCTCTCTGTAGTGCATCTGTAAAAGCTGACAACCTGCTTTTGAGGGAGTTTGGCTCTCCTTAGCTTCGTCACAAAATAAAGGCGTTATTGTGCCATAGCCACCACTGCAGAGGTGTTGTCAGCCCCGGAGAGGTCTTCTGTGATGGTGACTCCAAGGAACCTGACACTGGGGTCCACAGCCTCTGAGTTGTTGTCTACAGGATCACATTTTATCTTCTTGGTAGTCATAAAATCCATGATAATCTCGTAGGTGTTTTTGGTGTAACACATTGTCAGGTTCTGAACCTCTTCTCCCTGTATGAGGCCTCATTGATGTCTGATACAAGTTCAAGGACTGTTGTATCATCAGCAAACTTAGCAATAATGTTTGAGCGGTGGACGGCTCAGCACACAGCCCTGGGGGACGCCGGTGCTCAGGGTGAGGGTGGAGTCTGTGTGCCCAGTCTGACATATTGCAGTGGTTGAGTAGGAGAGCCAGTATCCACTTACATATGTAGTCAGTGCTAGTGTGGGGAGTTTGTCGACAAGCTTTTTCGGTATGATGGTATTAAATGCAGAGTCGACAAAGAGCATCCTGACTGTATTGAGTGCCACACAGATGGTGTCCTCGGTCGATCTGTGTGCCCCATTGGTAAACTGGTGCTGGGCTAGATCAGCTGGGACAGTGTCTTTGATGTGGATGAGTACCAGTCATTGAAATAATTTTGAATTGAAAGGGGTTAGAGCGACTGGTCTTTAGTTGTTGGGACAGGTTATCATAAGTGTTTTGGGGACCGGCATGATGTTTTGATGATGATATGAGGCATGCAGGGACGGTGCATGAAAATAAAAAGAGGTTGAAAATGTGTGTTAATACCTCTGTGAGTTGGTCGGTTCAGGCCTAGAGTACACACCCTTGTACACTATCAGGTCCAGCTGCTCCCCATGTGTTATGGTGTCGAGGGTCCACTGCAAGTCTGCGGGTTTCCCAGCAGTTTGAAATTGACTGGAGTTTGATTATTGTCTATGTGAAACCCAACAAAAAAGTTAAATTCCTCAGCTAAGCAGTGTTGCTGCTGGTGTATGCTATGTGTTATTTGTCCTTTTGTGACCCATGATGGACCAGATGCCTTGCCACATCCTCCGTTGGTTGGATTTACTGTTGAAGGCCTCCTCTATCTGTAGTTTGACCAAGTTACTGTTGATGGATAGATAAAAAACGGATCCAAAGGTAAACAGACCGGGAGAGGAGCAGGCAGCTGAGTAGGTGGCTTGATGACTGCACCAGACATGGTGGACAGACAAGATTAAAATAGTGAGGCTAGACACACACTGACACAAGCCAGCCAACCAAAGGCACTTAATGCATCACAACTGTGTCAGACAGCAAAACGCAAACTGCCACTGTGACATCTGGAGAGGACTTGGAGAAAGTTGGCTGTTGGTTAGGTCACATGTCCAGCCCTGGGTTAACTACTCCCAGCAATAATCGGCTTGGACAGGGAAGACAGGCTTAATGAAGGCTAAGCCATGCTTTCAGCCTCTCCGAGTGGTCAGTGGTCAAAGGTTAGGAGCTTAGCAGCGGGACACTGAAACAAACAAACTCCAAACAAAGTGGAGGGCACACATAGGAGAGTGTAGTAAAAAAAAAATTGGGTATTAGCATATTTATGGCTTTGAAGTGACCACACTCATGCATATGAAAATGCTACATTTCATTGCTCTGAAAGCATTTTTTTCTTCTGCCAAAAAAGGAAAGCTGCAGCAAGAGTCATGCAAAGAAGTCCTGCATTTCCCCCGTCCCCCATGTTTTATTCAAAAAAGAAAGGAGAGATAAAAAGGAGGATAAGAGGAAGAAAAAAGGCAATCGGGGGGAAATGAGGGGAGGAGAGATTTCCTGTCCCATCCAAGGGCATGGCAGTGTTCATGTTCTCAGTCGGCACCATCTGCTCCAGGAGCATGTCCGCCTGCCAGTGAGGGGAATGGTACAAGCGTCTGCCAAAGCATGCCGTAACACCAACACCACCATAACAAACAAACAAACAAACCTCACGCCACACACAGACAAGCACACAAACACACACACACACACACACACACACACACACACACACACACACATATACACACACCGCAGAGCAGCACATTAATTCTGCTCCAGCAAGTGTCTGCTGCAGCGTTCCAGCTATTAAAAATCTGCAATCTCTCTGGGTCTGCAGATATCTGTGAGACAGCAAAACGAATTTTCCAGGGGGGACTAACACGATGATGCAAAATAATTACATTTCTCCAGGAGAAATAAATTAAGATGATACGGTCTTGTGAGTCGTATCCAGGTGCGGTGAGGAGAAACCGTCGGGGCCGGTAGCTGGTTGAGTCAGGCCCGAGGTTGCAGCATATGAGAGCACCCATGAGGGACCAGCAATGTGTGCCAATGTGCTACAGTCAGCTCAACTGCTGGCTTCTCTCGGGGGGGATTTTTGTGTGTGCTGAGTGTGCACGGATGTCTGCGTGTGTGTCATTGTGGCTAGGCGGCGGTGTGTATTCAGGGAGCACTGAGAGTTTGTGTGTTCCTGCTGCTGAGTCTGTCTGCCGCTGGGAGGGGGGTAATGAAGCGAGCTGCACCAGCCTAACACCAAGATATTTAGTAACCCCACACACACACACACACACACACACACACACACACACACCTATATGCACACAGTTGTTACCAAACAAACCCCAGGTAAGCTGCCATCAATGGACGAGTTAGTGACATGAATACATATCAGTCTTGCAAACAGGCAACCATGTCATTCATCTGCATTCACACGGGGACACGCACAATCTGTCATACAAACATAAACACACTGCTTTGACCCACTTATACTGTAGACACCACAGTCGACCTAGATATCAGCTGACATTCATCTCTTTGTAGAGGACTGCAGGCATCTGTCTATTGCCAACAGACATCTAGAAGGCACAGAAATGAATCACTTGTCAACACGTTCAATAGAATCGAGCAGATGGACACTCCACTCTGGACCTCGTCTCTGAGTGCCTGTAAAAACCTGACCCACACTAATGCTCTCACAGATCTCAGTGATTGTTACAAGCCTCTTGACAAGCAAAGACGAAGGGCAAGGACACTTGAATGTACGTGGAGAACAAACACACACAAGAGCGCAATGTAACATAGTTAAACATCATTATAGTTAACGTATATATATATATATATATATATAATGACGTAACTCATTTCACTGATGAGGCTAAAAGGCTTCACTCACTCAAATTATGAAAATAAATTTTTTCTAAAATAAATGTAGCAGCTGATTTTCTTTTTCAAAAGTAATTTTCGAGACTGTGAATCACCTCTCTTGCTTTAGAATGGAGGTGGAGACATCAGAGGCAGATATCTCAAAACCTCGACAAATAAAACCAAAACTATGCGCATGGCCAGATCTCACTAGCAGTGAGAGAACATACGCTTTTATGTCTTTTAGGTGAGCCGACCCTTTCATCTTAAAGACAATTTTAATGAGTATGTACACTTTCAATTTCTTCCCAGTTCTTCAAAGCCAAAAAAGGGAGGGGAGTGAGGGAGCTAGGTGGGGGCCATTCTGGTTGGATCTGCAGGCTGCACCTGGCCTCGATGAGTGCACAGAGGTCCAAGAGAGGACAGGAGACATCAAGGAATGTTACAAAGCTAGCTACTGTTAGTTCTCCTTAGCTTAGGTGATGATAGAGCCATGTATCCACCGTGGCCATTTTCACTTTTCACTACTTTCACTACTTTCACTATTTCGGTATTAGCTACCCTGACAACTGGCATTATATTGTCTGTAGAAAAGACAGAGCTAATGTTCCACTTTTTATAATTAGCGAGGCACACACTACCACAGTTGGGAAGTCAGCTGCAGAAACATAACACAGAGCCTTGGCTGTTTTGTTGCAGCTGTGGAGGGACCACAGAATTTCAGCTCCAGGGAAATGCATACAAGCTACTGTAGTTTGGAGCAGCAAAAGCAGTTATCGCACTCAATATGTGGATTTTTGGAAAATTTGTTGGTATTACCATAATACTCAGAGAGAAAATAAAAACCTGGAAGCTCCTCTTTAAAGAAAATACACACATAGTGGCCAAGATAACAGTAAAGTAATAATTTAACGATATACTGTGTATTAGGAAAGTATTCACTGTATAACTGAGTTCATTCTAGGTTCACTTACAAACCATTACCTGATTAAAAAGGAGAAAACGGCAACAATAATTTGATATTTCTATGAATAAAATACTGTACAAGTTTGATTCACTGATGTCTGTCATCTGTGCAGTTTTACATGTCTTGGTATTGAGCTATAAGGGTCCACAGAGTGTATCTGCCCAAAAACGTGTGTGTCAGTCGTTAAAAATCTTTTAGGTGATTGGGATGCACTAAAAAAAATTGATTTACTACAATAAAACACTGCAATAAAAATATTATAATAAAAATATTATGACACGGAAAGCGTTCTACACAGGAAGAATACAGTGTGCTTACTGCATGTCTTCCTGTGGGGCTGAAACCCTCTAACCAGATCTGTCTCTCCTCAGCCAAGGTCTCACCCATCCACGGATGACATCCCACTCACTCCTCTACGGGGGGGAGACAAAGTGCATAGACAACTTGTTTGTGAAGATTTATTACAGAGGTAAGCCTGATGTTCACATGTGGCCGGAAGTACACAGGATTCAACGCACACAAAGTTGTAGGTTACAATGAACTTTTCTGGTGGCATTATGCAGAAGAGGACAGTATAGAAGTGAGTCAAACATCCAGATGTTGATTAAAAGCCACCTACACTATTCAGTGCATACTGAGAGAGTTGGAAATCTTATTTTTTCTTATTCATTTAGTTTCATATATTTGCATTTTCGACGCCTTCTTAATGTCCATATGCTCAAACCCACAGAGTTTGCAACAGGACAACAAATCATTAAATCAATTTTCAGACACATATGTTCATCATCACGCCACTTTAACACAGAGAGAAATAGAGGAAAAGGAGAATAGAAGATGAGGCTCACTTTATAAGAAGTCCCCCTGTTGCTGAGATCCACATGAAATATGAAATACATCACTGTACTTCTGCTTTCCTGGAAGTGAGAGACACGAACAGTGTGAGACAATACATCAAGGATACGGTTACTGCAGACACAACAGCAAACAATCTACACTCTGTTACAAAAAAATGCAAATGTAGACACCTAGAAACACTGATAAACAGAACAACTTACCAGTTTTGTAGGTTATTTCTTACCTAGTGTTATTTATATCAATACTGAATGATATGACAGTGCTCTTGATCCTGAAATAGCAGTTATGGTTAAAGAGCGTGGCTGCAGTGAGTGGCTGCATCATTTAAGTGGCTATATGTCTGCATGAAATCAATAAATTAATTACATCAGTAAACACAGGTAAAATATATGTAATGATATCAACCACAAATGAAATATCTCACAACTTAAACCCAGACTCATGTCCAAACATGTCAACGATTATTTATCTTATTCCCATATTATTAATGCTGTTACAGTGTATACTCCATGTGTTTTGAACTGAGTGAGTGTGTGGTACTCTTACATGGTTGACCATCTCAAAGGCTCACACTCCTCCCACGGTCAGCTGACAGCTCTGACCCTGGCCCTTTCTCCCATAAGCTCCCTTTTTATAGATCTACCACTACCACTGCCCAGAGAAAAGTCCATAGCAATATATTTCCCCTCTCATATCTATCCACTACAATCACTAACGATCTCCTTCTCCCCTTGGGCTGCAAATTATCGGGAAAAGCCAACGACTAGCTGAGCGGTAATTTGTGGAGCAGCGGACCCTCATCCCCTTGACCTTCTCTCCCTCTCTCCATCTGAGACAGCTTGCCTCTCTCCCATCAATTCTTCTATGTAATTTTTTTTTCTCCCACTGGTGAATGTCACCCCTTTTCTTTCTTTCTCTTTTCCACTCTCACTTTCTCTCAACCTTTCATTTTTTCCTCTCTCTCTGCTTCCTCTCTCCAGCCTCACTTTCCTGTAGTGGTTTACACACTGCCTCCACAATAAGGAGGGAGGGGTGGGGTTGGGGGTGAGGCCAATCTTAAATAACAATATAAATTTTTTATCAGCAGCGAATTGATTGATAATTCAGAGGGAAAGGCTGACAGCTGCATGGCTGGAGAAAATAAAAAGCAATACTTGAGGATTGTGTGTATCAAGTCCCTGTCTGTCTGGCAACGCAGCTGTCAAACTCATACTGAATTACCAATCCACACACCAGCTCTCCTGCAAAATCACTTTGAAAAAATGCATTGCAGAACAAAAACTGGCAGCACAGGTCGCTGTCACATGACTCGATAAGTGTATTCCTTGGAAAGTACAGTTAAATGTGATCATTGATATGCTGAACGCACACACATACAGCTTTGTAAGGAGAGAGGAGGAGGAGGAGGATGGAAGTGTGTGCAGATTCTGATGATTAAATCTGAGCTGAAAAAAACAACACAAGCTCATCTTTAGCAGCAGTGAGCTTTTCTCAGCGATTTGGCTCCAATGCAGATCAGGAGGAGGAGAGCTGTGTTATAAGAATGAGTCAAGTTCATACACGCATTTGTGGGTGAGAGTGCGCATTTTACTGTGACACCCACATCTTCAACACGAAGACCTGCAGTGGGCTCGCTATTACAAACAGCACTGATTGATCCGTCTTTTCAGAAACTCAGAATAGGCTACAGAATGAGAATAGCGCGCATGCACACACACACACGCACACACCATAACTAAACTACTGACCTGCCACACCACACCTCGACAGGAGGCTTATATAACATTGTGCCATACTGTTGTAAACAGACAAGATCATATTTATCTCTCTGTCACTTTGTGACCTTTTTAAACACCCCCCCCGCCATACCCCCGCCACACCCACATGCACGCACGCGCGCACACACACACACACACACCATAACTAAACTATTGACCTGCCACACCACACCTCGCATACACACACACACACACACACACACACACACACACACACACACACACACGACACAGCTAGTTAAAATCTGCTTTACCACTCACTTGGTGGGATTTTTTGTTTTGTTTTGCCCCTGCTTGTGCCCCAGCTATAAGTGACAAGAAATACAGTCATTAGCCCAAATTGTTACTATTCCCCATATACTGTAGCTATAATGACATCTTCCATGGACTCATCTGATTTCAGACAAGGCGTCATTATCTTGAACCAACATTAACCACATAAGACCAATCAAACTAAATCCTTTTCAGTTAGGATTGTCAGATTTTTGTTTCCAAGACCACCCAAAAGAAAAAAAATGAATCATCACTCATTTCAGCAAGACATAAGACAGATTGTTTCCCATTTTCCTCCCCACAGCTAAAGAAGGTTTCTTTAAACCACGGCCACAATCGTTCCCCCGACTTAGAGTGGTTATTGTTGTCACCACGATGACCCACTTCCCCTCGCCTTAATGACGTAGTAATTTTGACCCAAACCACGATCTTTCCCTAAACCTAACCAAGTCGTGTTTGTGACTAAACATAATTTAACCTTAGCCACAGTGGTATAACATCAGATAAAAGAACAGATAGCTTGAAATGGTAATACCATCCTTTCGTGGCAAACAAGTTTTTTTAATTTAATTTGGAGGACTAGTTGGTTTCAAAACTCACTCAACACATGAATCAAACATCCCCCTCGTAGAGTCATCTCTGATCTCTGCTACATTTGCAGGTTAATTGCTGGACCGTGTTAAGCTTCCCCATCTGACCAGCTGCTATGTAGGCCATTGATCCCTCCAGCTGGCTGCAGCCACGTGACGCCAGCATCTGGTATCTGGGCCGTGGCAAAGGTCATAGGCCTCCCGTCCTCTACCTTGCACCTGTATCATTAACACCCAGCACACATACACCTGGTGCTGTGCAAGACTGAAGACCGACAGCAGGGTAAGAGCTCTGGAACAATGGTACTGTAAGTTTTCCAGTCAGTTTTTTGCTAAAATCACATACAAATGTATGAATGTTTAATGTCTTTTTTTGAGGAAATTTAAATCAATACTTTTTCAAACTTTTCAAGGCCTACAGATATCCTGGAAAGAGACAGCAATACAAAAAGAAGTGAGCACAAAAGGAGACAAAAACACACGAAATGTTTTCATTGTGAAACATTTTGGGTGAATACATTAGGGCTCAAGACGCAAGAAAAAGTGAGGACAAGGAAATGTAGTCACATAATGAAACAACCTTCAGGCTTCCTGCCTCTTTTGTCGCTCGCTTCACCGTTTGTGTACTCGAGCCGAGACTGAACAAGAGAAGCTCCAGTAGTCATTAATTACGTGTATGTGTGTGTGTCCAGAATTTCACTTTGCCATTCTAATTCATGTAAAGGTTCGACTTTCAGAACAAGACCATGGTTACTGAGAACAAACACTTATTCTCCCTTTCCACCACTGCAATGCAGGGCCAGCAGAGCGCTTTGAATAACACAGAGAGCTTTGAATAAGGCAGGCAAATAAAATGCTAAAAAGAGAATTTAAAAGTTTTCATCCTTCAAAATATTTATGAAATGAACATTCTAAATCATGAAATCAGGAAGCAGCAGCATCTCATAACAGAAACACAAATACATTTTAACTTTGCTGTATGAGAAATGACTGGTGGCTAAATAATTCAATTCCAAAGAAGGATCAGGTGATGAGAGAAAGAGAGAGATATTTTAAATGTTTTTACACAAGAAGAACAAGAACAAGGAAAAGTGGTACAAAGAAACAATTTAAAAACTCTCAAACAAAACACGACCTGTACGTCAGTGTCAGTTTTGCATCGTGACTGAGGGGTAAACACCATCAGACTCTGAACACTGTATGGATGACCTGAGCTGGGGGTGGATTAAATGGTGTTGTAGAATTTGTCATCTTTAAAACTGCGCTCCCAATACACAGCGAGTCAAATGCCACACTGATTCACTGGCGCTTTTCTCAAGTTTTCAAATAATGATATCACTGGGCAGAAGTTTTGCGCCCGTTTGTTCTGCCTCCAGCTGTATGTGAAGCGCAGATAAAAGGTGATGGAGAGGCGTTCGCTCGACTGCATCTCAGAGGATCAACAGTGCACAACCCACACACAGCTGTGCTGATGAGGAGAGTCCTTTACTAATAATACAACACTGTCCTCCAAATTTGGATGGACACAGCCTGGGGGGTGATGGAGAGAACAAAAGAGCGAGATGGGGAGAATCTGTCAGTCCTCAGTGTGTGAGTGCTGCAAACTTGCATTAGATTTCCTTTTTTTTTGCAACTCTTCCCACCTCTCCTGGGAGAACTTTTTTTTTTTTTTTTTTTTTTTTTACTTTTCTGGATGTAAATATAAACTCATGAATAAACAGAAGGATGGGGCATGTGGATATAAAAACACATGGCTCCAGTTGGTATAAATGAAGATGCCTCTGCAACAGAAGACTTTAATTGGATTGTGAAGATATTGAGTAGTGTGCTGTACATATATGAGTCAGAACAGTCAGCAGTGGTATTTTACTTGTCCATGACGGAAGTTCACCGGGAGACCTTCTGGTTCTCCTCCTGTGGCAAGGATTGCAGTGGAGCTCTATAGGTCCATTGATGACATTTAGTCAATTTTTAATGGATTCAGTTGTATCAAATTTTGCTCAGCATGCACATGGCATCATGTTGGATGAGCTCTCTCTGTGGTTTATATCGATGTGTTCTGCCTACGAAGCCATTCCTTTAAACCTCTGTGTGGAAACACTAGTGGTTTCTTGGAAGCTCTCTAAAGCGGCTGGTGATCCATTTTTCAAATCGCTACAGTTCTTCACACCATCTTTTTGCACACCATCTCAACAATGGTGTTCATAAATGTAACTGTGGTGTGCTAAGATAAATGAGAGTTTTTAGTATGAATGACTACAGCACACACCAGTAAAGCTGTAGGATCAAATTCCACCAAACTAACTCTGGACACTTCTGCTTTACAGCTCTCTGAAAAAAGGGAAGGTGAATGTGCTGCCAAATAACAGAAATGCTATTTCAGCATTAATGCTTTTGTTTTATCTGATACAAAGTGTATGAGTCCTGCATGGAGAGAAACAACTGTGTCGAGCCCCAGCTAGCCTGACAGTGTGGAAGAGGAGACCTGTGAAGTCCAACTCCCAGTATTGATTTATGTGAAGAACTGGGTTAACAACATGCATTTGGGGTGTCTTGCTTTGCGCCAAAGTTTCTCGATGTTCCAGACAGAGTACAAAGAAGAAAACTTTCCAGAGTAATACCAAAAACAATCACAAGAAAACACTGGCCTCCAGAAGAAGGATGGAAGGTAGATGTTTCACTAGTGACTGAGTTCTAGCCCAGTGGTTTACAATCTGGGGATAGGGACCCTCACAAGGGGTCACAAGATATACCTGAGCTGTTGCAAGATAATAAACAGGATGGGAATACAGAAAAAAAGGATTTCTCTGCTACACAAATTCATGTTTTTTTTCCCAGACTTGCTTCAGTTTTTCCTTATAAATTACTACAAGATATTACATCTCTATGCCTCAAACCACATTCAAATCAAACAAGGACAAGGCAAAGTTCTGTGTTAAGACCTTCAGTTGAAATCCAAAAGATTTTAAAATGCATGCTACATCTGATTCAGAGTTAGATCTTTCAATGGTTGTGGCTCCTTGCACCCTTAGAGACCAATATAATATGAACAGCTTCTGAATGATTGTTGACACCAAACTGCGTAAGATACTGGTCACTTATGTGAGGGTTTGCACGATTATGGTCAAAATGACAGTCATAGCTTTTCCCAGTTAGAATTGAGATCATGATCTGATGATCAGACTTGATCTGACACATTTTTGTTGTTGCTAATAACCTTTCTTTTCTTTTTCCTGTCGAAACGTTGTGTTAACGCACACTTGTCATTTGTTGATGCAGTTTGGGGAGAAAATTGGGAGTGCTTGGATTAAGGCAACAGATCTCGCTGCTAATGCAAACACAGCAGAAATGAGATCGCACAGAGGCATGCAATCTTAATACGATTAATCATGTAGCTCTACCCGTGGATATAACCGAGGGAAACAATGACAATTGGATTCCTCCTGTGTGCAGAGCTTGCTAATAATTCAACCTCTTGTTAAATCAAGGAGGGAAAATATTTTCACTTTGCTGAACTTATCTGTTTATAGGATTCATTGTTTTCAGCTCTGTGTCTGAGCTCAGTTTCCTTTTCAAGTGTACGGAGCGATGCGGCAACCGGGCACTTGAACAATATCAGCTTAATTCTGTAAAATTCAGTCTTAATTTCAACATATTATTATAGACTTTAAGACCTGCGCTAATGTGGAGTATGGTGGACTTCTACACCGGCAGTCATATTGTATGGATGATATGATGTGACCAGGGTAATAAAGGCAGTGTTGACAATCACTCACATGAACATGAGGACTGTTTTCTATAATTAAGGCTGAATGCTTTGGGCTGCTTTAGGCTTTTCTTGAGTTCCCCTTTAATTAGAGACAGAACATATGTTTCAAGGACACTTTGCTCTGTGCTGCCATGATATGAAGTGCGTAGAAACATGCTGGGTTTGACAGTCTGAAATCCACTCCACAAAGTCAGAAACATGCTCTGTCCAAGCTCAGAATGACCTTTAAAGACAGAGGAAAGATAAAGGTCACAATTAATAATCTAATACCCTCCATTATGCCAGCTTATCCTCTCTCAGTACCTTCCTCACACCAGGTAAGACCAAAGCCGTGTCAACAACCCCTGGCAATAATCACTTATGATGATAAAACACTGAAAACTGGATCATTATTTGAAGACATTGTAGAGCACAATCATGGTAATTAACAAACAAAGCACACATTTTCTTTTCACTTTCCCTCAGAGACAAGATTGTTGTATTCCCGCAGGTGTCTCCTTTAAAATAGCACATTGGCAATTTGCACTTGCCCTAAAAGGAAACTCTAATCTGTCCATTTGAAACAAGAGGAGAGAGCAGAGTGAAATCTTCCTGATAGAGTCAAGCCAAGCCTGGGTCAGATAAACAAAGCAGCAAGAAAGGACAAATCGAAAGGTTGGGATAGGTCAGGAGTTAGCAGGGACAGAGAAAGTAAGGTTAGGTCAGACCTAACAGTGCACAGTGTTTCTCTTTGGTCACCCATTTACTTACTGACTATTCGTAAGATTCACTCTAAGAAAACAACAAAAGAAGCAATTTCTGTCTCCTTAACTTAACTTCTCAAATGTTTGAGAGGCTATTCAAGAAAGATTTTGGTGCATCTTTTGAATTGCAACTGTGTTGCAATTCAAAAGAAACTCTTTTTTGATAGTCACCATCAAACAGAGAAAAACAGGCAATGACATGGGAACATTTTCAGGGCTTGAGATGAAAGAGATCACCAGCAGGTGTATCTATCACAGATGCATTAGCCGCTGATATTAAAGAGTGGGCATTGAGCTCAGTGCTATTCAGGCTGCATTTCCTTCCACCGCACTCCCGGTATTATGTGGGAGGGTCATGACCACTCAGCCAGAGCTACCTCTCCCACCAGAGATCAGGCAGACACAGCAGGCCGTGCACTGTGACCACACCACCTTAAATAGCACACAGAGATGCCTGCTCACACAGACACACAGTGAGTCACTACAGCACAGAGCTGAAATGCAGCTCAGGGTAGCGGGGAGAAAAATGACTGTGCTGATGATACTTTTTCTAAGTTAAACTTGTCTGGTCTTCACACATTTGTCTTAGTCCTGCCCGCTTGTTTTTGCTCTTGTGTTTGCAACAAACATGATTAATCAAAAATGAAACTTTTATGGGTGGACAACCCACAACTTTAGATACATGGTAATATTGCTCATTCTGGCTCTTGGAATAAAGACGCTGCTCTTTAATATCCAACGCAGGTAAACTTTATAAAGAATTTTACACTGATGCAACTGACTGGCCTCATAAAAACAGAGTCCTTGTTTATACATAAGCTGGTTTGGATCAATAAAGGTGAATTATTGCACAGTTTCCTTTCTGACGCACACATTTGTCAAGATTCAAGTAAAAGTCAGAGGTAACCAAAGTCATTGAGATTCATCCTATGGGAACCATGAATGTCTGTACAGAAGTTCATTGCAATCCATCCAAAATTTGTTGAGATATTTCCATGTGGACCAAAGCAGCGGACTGACCGACCTTTTCCATCCCTACAGCTGCTGCCAGGGTTTAAAAAATGACTAAACAGAGAGAACACACCAGTTACACAATGAGTAAAGAAGACAAAAAGTTACACATTATTAGAATAAATAAAAATACAAAAATAGAAATACAAAAAAAATATTATATACAACATATGCAGTGTGTTGGTGTGTGCAGGCGCACTCAAGTAAGCACATGCATGCGTTCGTACAAGCACAAACACACAGAGTTGTAAAAGCTTTGCCTGCCAAATAACAGAATTTCTGAGGGCGGAGTAGTCAGTCTTTTTCAAAGAAAAAAAGGGATAAAGTGCAGTGCATTGTGGCTCTTGCTTTATACCGAGTCAATGAAAGTGATCAGAAGCAAAGTGTCACCACTCTATCTCTTAAAGAGGACAGATGGCAGAGATGAGCAGCTTCTAAACATGCTTCAACAGATTTACAAAACACACAGACCAAGCTTGACCATGCATGCTACCCTAAGTGGTTTTGTGTTCAGTTTGCTGATACATTGCTTGTTGACCGTCTCATGCCGGCAATCTCAGACACGCGCACACGCACACACAGACCTGCATGCACATACTTTATTGTGCATACTGTACAGTGCCCACAATCACAATGGTTTGTTTTTGGTGCCAGCTCAGCCCTCTGAAAATATTGAGCCTCCGGTGAGTTGAGAGACTGGTCAGTTTGACTTTGCAGAAATGTGCAGTATTGCATTTTGAAACCCTGGCAGGCGGTTTGCTTTGATCGATGCACAAAGGCTTATAAGAGGCAGAGTGGAGCTGGCACCTGTGAGGCACATTGAGTTTGAATTGACAGCTGCTGAGCTCTGAGGTGTGTCTCTAGTGTAGACAGGCAGCTGAGCCTCAGAGCACTCCTATATTCCTGCATAATGTTGAAATACTCCAGTTCTCTAGACAGCTGTCTTAAATACAGCCAGTGTGAGATCAATAGACTGTAGTAGTGTAAAATTAAGAATTTGGTACTATATTAAATTAGCCTTACTGAGGCTAATACAATAAAACTTTCTACAAAAGCTGCACATGGGATAAGTAAAAAGAAGCTTATTCTCCCATTCACACTTTGAGTCTGAATTATGTAAACTCATCTGTAGTGAGCCAGTGTATGTCAGTAATCATTACTGTCCCAGTGACTGAATGCCTTGTAAGAGAAAGGCAGTTGACAACAAGATCCTTTGGGTACGCTCATATTCCAAAATGACAAAGTGCATTTTTTAAGTATACACTTTAAAGAAGATGCTGTTCTGCCTGGTCTTCAACTATTCCGAAAGCATCCTGAATGCAGAACCAACAGGGCTTTTAAAGAGTAAATATAGAGACACTGTTTTATGTGCATGTAGAGTACCCGCAGGCCGTTTGTGAAGATGTACTACTGGAGAATATGGCAATGCCCTGTAAAGTCTACTGGGAGAAAGCGGCTTTTAGCATTCGCCTCAGCACAAACATCCAAGAACTCTAAGTGATGAAATTCCACTTGTGTAGCTACAAACCGTCGGCATGCGTCTCTCTGAAATCCTGATGTAATTGAAGTTCTTGTTGAGCAAATGTACAAAGAAAGCCTAAAATAACATGGGCTAAGTAGGCAGCATACTAATGGAACATGGCTCCTCTGTTTACATGGTCTCATTGCTGCAGCAAATTATGCTTACAGTGGAAAATTGAATGAACATCCACCAACAGAGACATCAAACACTTGCTACAATTGCTTAGCCCAAATTGATTGAACATGTGGTGGAAAAGAGAAAATGGGAGAAGCTGACGGAGCAGACAGACATGAACTGACTTAGTCAAGGAAGGAAGGAGGGCAGGTAAGAGAAAATGAGTGGTGGTAAATAATTGAGGACATCTAGCAACTGCCCCAGTGTAATACTGAGATATTTCCTACTGACCACACAGGGCCCAAAAATCAGTGAAACATTACCTTTAACTCGGACATACTCTGGTTCCCCAGCTGCTCGGATCGATGGCCTCTGATCATCCTCCGTGTTTGGCTGTTAAGACCATTACCACCGTTGACTCCATCGATCACTGGAGAACTGTGTGTGTCCTGGTCCCAGCTGACGATACATGGTTTCCGTCCAAGGTCTGCTGTCCCTCACTTGCTTTGCGTCTTCCACCCATCTCCGGGAAAACTGGGACACAGAGAAGACAACCGGGCTCAATAACAATTAAGGGAAGGGGGAGTCATTAGGAAACAGCGCCACGCCAAACCAGTCTCTAAAAAAATTACATTTATATACTATATAACTGATTTACCAAATACATTTTGAAGGTTGTGTAATTGATGCCTTGATTATGTTCACTGGCAACATGTCTTTGAGTTCAGGAAGTGTTTCATTCTTGTATTTGACAGACATTGTAAGCAGGTAATTGGGGTCATTGGTGATCGTAGTGCAGGACCAGAAACTGGGGTTTGTGTCCAGTGTGTGGTTGGGTTTAAACCACTAAATCACTTTGGCTAAGGACAGGGATAGATTGAGGTTTAAGTAAAGTATTGAAACGCTTTTGTATATTTTGAACTTTATCTCTATTTTTGTTTGAAACCACAGCCTTTGCTTAACGTCGGCAAGCACTTTTAGTTAGTGTAAAATAAAAGACAAAACAGAATATTTAGGAGTTGGTCACATAGTCCTGATGAGTACATGCACTGTGTTTGATGATGGTGATTATTTTGTATTGTTTTATACAGTTTGAGATCGTTTTCTCCACTTACAGAACATAGAGTTAATGAAGCAAGGCAAGTGAATCATACTGTGTACACTTCAACTAATTCAACGTGTTGAGAGCTCGGAAACATCTAAAAGAATTCACAGTGGATTAATGTGTTACTCACAACGGACTGCTGAAAGAAAAACATTTGAAGAAGTTGCTGATGTGATATGATAAGAAGGCTGAAGGGGAAGCATGCCTCCGCCTACACTCATGCCTATGACACAGCAGAGCGTGGCATCATGATACATTTTCATGAGTGAGCACATCTCTCCTTTAACGCCAGTTCAGTTACTGTACAAACTGTTGTCAGAAAGTTTCAGTCTGAATCTGTACTTTAACAGGCAATACGCCTGTATTCTCCCACAGATTTAAATTTTTCAAAACTGTGTTCAAACTTTTTACTTGCGAACAGACAGATCTCTCTCCGAGGTTAGCGAGGAAAAGAGAGCCTGTGTGAGAAGTTCAGCCTTCTGAGAACAGAGGGCTTTATGCTGTGATTGATTTTGAAGTAGGTAGACTGGATCCAATGCTTCTGAAAAGTCCCTACTGGCGTCACGATTCTGCAGTTGCATCAGTGATATTTATATTTCAGAAGTGAAAATCTACTAATGCTTGGCTAGAAAAAGCTTAATTTCCTTATAGTATTACGTATTAAGATCATTTTATAGCACAAACAAACTATTTCGCAAAAAAGGATGCGGTACTTGACTTCAAGTAATTAAGAATTACAAGAATACAATGAAGAATTGTGCATCTTTGTTTGGACTAATGGGATTACATAACCACTAAACTCCACTGTGTGCTGTACTTTCTGCCTTAGCCTAAATTAGGATTCAGTAAAACATTTCATTGTAAACATGACCCAGACATTATTTGATGATAAAACAAACTCCATCATCATCAAATCAAGATGTTGTTCAGGTAAACTGTGTGCTGATACAGTGGCCTTGTACAAATACTACAGTAATCCTGCTTGCCAAAACCAATTTGCACACCTCATTACACTTCTCCAGTGAAAATACGTTTGCAAACATCTTAAGACAATAACCTCGAATGATTTATGAAGCTAAAATAATGAGAATTAATCCATCGTGTACCAGTGTTTGAAGTTAATGTATCAGTGCAGAAAGCTAAAAAGACATGAATAATGAGCAAAGGGAGAGCTAAAGTGTAATGCTACTAAAGAAGTTAATACACAGAAGGTAAAGGCATTCACGGCCATTGTTTGTCGATTAAGAAAAATGGAACAAAAGGAAATTAAATGCGTCACTGAAATGATATCCCAGGAGTTCCATCCTGAAATATTTTTGTTTCCTGCAGTTTTAATAATCTTTGAAGTGGGGTTATTAAGACAAAAGCTGCTATTATTATTATTATTAGATGGGAACTTGCAGAGATGAAGAGATGCATATTATAATTGAAGGCAGTGATGGGTAAGCAGGCCCGAATCCAGCATCAGCACTATTTGCCCTTCAGCAGGTACAGTACCTACAGTATGTGTCCCATTAGGACACATTATATAACCAACACTAAGTCAACTCTCAGCAGAGCGTTCCTCTCCTCCTTCCCTTCAGCGCTTCGGAAAAAGTCCTGAGAGGAAGGAGGAGAGGCACAGGGTCAGAAGACATTAGCAGACTGAACCACAACATCAGCCACAGAACTAAAACTAAGACAAACACAGCAGCAGCGAGGTGCACTCAACCACCTCTGAAATCACTTCCCACGTGAAAGGAAACTCAGATTTGCTCAGTTGGAAGAGAATCGCTTATGAGAAATGAGGAGACTGTTAAAATGTGTGACGCACGATTGACTGTGGTTTGAGCAGACACACTAGTTTCAATGTGCATCTCCCTTTTCCTTGAATTGCTGGTGACAGATTAAAGCTCACACACACTGATTATGGTAAATGCCGTCATCTTGTTTAAAAAACTCTATAATAGTAGAGGATGCAAGAACACAACTTTTTGATGTACAAACAAAGTGCTTTGTTTATTGAAGAAACTACAAGTCAAAATCACATCAGGCCTGAGGGAAATACAAAACTGTGATTTCTGCTTTCCTAACAGGAGTCGTGAGTGATAGAGAGATCCAGTAAAATCCAGTAGCAGATCAAACTGAAGATCATGGTTAATTAAATGCAAATAAAATTAAAACCATCTGGTTTTTCTGCCTTGTTATTTGCTTTTATTCCAACTTCTTGTCTCACTTTTGCTTGGATGATTTCTTTCTTCTGCTGAAATTATTTTAATAAGTCTCAGTAACAAAATGCGCTTTTCTAAGTTTGTGGTTTCATATGGAAAAAATAAGCTGATGAGTTAAGCGGAGTTTCAGTGGGACTGCATTGGTTATATACATTTCAACAAAAATATAAAAACAGAGTTCATAGGACAACAATGTACAAGGAGTAAGGTGCAGGCCATCCCGTATATAGTGAATGTGGCTATTTACACACAGGTTTTAGGTTCTCCTGGACCATTTCAATGAGTCACATGAGAGAAGTTCTGCCTGATAGACTTTCTAACAGGTGGTTAATACAGACGTTTAGAAAACCACCTGGAAGATGGCGCTTATTAAAACAGTGCTCTGCAACAATTTGACCCGGCCTATACATCATTTTTAATGATGCAAAAAGCAAGGTGTTCAGGGAGCCATTGGGCGTCACATTTGGATGTAAATAGCTGCTGTGTGACTATTTTCACCCCCAGCTTCAGAGACCTCTGGAATGTTTGTAAGCAGTAAGAAACTTGAGTAGTAAAAATAAATGATTTTTACTGTTATTATTTCCTTTGGTGCAAAATTTAACTTTTAGAAGTTTGATAAATACAGACCCTGGCCTACAATCAAACATTAAGTAAAAATATAAACATGCTGAGACACACTGTAAAGGCCTGAGAGGAGGTATAAGTTGGCCATGGCGTGGAGAACGATTTGAAGAAATGGCGTTTGTGGGTTTGGTGGGGACAGAATATTTGATGGGAAATAAGTGGGAAGTTGGAAGCGGAAACTCAACTGTTGACATCTTTCCTCATCACCTATTTAAAGACAATGAATAGAGAAAAGGAGTAAGAGAAAGAGATAGAGAGATAGAAGGGGCAAATGAAATATTAAACAAAAAAGGAGGTCTATTTTTAGAAGCAAATGGTGATGGTGGTGTGGGGGGTGCTTCAGTTTTATTATTGATGTTGCTGTGCAAGTGGGGGCTCTCTGGTTCTCGCCTGAGAGAAGCCTGGCAGAGGTGTGTGTGTGGCGTGTGTGTGTGTGTGTGTATACTGACAGTGGTTTTCTATGGGGAGTGGTCACTGCATTAACAGGACAAAATGGAGAAATAAAAGAGAATGAGATTGTTCTTAGAAAGAAAATATCAAGTTTAAATCTGGGCAGAGAGACCACTAAACAGAAAAAAAAAAGAGATGTAGAAAACTGAGAGACTGCTCAGTTGTCTGTGCTCCGTTTCCCCTCAGAGAGCGCCGGTGCTCAAAAATATTTGTCTGCACTTTTTGACACGATTTTATCATTCCACACAGATGCGAGGCTGGTTCTTCTCTGGCAGAGGTTCAGGGAGGGAGCCTTCATGTGGAGGCACTGATCCTGTTCTCTCTTTTTTTTTTTTTTTAAAAAAACACACAAACA
>NW_019525546.1:1005391-1179364 GCF_002814215.2 Seriola lalandi dorsalis | reverse complement strand
CACACACACACACACACACACACACACACACACACACACACACACACACACACACACACACACACACACACACACACACACACACACACACACACACACACACACGCGTCTGTGCAAGCTTGCTGGGTTACAGGGTTCACGGAGTAAAGATGTGGGAGAATCTCAGAAGCACTGATTTTATGCATTGTCTTTACAGCATTTATTAACAGGTTGGTGATCAGTATCATCTAGAAGCATTAAGGCATGATTCATTTAAATTCTGACCTTTAGAGGCTTAAAAGTTTTATTTAAACAACTTTGTTTTTTTTTGCCACCAATAATTCTGGCTCTCTTCTGATTTTTCATGGAGAGGTGCCGTATGCATCTCACTGTGACTGTACTGAGCATCAAAAGCGAGTCGTGATATCTCCAGCTCAGCTACGCCACAGTCAAGAAAGACGTTTCGTCTCTGCTGTGTGTGTACTGTGCCATATCTTCAGTTCCCCTCTCCACATACACACACAAAGAGGGAAAGACATGAAAAGAGGAAGCGACCTTGATGTACTAAAAAAAAAAAAATTTTTTTTAAAAATCAATACATCTTTATGTCAGATTATCCTCTCCCACATTACAACACAGTAATATCCATGTGCTTCCAGACGGTTTCATCCATGGTGTGTCCCCGTGGACATGACATACAGCCGGAAGCCTTTAATGCCCATAATACTTATGGAGATGGATTGATGAGGAGTAATCAAATCCAGCCGTATGTCATCTGAATGTGACCGTGTCTGACCTGAGCGAGGACATAAAGGAGATCTGATGGTTTTAGATTAACTGGTGTTTGAAGTATATTATCTACATATAGTTGTGTTCGGTCAAGAGATGTTAGACTGCAATATTTTTTACTTCTTCGTAAATGTTTGGAATGTTGAACTGCATCTCTGGTAACAGCTGGTATATTACTAGATAATCAAGGGTGTCGCAAAAAAATGTTTTAAAAGACAGAGGTTTCTCTTGCACCTTACGGTACGTGACTGTGGGCATGTGGCTGTGAGCGTGAGCATGCGGGCGTCTTGCAGCCAGCCTTTCTCCACCACACTGAAACATGTGCAGGCTATTTTTGTTAAGACTCAACCTGTTACCCATAGACAACATATGGAAGATAAGACTTCCCTCAGACAATATCCTGCAGTCACCTTGTTTACATAGTGTTTAACTGAGACTATTCCCTATAGGTTACACATTGTGTAGCAGAATGGCCTTATGGACAACAATGCTGGTCTGTGAGTCAGCCCACCACTTAGGATGCTATTGGACTTCTCTCCATGAGAATACGGTAAAAAATATTCATGTCTTCACTATAATCAAATTCACACGTTTCCGACAATGTCACCAAAAACAGAACATTATAACCTTCGTAAAGTTAGAATTTATGGCTTAGCTGTTGTAGTGAATCGTCTTAGAGATTGTGCAGGTGTACCAAATAAAGTGGCCACTGATTGTGAAACAAGACTAGCACTAACGAAGTGAGTCAAGTTTTAAAGATTTTTTTGAAACAACTCTAGTTTTTGTGAAGACACTCAATCATCTCACTCAGCAGCGGCATTTCACTCAATCTTTATGTGTTCTTTTGACGATTGTAATTTTGTTGATTTGTAAAGAGGCAGGAATCTTCTCTCTGCTAACACTGTGTGGGAGAATTTGAATCTTAAAAAGTTAGTTAGGCATAACTTTTTCTTCTGGAACCTTTACTCTCTTTTTTCTCTTGCTAGGCGTGATCCACTATGATGTCTTCAGTCTCTGCTGCAGAGAGAAGGTGCCAGACAGAGGCCTTGAGCAAGTCAGTCACTTTCCTTTTGTGTTGCACAGCAAGAGTACATCCCTTCATTAGACTGCATCTCTTGACAGCACTTCATGCCTCCACAGCTTCTTTGACAAGTGAGTGGTGCACAAGCATGAGGCTCCCACCTACACACTGCTCATGCCTGGCTAGCTGCTCAGAGCCATGGACACATACCACAAACATTCAGAATACACATCACCATAGACCGTATACTGCGGTAACACAAGGCTGGTGAATAAAGCTGCTTTTGAAAAATAATGTCAAGAAATCATGTACTAGCTAAAGGTGAGCATTGGCGTGGACGATGCAGGAGTGTGCTACAGTGTGTGGCCTGAATTAACATTGTATTTTACTACATTTACATATCATTTGTACATTATATCGAGCCTTCACTTATATCTGCCACTTTGCATGCAAAACAGAAAAATAACTGTGGATTAGGAGGATCAAAAAGTAAAATGTTTAAATCATGTGCATGCAGCATGGTGGTTTAGGGTGTGTTTAATAATAATTCACAGTTATGGTTGAGTAAAAAGCATCCCAAGATCTTCTACTAGACGCAACATTTCCTGTGGGAAAGCAAAAGGAACTGTTTGATTTAAAGCAATAAATGTGAGAAACATAGAGTTTGTCGAGCCTTCAACAGTGCTGAAGGAATCTGAGCTGAGATTGAAATCAAATCCACAAGGCCGTTTGTGATGTGAGCCTGGGAATGTCTGATGCCTTATTCATAATGTAACATCCCTTCAGGTACTAAAAGACTACTGTGCCACTTGCATTCATTCTAAAACAAAAGTCAAACACAATAGCAATGGCAATGAGAAGACAAAGAAAAATCAATGTGCTGTAGAAACCGAGTTCTCCTGGTTACTGGTAGATAACAGAACTCGGTAATGGCTTAAAGACGTCTACACGTGGAGCCGACAATCTCATTACAAATGCTAAGTTCAAGTAGCATCACTGCTCACACATGGGTCTCAAATACTAGAAAAATGATCTGAAACATCAGAAGTCCCAAACACTGACTATTAACTTGAGGAGAGCTGCAAAAGTAGCAGAGGCTGAGATATCCTGAATTTAAATAGTGCCAAAATAATGGATCCTACACTTCCCATAGTGCAACTCACTAGTGTCTCTTCATTAGACCTTCCCTACCTGTTATAAATTGGAAGTCTCTGAGCCCACGCTGAGATTTCACAGGGGAAACCCCCAATGGCAATTAATGTGTATAATTAGTGCTGTGTCCCTTTAATTTAATTCAGTGTTAATATTACTTTGTCAATCCCTGTTATTTCCCCCACTTTACATGAGTTTCAAAGAAATTGAAAATGGCCAGTATGATCTTATAATTTGCTCCTACTTACAGGTCAAACAGTGTTTAGATTTAGAAATTAATATTCTAAAAACACCCAAGAATTCCCAGACATGATCAGCTAAGCCTGAATGAGTAAAAACCACCTACATTTGCAAAGAAGCAGACACACAGCCACTGTAAACAGAGAGTATTAAAGCCATAAAAATTGATAATCTATAAAATCCAAACATTTACAGGAGAGCAAAGGCAATCAGTGACGGTATGAGTACATTACAGGAAGCCAGTTTGCTTATTCACACACCAACAGTAGATCATAATGCTTTCTATGAATATGTGAGTGCTTCACAGTTTGCATGATCTGACAGCAGATTAAATCAGAAGAATTAAATGATGAATGAGTGAGTTGTAAAAGAATCCCACTGCTCATGCACAACAGTAAATTTAGAGATTCTGTATCCAATCATTACATACTCTGGGCAATGGGATAGGGGGAAAGAAAGACTTCCACATGCACATTGTTATATATTTCCTCATCTTCCTCTGCAGGACGAGAACACTGTCACATCAGCACAGAAAATGATCCCAATGTCAGATGATGCATTGTATCAATTTCAGATGGTCGCTCAGCTCATGGAGAAGGAAAAATAATTAAATCAAACCTTCAATAAAACATAAGGAAAGCAATCATACAGTATGAAAAACTCCATCTGCACACCATGAGGGAAATAAGTAAAAAAAGAAAAAAAAGAAATGATCATTAAAAATGTCTTTGTCTTAATTAACCTCGTTGGGATATCTTTTTTACACTGTGCCGGCGACTGCCTGACATTTTCTTCACTCCAACCAGCCACTGCACACTAAAGTTCCAGTGACCCCAAAATGGCAGCTGTTTCCCTCCTCTGGAATGGAGAGGCTGGCTGTGGCCTGCTACACAAAGGGCAGCTTAATTAGGCTTTTGTTTATGGAAATTATGAAATACCTTTTAGTATTTATGAGGAACAGTGTCACCCAGCAGTTACATCGACATGGAAAACACCCGACCTTTGGTCACTTGAGGCATACTGTAAATATTTTTTACACAGCTGATTCTCTAGCTGGTGTGACTGAAACAGGTTCAGGGTTTAACTAAACCGTTGTGATGAGTCAGAGCGATTGTTGCAACATAACAAACGTGCAACTTTTTGGTTACTCTGCAGTTTGAACCATGTCAATATCCTGCTGCTTCTGTGCTTCCATTTTAAACTTGAACATAGAGTATCCACCATGTTTTCCACTGTATTCATGTTCAACAACAATGTCAATGTCAACTAGCGCTGGATACTAATCAGAATTTTTCTTTTTTCTATAAACCATTTTTTACATTAAGGAAATATGCCAATCAACAAAATACAGGCAAAAAACGAGATAATAAGGAAAGATCCAAATCAAAGAAACACCAAAATTTTTATTTATACTTCAATGGTGTTTTTGTACCATATTTGTTCTGTATGTTACCAGGTCACGTGCTGCGTTTATGTTTCTAAGAGTTAAAGCTAATTTTCAATAAAGGGCTGTCTGCTGCGGACACATTTCAATGGATACCCAAAAAGAAGTTAGATGCTCAGCCCTAATGTCTAAATGCTCTTTGTGAGAAATGTGAAATAATTTAAAACACAATTAAAATCTAAAAAGCCTTGGATGGTTTTCCCCCCTGATGTGCCTTACCGCTCAGCAACAGAAGGTGGGAAAGAGGGAGAGAAAGTGAGTCAAGGCAGGATGCCAATATGTGAAATTACAACTATTGATCTCTGTTGCTGGAGAATGCATTTCCACTGTGTTTGAATGCATTATTAAGCAGATACTGCTCACCACAACAGGTGGACAGCAGCCCAGGGCACAGCTCTAACAGAACCGAGGTGATACTAAGCGCAGGATTGTGTTAAGAGCTACTGGCAGTTGTTTGTATGAGACTAGTATCTCCAGTATCACAGACTGTTGTGCAGTCATGCCTAGCACAATGACTTGAACAACAAATAATCATTTCATCCAAACCTTATTATTATTTCATGCACACCACGGCTAACAACATTATAAATTCAACAGCTGTTACGTTGTTTTTTTTGTTTTTGTTTTTTTTAAATCACAGCATAACACAATATGCTTACAGGCCGAACTTGTGGCATCCAGAGGAAACGTTAATTTGAGAGATTGGAAAGGTTACAAAACAACAGTGTCTACTTGAGTTGGGTTTTATATGCCCGTAGGAGGAGAGGAGGGGAGGGGAAGGGAGGGATGGAGCAGTAGAGGTGACGGGAAGAGCCACAGTTTGTTTCTGAGGGACAGAGGAATGAAGGTTTTTCTACTTTAAGTGTATAGCTCTGAGATGTGTTTGTGTGGGAAGCACTGAATAATGAATTTATAATGAGAGCTAGACTTTGGACATTGTTCAATGCTCCATTGGCCCCAAAGGGTAGAAGACATCTCGGATGTTCTGCCTGTTTTTACTGTACATACAGTAGGAAAAACCCAGACCAAATGATTAAAAATGTTCCAACTGCAATTCAGTGGTTTGTCTACTCGGTTTATTATTGATTACAACATTTGAGCAAAAGTTATTTTGGCAAATCACTTTTGTGGAAGATAATATGTATACAATGAATGGCCTTTGCAAAGAATTAGAAAATGCTGCAGACTATTATGAGTAATTACATAACCAGCAGAAATGTACCAGGTGGTTGATAAGGTGGAGAGAAAAGGTTGTGTACTGACATTTCTTGCTCTGCATGTTAGGGTGGTATGCTAGTGCCAAGGTGCATGGCTTCATGTTCCATAACATCTAATAAAGTTTCAGTTTTGTTTCTTTTTTCCTCTTCATCTTTTTATATTTTACCCAGGGGCAATGCAGCTAAAAGGATACTCTGACTCTGAGTTTTCTACATTCCCTGCTCGGGTTCCCGTGAATATTTTTGCTGGACTTTCACAAAAGAAAGTCTGATTGATCTCTGCTTGATCTCTGATGAAGTATATGACTTCTTGGTGTTGCCCCTTGACCTGTATTTTCCTGCATTGCTTCATTATTTTCCTAAAAACCCCTGAAGATAAGCAGCCAACCAGTGTTACACAAACCATGGACAGTTACATCACCTAAATCCACTTTTCCTTATGACTTTCATGCCTCACTGAGAGAAATTGTTTTCTCTCGCACCTGTAAGCTTCAGTTTTGTTTATCACAATATGAAAAAACACTCCATCAACTTTGGATTAAGAACACAGAGTAAAAATCACTAAGCCCCTCTCCCTTTTCACTCCTCTTGGATGTTGTTGCATCACTTGAACAATAATCCACACAAAAGGTTCAGGGGGCAATAGACAGACAAAGCATAAATTCTAATGCACTTTAAGATTGCTACGTCACATTGATTTTCTTACTTAAAATCCAAAAGCTGTTGGTGATTAAATGAGAGGCATCTCTAAGATGAAGAATGTCATGGAGACAAGTGCTGTAACAGGAAATATTTGAAAGCATGATTCAGTTTAACACTCAATTGCACCATTTAGTTGCTTCTAATGATTACGACTCACAAAGGATATTTGTGCAGTAATACCGTGTATTGCACCAGCTCTTAAATGATGCTCTTGGTCTTTTGAAACGAGGCCCTTCCTCCTGAAAACAATTTAATCTTTTAGTGTTAATATGTGGCCTGCAGAAGTCACCTGCAGCTATAAACCACTGTGCTTTAGAGACATGGAACTGATGACAGTAATTATATCATGATCTATCTAACCTCCTTACATAATATCCTTGCAGACTTTTGTCTCATGCTGTGTGCTTAATCTTTCCATAGAAATCAATTTTAATCTGAGGGATAATATGTTTTCATGACTTATTCAAAATGTTTTCATTTTATTTTCAACACTGACTGAATAAATAAGAACAGAGTGGGCAACAGAAAAAATAACAAAATTGTCCTTCCTGAATAATTGATAAGGTAAATTTGCTTGGGGACAGATTATCATTTTAGAAAGTGAATTATCGAGATGATTATAACTGATGTAGAGAACAGAGCAGATCGCCACTTCAAGAGGCTCTGAGGGAATAAGGTGTGTGTGTGTGTGTGTGTGTTTGGGGGCATGTGGTGGGTATGAACCAGGTGAGTCTGACCTGGGAAATAATCTATGGTACTCGGATTGAATTTTCAGTTCATCATCAAATAAACATGTTGAATGTAAAAAAACAAACAAACAAACAAAAAAAAAACATAAAGATGAAGAATGAAGGAAAAACATGAAATGCAGTCTTCATGTTCAAATAAACTGAGTTCACACACACACACACATACACCAGTCGCAGCTGAGCTGAACAGAGAGGCAAAAAAAGCTCCAACAACTGAGAAGTAAGCAGCATCTACAGACGCTCCTCTGCTGGCTGTGATAATGTGGCCAGAGCTGTCCTTGGTGCTGAATCAGCGGGGACCACAAACTGCTGCAACTTCTGATCTGCATTCACCTACAATGTGTGTATGTGTGAGAAACATTGTGTGAGTGTGTGTGTGTGTGTGCGAGAGAGAGAGTTTTCAGTGTGCGCAAAACAAACACAGCTGGCTCTCTTGGCACCCCGCCACGCAAGCAAACCCCTCTTCACCGCCTACAAATCCGCGTTTTCCAGATGAATAATAAACAGCGAGAAATGACAAATAGTCTAAGTGATGAAAGATTTAAGATGTGGGAGCCTGAAAGCAAAATGGGTTTCAGCTCTTGAATGTGACGCTGCTTCTGGAGCCGATTAAACAGGGACAGCGCGATTCCCTCCCCTCCCGTAGTGATGCAGTGAACCTGCTCTGCGCAGAACCAGGCTCGCTGTATATAAACGGCTGCACTTCAACAGACGCGAGTACAACAACAAGGGGACGCGAGCGCGAAGTCACTGCGGCTCATCAGCCACAAAAAAAAAAACAAAAAAACAACAACAAAAAACACAAGCCAGCACAGACGACAACATGCGGGCCACGAAGAAGGCAATCTGCTGGAGACTTTTTCTATGTTCCTTCCTGTTTTTGGAGAGTTCTTCTCAAGACTTTGGCGGACAGACGCAGTTCATTTGCACGTCCGTACCCAAGGATATGGACATATGCGCAGCCACCTTGCAGAACAGCGTGCCAGGAGAGGACTTGAAGACCACTGTTATGCAGCTGCGGGAGACGGTTTTGCAGCAGAAAGAGACCATCATGAACCAAAAAGAGACGATCAGAGAACTCACCTCAAAGTTGGCGCGGTGCGAGAGCCAGAGCGGCGCCGAGCCTGGGGACGCGCGGGCCGGCGGCAGGAAGAAAGAAGCTGGGACCAAAAACACAATGGGGGATGTATCGAGGGGGCCCGCGGACACTTTGACGCAACTATCACAGACTTTACAGTCGCTGAAGCAGAGACTAGAAAATCTGGAGGTAGGCTGCTGCTGCTTCTGAGGACATTTTCAACACTTTGGTGACTGTGCGCAAAGCTCTGTCGACCAAAATACAAGCACTTTTGTTGACTAATGTACTTTATACAACAACAATAATAATAATAACAATAATAATAATTGTGAGCACATAAAAGAAAAAAATATAGGCAAATTAGGTTTTGTGTCCAGCTATACTGCAATAATGCTCCAGAATAAAAGTTAATCTAGAATTATATCCATTTAAAGCCATTCTTCACATTGAGCTAAATGCTTTGCTTTCCCCCTGACAGCAATTCAGCAGAAGTAACAACTCGGTGCAGGCGAACAGCCTCAAAGACCTGCTCCAAAGTAAAATCGACGACTTGGAGAAGCAGGTGTTGTCTCGGGTCAACAGCATCGAGGAAGGCAAGCCGGGACTCCGGAATGAGACAGAGCAGCGTGGGAGAGTGGAATCCACCCTCACATCTCTACACCAGAGGATCACCGACCTGGAGAAAGGTGGGTGTGCAGAGATTATGGGCTTCCGCGCGAAAAAAAAAAGTGAAGGAGATCTGGGAGGGATTGGTGGGAGAGTTGCTTTAAAGATGAGTGTAGTGGTGGAAGCGAGGCTGACGAGCGGTTTCTATCAGTGATCAAGAGGAGATATCAGATCGCCACAGTGCAGCATAACGATTTGATGTGAGGCTGGAAAATGAAAAAGAACCTCCGTTTGCATATCCAATTTGGCACTACAGGGTTTAATGACCTCAGCTGTCGATTTAATGTTTACTTATCCCCGGAAAGCTGAAACACACGGGCACATTCGTCAGTTTCCTGCTCTAATTCATGCAGATTAAACCATTTCAAATATGCAGTGAAAGACCTATCTCTCCATTCCAGCCGTGAGCCATTTGAGAACTTGAAGCACTATGCGCTCTCGCTTTGGGACACCTCTGATACCATGCAGCACAGAGCTTGTGCAGTAGTAAAACAGAGAGGTATGGGTGGAGAAGAAAACGAGAGATGAAGGTTAATAACGTCACGGTTACTCCTGTGGTGGGTTTATCAAGGGAGATTAAAGCAAATCTGGAGCGTCACGATTGTGGATTTGTTGTGTAACATATAATTCCTATGTAAATCCACAGGATGTGTGCGTTGGGAATGGCATATCCATGTTTAACAAAATGAAAAACACATACTGATTCTGCAAAGCCCAGAAACAAACTTTTTTGTGTTTTCTTCTTCACAGGTCAAAGAGAAAACAGGCCCCTGGATAAATTCCAGCTCACGTTCCCTCTAAGAACCAACTACATGTACGCAAAAGTGAAGAAGAGTTTGCCGGAGATGTACGCCCTCACCGTGTGCATGTGGCTCAAGTCCAATGCGTCTCCTGGAGTGGGCACACCTTTCTCCTACGCAGTTCCTGGTCAAGCCAATGAGCTGGTCCTCATAGAGTGGGGAAACAACCCAATGGAGATACTAATAAATGACAAGGTAAGACTGAGCAGCCTTGGAAATGTTGCCATGTAATGATTTTAAAGTGTTATTCAGGTTCATTGCAGCAAATATTCACATCATGTTTCTGCGTTTGAAATCCCTCCAAAAGGTTGCAAAGCTGCCATTTCTCATCAATGACGGAAAGTGGCATCACATCTGTGTGACCTGGACGACTCGTGATGGTGTTTGGGAAGCTTTCCAAGATGGTGTCAAGAGAGGGAGTGGAGAGAATCTGGCTCCATATCATCCTATCAAACCACAGGGCCTGCTGATCCTAGGTCAAGAGCAGGTAAACACATCACACATCTGTTTCAGATGCTTTCTGTTCTAAGGAACTGAGCTTTCAGCAACACAAAGGCAACAAATTCCACCATAAGCCACAAACAAACTTTTTCTCACTTTACTCCCTGATATAATCGCATGTTGGGGCAGAGGCTGGCCATGAGATATCACTTTGTTAAACACAAGACCTTTATAATATGATTATCATGATATGGAAAATTAGCTGAAAAGCTGGAGTAATTTTTCCATTTTATTGTGGCATAAAAAAATAAGAATTAAATTTTCCAATCAACGCTTTGCTGTAATTCACATTATAGGCTTAATAAGGTGATTATATCTTTAACTGGGACTCATCAAGAATCCCAGAGGATTGAAGATACATATTCCTAATTCAATTTAATCAGTCCAAAAAGATTCCAGATAATCCAAGAGGCAATTCTGTACTTTCCATAAAGCAGCCTGAGGGGGGGGGGGGAAATCATATCATCCTTGATTAAATCCATTTGTCTTTACCACAGGACACACTCGGAGGAGGATTTGATGCCACACAAGCTTTTGTTGGAGACCTGGCAAATTTTCACATCTGGGATCGGAAACTATCTGTCGGAGAGATTTATAATCTAGCGACTTGCAGCAGCAAAGCGCAAGTGGGCAACGTTTTTGCATGGATGGAGACGAGCCTTGATATTTATGGAGGTGCCTCGAAGTGGACATTTGAAGCTTGTCGCCAGCTCAACTGAACTTGCAGGGAGGAGAAGATCAATGCAGTTGTTAAAGCCACTGTTGTCACAGCATCGGTAAACTAAAATGAAAGATCAGGAGGCGAGTGTTTCAATAAATAGCATCTGGATTTGTTTTAGATATTTGAAAACATCATTTGTGGACACCTTGATAGATTTTTACCAGATTCTCTTGAGGGACAGCTCAGTGGAAGGGGACACTTTGGCATCCTGTGGTGCTTGACTACACATCAGGCCTACTTGCGGTTTCATTTGAAAAAGCAGCTGATGCCACTCCGGAGGGCAGAGGAGGTCCTCGGAGATCAAACCAACAGGCCAGCATCAAAAGTACAGTAGGAGGTCATGTAGTTTTTAGTGAACAGATGTCTCACTCTTCAACAAAATGACTTCAAACGTCTTTTCTGTCTCAACTGCCAGGGATTTTCACTGTGAAAAAGGAAAAGGTGGACTTCTTTAAAAGGAATGTGTTCTTCAAGGGGTATGAAAAAGACGGCATTGTTTCTCTCTCACTCTTCTCTCTCCACCACCACCTGCTTGACGTGATTTTGTGTAAAAGAATGACGTATTTATTGCCAACATTCGAGCCTGAGTGCCTTGGGCTGTTGAAAAAAATCTCAGCACATTCATTATGATTTGCAGAGTGTTTGTGTTTATTTTCTGTAAATTAATTTCAAAAGAGGTGTTTCGTGTAACACTTTGAATGAGGTTGAATTAGATTGTTTAGTGTAAAATGCAATTCATTGATGACAATGGCACATTTTGCAGATGTTTGTACGTCAATGGGAATGTTCTCTGTACAGTAACAGCATGTCTTAACTTCTGTAAATGCTGTGTCAGCATCTATGATCTTTGCTTTTACCTTCCTACTTTTAGGTTGAGATTTTATACTGTATTGTTATATGCTTAAAGCATGGCAACACCGACAGATGAAAAAAAAGTTCTAGTTTTTGTAATAAATTGTGATACTTGAATCATAAACAGGTGTTAACATATATTTATTTACTCCATGAGACTGAAAATTTAACAGTTTTGAAATGTTGCACACCTATTGTGACATGGATCTGATGAAATATGGTCTCAGTTGGAGACATGGGGCACTACAAATTCAAGTTCTAAATTAAAAAAAAAAAAAAAGATCACACCTCCGAAAACTAAAACTTACTAAACATGATTTATATTAAATGTTGTACAAATGTTCTCCTGAGTGAGCATTTTAACTTAGCCAAGTGGACCACCAAATTTCAGCAACATTTTTATGAATAATTTCCACCAAACTTAGGGCCTTAAGATAAACTTTATAACCATTTTAGTGTTGCTAGTCTCGATTATTTTCTTTAACAGCTAATTTGCATGTTATTTTCTTAAAATTAAGTAATTGTTCGGTTGATTAAAAGTCAGCACATAAAGAAAAATGCATCACATTGGACAAATCCTCACAATTTAAAAGGTTGAACTACAGATATCTTGCTTGAAAAATGATCAGATAAATGACAGCTAATATGAGCAAATACACTTACAGTAGTGGGCATGGCGTAGCAAAAATCTGGCCAACACAAAGCTAATCTACTGTCAAGTCAACACAAAACATGGAATCTTTTCTGGTGGTACAATACTATCTTCAAATCAACCTGTCACAGGTCTCAGAAAAATGGGACCCAAGAGCAAGACTCAGGAAGCAGATGTAAAAGTAAAGAGGATAAACAAGGATACAAAAATTCAAGCAGACAAAGTACAAAGAGTCAGGTTGAAGGAAACATCCAAAAAAAAAAAAAAAAAAAAAAAAAAAAAACATGATCAGGATCAAAACAGGCAGGCAAAGAACAGAGCGCTGGAAAGCTAAAGCACATGGGACAAAGACAATCTGGCAGAGAGGAAATGGAAGCGGGTGGGTATATATAACAGGGAGCTGATGAACGAATGGGGAACAGGTGAGTCGGGAGGACGACGACGAATATAAACAATGTGGAAATCTCATTTTAACTCCAGTGGTTTATTATTTTGATAACCAATCTGCACCTACCTAGAGAGCCGGTGCACCTAATATTTTATTACCACGGACCAATTAAACTGAACAGCAAGCCTGAGACTGGACATGACTTATAACATAAATGACTTTGACCACTGAACGTTCGTCTGTTTTTCACAAAACCTGACTCAAATGTATAAGGGAGCGCAAAACATACGTACAGTGAATTTTTTATAAACTCAAACATGTCTCCCACCACAGCTTTTCATGACATTCAGTATGACATGATTCAGGCACATACATGAGACTAGATGGGGCGGGGTGGGAGTGACACTAAATAGCAAAATATGTTGGGTGGTGTGTTCTTCACCACAGTCCTCACTATGCACAGTGCATTTAGATTTTCACATTTTGTTATGTTGCAGCCATGTGCTAAAATAAAAAATATTTTTCCACTAATCAATCTACACTCAATACCCTGTAATGACAATGTGAAAACAGTGTTTTACAATTTTTTGCAAATACATTAAAACAGACAAACTTTAATATCACATTGACACAAGTATTCAGACCCTTTGCTATAACACTTGAAATTTAGCTCAAGTTCCTCTCATTTCTCTTCCTTCCCTCCATTTCCAGAAGAGAAGACCCTCCTCCCCCGCTTCCTCAATTTGGCCAGGCGGCCAGCTCTAGAGAGAGTCATGGTTGTTCCACACTTCTTCTATTTAAGAATTTATGGAAGCCACTGTGCTCTTGGGAATCTTCAATGCAGCAGAATTTTTTTGTATCCTTCCCCAGATCTGTGCCTCAACACAATCCTGTCTCTGAGCTCTGCAGGCAGTTCCTTCCACCCTCTTGGTTTAGTTTTTGCTCTGATATGCATCATCAGCTATGAGACCTTATAAAGTCAGCTGTGTGCCTTTCCAAATCATATCCCAATCAACTGAATTTACCACAGGTGGACACCAATCAAGGTGTAGAAACATCACATACTTGTGTCAATGAGATATTAAAGTTTGTCCGTTTTAATGTATTAGCAAAAAAATCTAAAATTCAGTTTTCACTTTGTCATAATAGGGTTTCTTTTTCATTTTAGCATTTTAGCATAAGGCTGCAACACTTTCTGAATACATTGTATGTCTTACGCAAGACTACATAATTGTGGTATAATCTTACTTAATCCCACAAAGAAAAAGTCCCATAGCATAAAAACCATGAAAACCAATGAATGTGACATTGCCATAACTCAGTGAGCATCCATTACTTTCAAAACATCAAAAAGGTTTGCCATGAATACAAACAGCCTGTGCATTGTAAATGTAACAGGCACACATCTGCATGTGGGATTTGAACTTTTGAACAGCGAGAATGACAGCAAAGAACCAAACTCAGGTGGCGAAGTTCAAGAAAACGACTGCAGGTGTGAACTATAGACAGCAGTGTCTAGACCAAACAGAAACCACATCTGCTAAGGAGCAAAGACACATCAATAACATGAACACAGACTGTAATTACACACACCATATTGTAAACACATGGATACCGCTGTCAACAAAAGGTTGGCATCGAGGTCATACATCTCAATCCATAGTTTCCCAGCAAATGAATCATAGCCGACACCGCTCCTTGAGAGGATGCAAGGTCTGAAGGTCTTCCCTTTGTTGTTAGTGAGGTCGTGTTTGGGCCCACAACAGTCAGGTGATATGTCCCACAAATTGGTTTCCATTCTCTACCTCTGAGAAAGGGGGGACGTCTGCACATCAATATTCTTTCCCCCAGACACCAGACTAACTACAGCTCATACCGTTCACACAGCCATTACAGACAGCTACTGTGACACATCTGGGGTTGGATTTCAGTGCAAATCTTTTCTGTGGAGAACCAAAAGTCACTCAGAAACACACCTACATACCCCCCCCCCCCCCACCCCACACACACACACACACACACATACATGTACAGGCAGACGCACACCTACAGAGTATAATTTCCTCCTGAGTAGCCACAGGAGGCTTTGTTAGAAATCGACTTCCACACCTTCATCCACATCCACCTGACCTTGTTGACCTCCAGACCACATTTGTTTTTTTTCGTGACCTAAATCTTGGCAGGTATATTTTTGGCACAAACAGATAATAGCCAGCCTGTTGACCTCTCCACAGCTTTCCTGAGCCCTAATTGGTTTGTGTCTGCATGCACTCTGATTCAGATTAGTAAAGGTCTGATGTGAGGTGATTTTTTTTCCACCACATCTGGCTGCACTTATTTCAGTCTGTCTGTATAGCACATGGCATAAATTCATCACATCTGTTGTTTTGAAATGATTCCATGGAAAATTTGTCTATGTTACTGTCCTTGAAATAACATGGAGGTGATGCAGACAGAATTGAGCTATTTCAATGAAGGTGACAATATGGATATCAAACCTTTACCTTGTTCAGAAGAGCACGTATTTGCTCCATGCCATGTTATAATGCAGTATCCGCATTCAATTTCATAGTTTAGGCTACATTCTACATTTCTGGACAACATCCCCGTGTTGAGGTGGAAGATAAGCGCCAACTTTCTTTTATACATTTTTCTTTCACCAACACGCATCAACAACCAATCCTGTTCACGCTGAACACAAAAATTAAGTCACCATGAGATCCCAGACCTGTACAAAGTATGTAAGAAATATAAATCTTGACTAAGGGTCTAGAGCCATGCTCACACCTGTTAGGCACAGTGGTTCTTTGAGCTAAACATTTGCAGCTAATATGCCCATATTTATTAAGTATAAAGTTCACCATGTTCACCATCTGACTTTAACATGCTACCACACTAACATCTGGGTAGTAGAAAAAAAGGTCAGGCAATCAAAGTTACTGAAATTCATCCTCTGGGGACCATGAACGTGTCTGACAGATTACACTGTAATCCATCCAATAGTTATTGAGTTGACCAAAATGTCAACTTCATTGTGGAGCTAAAGGAACAGTCAGAGGGGCGGCAAAGACATTGGGAGTCATCTGGAAAACATGTATATCCGTAAAACATTTCATGTCAATTCATCCAATAATGACATTTCTATATAATGAAAATTAAAGGTGAATTCCACTGATTTTACACATAAATCTGTGTTTACAGGTGTTGGGGAACACTACTGCATATGAGACAAAGACTTATGCGGCTCCAGTTGGCTGAGCCAAATCTGATAAATTGCCTCAAATGATATCACTTAAGGCAGCGCAGTTGGGTCTGAAGGGTAAGTATGAAATTTAAAAACATCTGGGGGTGTGGGGTTGGAAAAAAGTGAACCTCTCTGATCTCTGTAACCCGCTCCTCATCTCTGCTTGAGGCTCGTGGCCCGAGGCTAGATTAGTCACAACCAGCATCACACACCTGAATCCAGACAATATCTCTGGCTTTGCTTCTTTGATTTAGTTTTTCTTTTTTTTAACATATCCATCGTGACTCCCTCAGTGTCATGGGAGTATAATGCCAAATCTGTAAGGTGCTCTTGTGAGAAATATCTATCAGAAAGTTTTGTCCAACTTATTTAAGCTCCTATGAATACTTACAGACCTTTTCTCACAAAGCAAGCAAAGGAAAACAGGCCATAAGTCACTTTGAGACCCTGCCTCATGTATTTAAAAAGGCACTGTAGCAATGGGACAGAGGAAAAAATATCCCCTAACCAAAGACTGCTTACTGTGCTTTATAAGGCAAACACATGAAATGTCTCATCAAGTGTGTGATGAAAAATTCATGATGAGTGAACAGAAAAACAAACAAAAACTCTGTGTGGGCGTGAGAGAAATTTAGCTGTCCCACTGATGCTGACTAAGAACCGTTTTTGCTGAAAAAAAAAAAATATATAATATTGGTGGCACAGGCAATCTGTTGATAAATGTTGTTTGAAGAAATGCATTTTTAATGGCAAACACATTATCTGCAGAAAGAGGAAAACTGTGAGAGTTTGAGTGCATCATTTGCGTAAACCATGAGTATTCTTTTATTAGATCATATTCTGCTCACTGCAAAAATGCTGAGGTGTTTTTTTTTTCTTTTTTCAGCATTTGATAGTTCAGAGAGTAGAGTGAGGGGAATACGATTTATAAGGTGCTGACTTGAATACAATCCAACATTGTAGGTCTCTCACAAAACACAAGTATGTCTTTTGGTTCATAATTTTGTTCTTTCTACCCAGTTCTGATCCACTTCTCACCTCAAAGGTGTTATGAGTAATATCTTAATGCTCCACTTAAATCTCATACCAAAGCTTTGACCCGCTGCACTGCTGCTGAACCGATCTGCAGCCATTCAAACAATTATCAATACAGAGTAATTGTCAGTTTTAAAGCTGCTGATAACAGGCCAGTGGTTGTTTGGCAGAGAGACAAGAGGAGTTTGGCCGGCATGATGAAACAGAATATACATGAGACACACATGCATCCATACTTGTCCTTAATCTCACAGCTACTTCTGCTGCTGTCAGGGTGGTGTTCAACTCTCCATGCCAAAAAATGAATAATTGATTTCCTCCTGACATGGGAAATTCCCTTCCAGAGTATCACCCAACAAGCCTCAGTACAAATATATACGTATTTAAAAAAAAAAAAAAAAAAAAAAACTCCTTCCACCAGGGAAATTAAATCACAAAAATCATACTTTTTCTTTAATGCTACCTTGAAGTGTTTGCCAGATGAGTAGGTATCTAATTACTTCTCAGGGGGAGAGATTATTTTGGATTGATTAAAGTGTTTAAGCTTTAGCCACTCAATTTTGAATCTACACACATATTATGGACTCTACAGTGTACACTTGCGATGTGTACTGAGCAGCATTGACAGTTTGACAGGCAGAGTTGTATCTGATGGAAATTCAAGGGTGTTTTCAATTCCACAGGTGCTAAAGTGGCACTTAAAGTGTCTTATAAAGCCAACACAACTGCAAAGAAAGTGTTTTTGTACATTACTCAATCTAGACAGTTTGTTCGTGTTGTTTTTGTATTTTGTGTGTATTTGTTCATGACTCCAATTCATCACACAGGCTCTATACACCACACTGATTGACCTCTCACATCCCGTGTGACTAAATAAACCAAACTCCAGGTCAGATTATTAGTTGGTTTGGAGTTTTCAACAAGTTTCAAGTCCTCACAGTCTTTATGGAAAATGGAAGTGTCATCACCTAAGCATAAGCTCATCATAAGTCATACTAAAACCAAGGTCAAGAAGATCTTCTGTATTAAAACTCATAACCTAAGGCAAACTGAAATGGCCCACTAAAATATAAATAAATAAAAGAAAGAACTCGAGGTAACAATCAAACCCCGGATGAGGCGGTTGTCTCTTTTGGCATTTTGGCTATAAGAGCACAAGTATTCATAAAAGGCGACGTCCTGACAGCGCTGTCCGAAAATGTCATTTCAAACGGCCACATTAAAAAGCAGGGCGATGAGTCTGCTGTCAGAGAAAAGGGGTGAGACACATTATCCTTCAAACAAGACACCCTTCTATTTCTGACATCAGAGAGGTGTGGGGCGAGGGGGTTTAAAAGCTATTTGTCCATCCAACAAGTACTTCTGTTGGATTTTGAATTTTGTGCTGGAGTTTACAGTTCAATGAAGCCAACAGAACCACAGTACATCAAGAAGCAGAAATTCAATCCTCCACTCTTCAGCTGAGCATTGAGACAGCACCAGTGAAAATCACAAATACAACCACTGATAGGCAGAGACCAACACCCAAAGAAAATACACTCGTGGTAAGAGCTCTCACTCAGATTATACAAGGACCAGGTGGCTTGAGTAACAGCCTTGGAGCCTGATACACTCGCAGCACCCAAACAAACATAAGCCTTCTTCAAATCCAAATGTAGACTCAATGAGCAAACTCTCATGATTCCTTCAGTATCCTTTCAAGAGTGAAGAGCTTGTGCACTTTTCGCTGACCAGCACCGACTCCATATCCAGTATGGCATAAGATTCACCACTGAGCAGTGTGATATCCTTATAGTTGGAGTAAAACAACCCGGTCCCCCTTCTTTTAAAAAGTGGGAACCACCAACCTTCTGTGCATGTCCCTAACCACCATTTATAACAAAAACCAAAACACCACAACAGTTCTAGTGCTTATTACAATTCGAAAGGTAAAAGTTTGAGAGTTTGAACTTGTGTGGCCAGTACATCACAGTTTCTTTTGTCTAAGGGATGGCAGAGCAGATTAATGGCGCAACACTTCCTGGCGGCCTTCCTTTGGCTGAGCGCCCCCCTCTGCACCTCATCGCTCGTTGCTGTTGCATTTTTCCTCTCCGATAATGAGTGAAATGAAGATTATGAGCAGAACATATTCATCAGTGCTCATGGGCGGTGTTGGCTTGCCCAGAACTGATAACAATACATAAAAAAGATTGTATTTCGCAGTATTTGTAAAAAGTAATGTGTTGTTCAATCTATGCATTTTAAACTGGATTATATCCCATCAATAGATTCAGTTTGCTCTTCCTGAAATAACTAAACAACACAATGACAGACACTGTACACACACACACTTTCAAACTGCTACTCTTACTCTACAGTAATTTGAATTGATCGTATTCTAAGAACTTAGGTTTTTATAATTGTGAATTGGTGGATTTTCTGCTTTGTTTGCCACCTTTGTTACACTTCCATAGTGTGCAATGCAAAAAAGGAAATATTGGAACCTGCCAACATCCCACATACTATGACTGTAATTACCAATATGCTGACATTAATAATATTTACCATAAATCTGTGATGACATAAATGCTGCATAATTCTGTCTTCTCTTCATCATCTATCTCCCTCTATCCCTCTCTTTCCTTCTTTAAAATGCCCCCTCTCTGTCTCTCCCTCTCATACTCTCCCTTTTGGCAGTCTGCCATGGCTGAGCTTTATCCACAGGCATCTTGTGACAGAAGCCGGCACAACAGGAATATTTTTCATGAAGATGCCACAATCTCTGCACCCTCTGGGAGCGATGCCAGGGGCTGTTTTCCATAATCAGGTCAATCACAAAAAGCCACTGCAGAGCCCTCCGTCCCTTAACTCCACCCCACGCAGCCCAGGTAGAGCAGTGCGAGGTGGTCTGCTGTGTGTGTGTTTGTGTGTTAGTGTGTGTGAGTGTGTGTGTGTGTGTGTGAGTGATCACTAAAAAAGTGGCAGCAGCGCTGAGGCAAGGAAGGGTGGAGGCAACACAGGTGTCCTCACCTAACCTGACAGAGCAGGTGCACCATGAGGCAGCAAAGTCCAATTCTACTGTTTCTAAAAAAGATAGAAGTGAACAATAAACTTGCCTATAGCCCAGAAAAGTAAAGTGATGGATGTGAAAGTGTTGGATACAGTATCATTTTTTTCTGAAGTGCGACAAAAGGTAGCTGTGAAGTTTATTATAATGCCAGAGAGGGATGGTAATCCTAGGTTTGTAATCAACTGAGCTGCTTGACAGGAATTCAAACATCCCACAGCTGTGCACACTTACACAGCTTGTGTGTGCGTGGTTTTCTTTTACTATATTCATGGGGCCCAAAAACCAGGAGCCCACTATACTGCCTACAGCCTCATGGGGACCAAAATACTGGACAAGTGTGCTTCTCATAGGCTGGGGTTAACTTGGGGCAACTTGGGTGTGGTGCATGTGCTTGTGTGCGTGTGTGTCTGTCTGTGTGTCATGTTGGAGTGAATAAAAGAAGTCAATAGTGAACAAATAAAATTTCTGTCAAGGTAAACTGACTTCAGTCTCCACTTAATAGCTTCAGTATTCAAAGCATAAAATGTCACAGTCTGTTTTTCCAGCAAAACAACTGAAGGTCATGTATTTCTGGTATGTACAATAAAAGCGAGTGCATAACCTCTTTTGTCTTCCATGTTTGAAAGCCCTATGATGGTAAGGTGCAGTTACAAAAAGAAAGACTGTGGAGAGGGCTGCAAAAGAATGAACATGTCAAGGTTTGATACATGGCTCCAAACTCTTCACTTCAAAACTGTTTTTCCAAAGGATTTTACATCAGAACAGAAAGGTAAGAACAAGTGAATACATACAAGGATCTAGTTAATAAGGATTTGAAAACAGAAATCTTTTATGACTGAGTTGCATTGGCCCTATAGCTGCAACACCTCCTCTTTTGAAGTGCTGCATGTTCTGAAAATGATGAGACTTTCTTCGGCTTTGAAAGATGTTTACTCCAAGAACCAATAAAGAGAAAAAGAACTCTCGACCATTATACAGCAGTTTTTCCTAAAAAAAAAAAAAAAAACAACTACAAAAAGTGATCAGTTCAGAGTTTCCAAAAGTGAAAACAATAACATGTTGAGAGTTTAAAAAGACCTGGAATAGGTCAAGATGGAGTGTACCGCCAAGCTGAAAGAAGAGGAAAACAGGTGGCAATAGAAAGGGGGGTAGAGAAAATGAAGGAGGGAGGAGGACATCAAGCAAAGGACTGATGACAAAATGAGGGAGTCTTACACAAAGGGCACTTCAGCAGATGTCGGCCCTACGCACTATGAAGGAAGAAAAAGCCTAAAACTGACATGAACATTAAAAAACCAAATGTGAAACTGGATGAGAGCTTCACCAAAGAGATGATGGAGGGAGAGCTGAAGATTACGGCGCAGACAAGGACCATAAAAAGGACCAATGCTGCAAGACTTCCAATTCAGCCTGTCACAATGTAAGAGTGCACTGTCTCAAGGACATTACAGAGGGTGACATGACCAGGTTATAAAGAACCTGGGCGCAGACAGTGGAAGTCTGTCGGCAGGACGTCAACAAAAGCCAAGGTCAAAAGGCCTTGTCTATTTGTCAAGACAGGAGGAAGCACTGAAAACACCTGATGGAGTTCATCAGGTCTCTTGTGACTTAACAAACAGAGGGAATATTAAAGCTGACCTTGGCAGGCAGTATCCAGTTTCCCAGAGGATGACATTGCTCCACCACACACAGTGATGTGGTCAGTGGCCACAAAGATCTTCTTCCTCATTAGGGGACTGAACTAGCGAGTGAGAGTGCACACAAATACAATAACATTGGGAAAAACCACTATAGAGAGTGGGGTCCCCGCAGAGAATTTCAATTTCAAATTGTGGTTAATGACAATTTTGACAAAAGTGGAACACAACTCAAATACAAAGCAGCTTCCCAGTTTTAACTTAGACAATTTACAAAATGATAATTACCACAGCAGAGTGTCATAAAACAGTGATTTAGATGGTGAAGTTGATTGAGAGTGGTTTCAGTAGTATGTGGTTATAGCCACAAACTTGGTAAAACATCAAAATGATTAATGTATCTGGTGTGTCTTTCTAACTGTTTTTAATAAGTGCTCCAGTCTAACTTTTCCACTGGTTTCCACTGGCACATGATTTGGTCACACCCTTCTTTGTGAATGGGAGTTCCTCTTTCCCTCTGTTATAGGCAGTGTAGATCTTCACGACCATTTCATTCTCATGTGTTGAACGATAACTCTCATCTAACATTTGAAAAGAAGTGGGGAGGGGCTCAGTGTTTCGGGTGATGCAGGTTTTGTGCTTCTTTTTTCTTTAAATATTCAGCTATAGACCACTTCATCTTTGGAACAAGGCAACAGCTAAATGACGTGTACGCGCACACTGATAGTGAAAGTGCAGGTGGGGAGAGACAGGCTGAGCCAGTGAAGAAGACAAAGTAATATTTTCAACCACAATGACCAACGGTGCCTGTGCCAGAGGGGCACCAACACAGCCATTATCAACGATCACCACGCACTTGCACGAATGACACCACATATATATTTTAACTCGCAGACTCTCAAAAAAATTGTCCAATTGGTACTGTGTTGGCAGCAGTTTTATAATGAGGGTGTAAATACAAACAAAAGGCTGATTCCAAGTGATACAATTTATCGCTCATTGATGGGTTCTGTTCGCTGCAGAGGCAAACGGCGAACAAAATACACAATACACTGAATATTCCACAATTAAAAGAACCTGCAATGCAAAGAGATGAATGGTCAAAGGCTTCCCTGACCACTATGAAGACCAGCACTGAGTTGATATACAGTAGCAGATTGCTGATTTCGACTATGTAGCCACTATAATAAAAGGTACTTGTACTGGGATATTTACTTGAAAAAGGGGCATCTCCGGTGATATCAGTGCCTGCAATAGTCACCTACCAAAAGACACTCATTTCTCTATCCTGATCCAAGCTGCACCCCTACGTCTTTTTCTTATTAAAAAAAACAACCTAAATCTAAGGCGACACATAAAAGAAGCTGTTTTTGCTTTCATGATTCCCTTTTTATGCCCCAATATTGAATATCATTTGCACGGATATCCTTGTCACTGCTTACTCCTTTTGGCCTATAAGGACAGGGAAGATAATAACAAATCACACATACACAAGATGTCACAAAGCATTATTTAGTGTTTTTCTGCCTGAAACTGTGAGAGCATGTGCACGTTAATTCAGCATATCAGTATGTAGAGCACATGTAACAAGCTGTGATGTAGAAAAAGACTAAACTTCTTTGTGCGAAGCATGTCATCTGTTTTACCCATTCAGTAACCAGACCTGATGCTGATGAGGGGGTTGTCAGCTGTTATGACTCTCTTTGTGAACACTGACTGTGTTTGTCGTAATTGCTGGTTGATTCAGAAGTGCGTCGGCTCAATCCGCCTTTTATCAGAACCTGCCAACAACCGGGTACAGACATTACAGGATTATTTCATCATTTCAACCCGTGGAAAGTCCACAACGAACCACCTTTTTATTCCTGCAATGCAGAAAAACTAGAAACAGAGAGGGGGTCAGTGGCTCTGTTGCCACCACATTAAATCTCTTTCTATTATGGTATGGCAAGTAAATGAAAATGCCTGTAAAAGGACATTTGTTTTCTATCTAGTAATACAAAGTACAATGACAAAGTAATACAATCAATGACGTATGAACAACAACAGCATTACAAGACGCTTAGAGATCATTTCACTGTATTATTTTTGTCACTAACATCCATCACCAGTGATCATTCACTGCTATGAACTCTGGACAGATTTTTTTTCCGTTGACCTGATGCAACCGGCCCTGTCACGCTCACTGGGATATAAGCCACACAATGGGACTGCGTCATCTCCCTCCATATCCCATGAATAATCCATGACCTCAGAGGCACCGGGAACAGCTCTGGGTACTTGGCGAGAAGCTTTCACTAAAACAAACTGTCAAAACAGGACACAGGTGTTTACATGCACTCGACAGAAGGTGAGAGAAGCTGCACAACAGCAACACCCTGTTTTTTTTTCCTCAACACTCGACAAGTGAGGTTTTTGGGGGTGAAAGTTTAATTTCTCCACTGTATTTGTCCTCTTAGGTAAATGAGAGTCAGTGTGTTGTTCAAGGACATTTGAGAAGGACAAACACAGAAGCTGATGAAAATGTTTCATGTTTCATTATAGGGCAAAACTGGAATTACTGCGTCGCAGTTGTACGCTTCTGCTTAACAGTCAAGTAACTTTGTTGCTCTTGTTCTGCTGTACGTCGACTGCATTAGAATATAGGCTCCTTGATGGAAACAAAAAACAGAGTCAGATTCCTTGTATGTGTTCACGTTTGGCCAATAAAGCGGATTCTGATAGAAAATGGATGTCGCTGCAAAGATGATACAACTTCTAAAACGTGTCGACGCTTCACACTGGGAGCACAGTAGATCTATACAATCACCAGACTATCAAGGAGAGCACCTAAGATTAGTGTCACCATTTCAGTAGCAGACCAAATGGGACACATGGTCACAATCTCCCCTTCTGTTCCTGAGTGACAGTGTTACATAAAAAGGTGTTTCTGCAGAACATTATGATGTGAGGCTGACCTTTGACCTTTTGGAAATAAAATGCCATCACTTCATACGCTAATTATGACACAATTTCATACCATGTTCAATAGGATAAAACCATGAATTCATGAGTTTTGGGAAAAAACATGTTTTGTGAGGACACGGTGACCTTGACCTTCAATCTCTGCCCACCAAAATCACATCAGTTCATCCTTAAGTCCAAGTTAGCATTTAAACTTTGAAGAAGTTCCCTTAAGGTGTTACTGAGATGTCTGTCCATCCATCCGATTCTCTTGGACCCTAAAACAATGCCTCTGGACATGTCTGTCACTGGTGCAGAGGCATAATTATGTTTGGGGCTGCAAGAGACATAATTTGCAGACAATACACGTAGGCGTATAGTCACTTGTGTGCTATCAAACACATTTCCTGCCATTAAATTAAGACAATGACTTTGGAATAACATTATTACCATATTATTACCATAATTATTCCAACATCAAATACACAATTCGGTGTTGTGTTTCAGAAAATTTACTTCTGTGACAAGTTGCAAGTATTTTGTACTCACAGAGTACCTTGTGACATACAGCATGGGACATGATGATTCATCATTCCTAGACACAATTAAAACCTGGCACCCAAAAGTAAATCTTATACACATACTGCATTTATGCTACATTCTTCAATTCATCAGACACATATTTAACATGGGAGAAAGCCAGCAGATAAAAATAAACAAATACAAGTACAGGTTCATGGCCAGAAGTCAAACCCACTTCGTTGTTGCTGTGAGGTGATAACCACTGACATACAGCGTCGACTACAGGTTAGCAACTGTACTGCTGCTTAGACAACAGTTACCACAGACTCCAGAGGATAAAACTAAAATGTTATGTGCTTTCCCTAATATAGTCTTCTCTGACAGGGAGACTATAATAGCACAGTCATCTGCTTCACCTGGTGCAGAACACTCCTCTGGCAATGACTGTCCCATCTTTCCTCCACATTCTGCAGCACAGCACTGCAGCACCAGCCAGGTTCACATACCAACTCCCTGTAGCACGCTTAATGAGCAACCTGCAGAGTGTGTGAGTGTGCGTGTGTGTGTTTGTGTGTGTGTGTGTATATATATATATATCACGATTTCAACTTTTTACAACTTGCGTCTTCCTTCAACCCTTCAGCATTATTTCCTGGCTGCTTGCCCACACCCATGTGTGCTCAAACGCCCATCGTGCTCAACTTTAACCATGACAGAGACAGCCTGATGTAGAATTAATGAGTGTGTGTAGTCTGTATATTAATACATTTTTAAAAATGCTGTTTAGTCATTGAAGAACAGCTCTTGTTAGAGAAATACTTATTTCTGACATGCAGTGCACCAAAAAAATGGTTTTTGCCTTCATTTACTGCTCTTGTAAGTGACAAAAAGAAGAAGTATCTTTTACCTGAATAAAAAATTGAAGTATGACATTACAAAATAAGTAAACATCATACCTATATTCATAGGTGGAAGGTGGAACTATCTTTTCCTAATTTGTCCTGAGTTTTATGGACATTATGACTGACTGATCATCTTATAAAAACACATACTTGCACTTCCTCTTAATTGGTGTTAAGATGGAAAAGATCCATTTATGTGCAAATAGACCAAGTAGATCATGTCAAGCTAATTGACACTGGAGACTACATGGAGGATCATCATTACACTAATGGAAAACAGCCATTACTGTGTCTGAGATATAATCTGTCTTCAGTGAATTGCTGCTATCATGGAGGGCAGAAACCTCTTAAGTGACCCGGTGTCAGCTCTCACTGTGAGCTTTGCTGTGCTTATGAGTGAGTTCTTTCTGTTATGTAAAACTGGAGGTATTTTGGTATTTTGCTACTGAACACATCTACAAATAGCACAAACCAAAAGAAAAAAAAAAATGATGCCACTCGAACAGATCATGACATGAGCTGAACATATGCACACTACATACACTGGAAAGAAAAGGAAAGAGAGATTACAAAAGCTCTCTGTAGAATAAAGGAGACTGACATGAAATGGTGCTCTGGGACTGCAGGATAACAGTAGCTTGCCACCATTTACTTTGTCTAACCTTTAAGCACATTAAAAATTGGCAGTATCCTTGAATAAAACTCACACACTCAGTTTTGCCCTTTCTTGCTGTAACCTCTGTCTGGGTCGTCCTTCCAGGGCAAGTAGCGGCTTTGTCAAGAAAATGTTAATAAAGCTGGGTTTCGTTAAAGTCTGGCCTCAGGCTCCCCTGTGTGTTCCTGTGTTGTGCTGAATATAGGATGTGGCTTTTGGACAGTATGGGTTTCAGCGCAATTAGCTTCCCTCTGTGACAGGAGTAGAGAAGGGGAAATACACACTGAACTAATGATCCAGAAAAAATCCTTTAGTAAGGATGTGAGTGAGTGTCCATCTGGGCACACATCCTGTAGTAATATAGTAGTAGTATATAGATCATGCATAACCAGGCATATTTTGTAGAGAATTGTAGCTTTATTTGTGCAGTATGTCTCCTCCTGCACAAGGTGACTTCTACTGCCAGCTGACTGCAACGACAGCAGCACCCTGCAAAGAGACAAACTTTATCAGGTCTCTCAGGAGGAGCCGCAGCTCTTCAGGAGCCAACAACCACACGTCAATCATACTGTAGCTACAGTCCAGTGACGGTCTGTACCACTACTACATGAACTAAAGTTATCCTGTTTCCTTCTGGCACACACCTGTCTACTGGAAAGAGGTGAACAGTAGGTAATCTGATGTAGTGCTGAGTGAAAAATCTAATAATAATCAAAGACATTGTTGTTTGAAAAGTCACAACTTTTATGATAAAATACAGGCGACACCTATCTTTGCCTAAAAAAAGAAATTAAAGAATGCAGAACTAAGATACATATAAGCTAGATACATAAGCTACTTATTAGCTTTTTGCTTTCAACTGGTGCACTCTTGGGTCCTCTGTGTAACCTTCACCTCAGAGTTTCGTGGGAGTGTTAACTAGAATTATCCAAATCTCTCCTCAGGCACACAGTTTAGGACTTCAGGACAACCGGTATAATCCAACCAGTCGAATCAAAAAGCCTGCAGCTCTGCTGTTTTTACCCACACTGCCTGCACATAATCTGGTATACTGAGGTAAAAACAGCAACACAGCAGGTCAAAGACATCTGTGATTGACTCAAACCTAGAATTACCGCCTCACGGTTGCCAATCAGCCAAGTGGCAGGAAATATAGTCACAATCTGACCTTCACTAAATAATGGCAAGTGTGTGAAGTGTTTTTGTAGAAGTTTTTGATGTCACAGTTTAGTTCACCTTTGGCCTTTTGGAGATAAAATATCATCACTTCATCATTTTATCCTATTAGACATTTGTGTTACATTGTTTTACAATTAGCGTATGAATTCCTGAGTTATGGCCAAAAATGGTCACAGTGACCTTTGACCTTTGACCACCAAAACCTAATCAGTTCATCCTTGAGTCAATGTTTGCGCCAAGTTCAAAGAAATTCCCTCAAGGCGTAACCGAGATATCGCTTTCACAAAAATGGGACATACAGACTGTTGTAGAACCCGAAAACATAATGCCTCTGGCCCTGATAACTAGTTTACCATAATACTACAGTATTCAGCTCAAAATCCCTGGGTCCATTTTCAATTCAGCTCAGAATCTTTTACAAATGCTCAAGTGTTCTGTGTGACTCTCACCTCAACAAGCTCTTCCACACCTTTATTGCCCCTGCATCATTTTCTGTAACATTTCATACTGGCTACATTCAGGCTTTTCTATCCGGCATTAAACTAGATTCAAATGCTGCAGCTACTCAGACTCTAGGTTTCTTTTACTGCTTTCCTTTTAGCATCAGAAGTGAGTTCAAAATCTTCTCGTTTGACTACAAAGTCTTGAGAAAAAGTAAAAGAAACAGAAAAAAACATGAGATCCTCCAAAATCTCCTGTTGCAAGATGTAGCACTAAATGTTCAGCTCTTCTCAGCTGCTGCCCCAAAATCAAGACATTCCCTTCTTCTATTTGATCTTTTCCTTTTATTGAAGCTTTCAAGACTCAATTTTTTTTCGCTCTCTTTTTACTTTTTTCCCATTCCCTTTCTTTCTCTATTTTTATTTTATTTCCTGTATAAATGTAAAAATTTGGCCGGATGGATGAAATAAGTGATGAATTTGATGATTAGTAATGTGAAGTCCTGCAATAAAGTAATATAAAAAAAATACTCAATTTAAAAACACTTTGACTTACTGTGCTTTAAAAGTTTTGAGTTTCGTGTTCACTTCAAATGCGACATGCCATAGCGTATATACTGTACATCTGTAGCTATTAATCAATTGCATCTACATTTTTTGCAGACAGATGATGTATCTGAATGACACATATTGACAGTCATATTGTTTTTCTGATGAAATGTGACAATGTGGCTATCAAATATGTCTTCATCATGAATGAGATTTCACTGTGACTCATACCGGCACAGATGACAGTGTAGCTGCTTCACGCTCAGATGAGTCAGAATTTAAATGTGTGTTTTAGTGAATCTGATATGACAGCTGCTGGGGATATTGGATGTATTAAATACTAAAAAATAAAGAGCTTTGATATACTTTGTTATGTCACTGACAAAACTGATGGGAGCAAGAGACATGTTGATATTGAAGGTTTGCATCAGTTAAACTGGGTAGGACACAGTACTGTTATTTAAAGTTATATTCTGACAACACCCAAATGACTGCAATGTGTAACCTTAGAGACGGTTTGTGGTACAAAACTTCTCGGATAAACTGACTTGTCCTTGACTTTCTATAATCTCCCAAACCTCAAATGTGTGCTGAATCCTGCAGGGATTTGCCTGTCCACAAAAATGTGGTAGTAAATAATCCTGTGTGCGATATTGGCAGAGTGGTGATTTACCATAATCCCAGGACATTGGCTCAACCCCCAGGTCAGTGTGGAGGGGCCAGGTTCTAATCCAAGGTCACTTTATCAACCATGTCTGTCCAAGCTTATCATTATGTTACATAATGTTCACTTTTTGGATAGTAGTGATTAAAACCACTGGAATAGTCCTGTCAAGGTTCAAATTTCATCGGTCACTTTGTTTGGAAGTGCTCTTAAGCATTACATCACCAACAGATATGGTGTGCAGGGAAGATAAATCCATTTATTGCAAAGCTGATGAATAAAAAATAGAAACAAATCTTCCTAGAGATTTTCTGTCTGACTCAAACCACAGAGGAGAGTCTGAACAAATATCAAAAGACTGTCGCAAAAAGCAGACAAAAGAAACAGGAAATGCAAAACATAAACACATTGTTAAAGTACATTGTATGAGGATACAAATGCAGTGCTTCCACACTGCCCTCTATTCCTACAGGAAGAGTTAGTACGTTGAGGGAAGGCTATCCAGTGTACAAAGTGGATGATAGTCAATGACAAAATTCTCCTTTACATACTCCTTACCATGTCCTGCAGCTTTTGCTATTAGGTTAAAGTTAACACATCTAACGTATCCAGTTGTTATAACCTGACAACACAACAGCCGTGTTTTTTTGTGTGCATTATTTGCCACACTCAATGTCCAACCAGAAAGATCCAGAGGAGGCATGACGTGTAAACCTTCCTTCTTTTTATCATCATCCCCCCCCCCCCCAACAACAACACATCAACCATCAACAGCCTACTGCTAATGAGAACACGCAATTGCTTTTAGCCCAGCTTTGATGTGTATAATACAAAATGCTAACAAGATTTTGCCCGCTAACCTCTGCTTCCTCTCAGCTTATTCAATACTAAATTGCTTTGTGGCTGATTCAATTTTTCAAAGTTCCACCAATCACATATTTGTGAACAAACATGTCAGTGACAGCCATACAAGGTAAACAGACAGCGCCAAGCAGTGCAATTAGCATTTGTTAAGACTAGAGCCAAAGCAGAAAAACGCAAATTGGATTTTTCCTGCAAATCCATCTTCCATCAAACCTACTGTTAGTACTGTACATATCCTATTGTAAATTTGCCCTCGATAGTCACACACAGAGAAATTTAGAGCTGTATTGCAGAGTTCTTACTACAAACCCAAAGCTCCTCAATCTACATCCCCTATACTATACCGCCATAATATATAATATATAATAATAAACATGTGATGGTTTACTTTGAAATGTATTGGATATCAATTAACACATACATGAAAATGATATAACAATAATCAAATTCTTTAGATTTGGATGGATAGGTATTCTAGCTCATAGAAAGATAATATGATTTACCTATTTTTACTTTTGTTTTTGAAGGTACAGCTGTAAGGCTCCATAAAACCAACAATAGTGTGTGAAAGTTAAACAGACCATATGGGCAAAGATGACTTCACTGCCTACACCAGTCTCTGTTTCTGTGACTCACTTAATGATGCTGTTTTAGTCCTGTGTCACCTCAAAGGACCTGGATTATCACATCAAGAAACTCATTTTCTTTTCTTTATTTATGCCTATATGCACCCTCAGAGTTCTGACATCCAGCCATGAAGGACAACTCATAAAAAAATTCTCATATGGTGATGAGTGAAGTACAAACTGAAAAAGCTGGTATTTTTTTTCCACAAATAAATGCAATGATTTCTTCACAATAATAGGCCTTTACAAATGTGGACTCTGTGGACAAAGAGGTCACATTAGAAACCATCTGCCGAAAAAAACAAACAAGTAATGTAAGCCTAAAAATTCTATAAAAGCCATAAAGGCCAAACACAGTAGTTCTAGGTAGCTCATGTACAAAACAACTGTTAATAAACACTCCCTTTAGTCCTTTATCAATTCAGACGACCTAACGTTGTGTTCCTTTATGCTGTGCGCTCTCCCCAAATAACAAATGGTTGCCGAGGTTTAACAAATTAATCAACTCTGCAGATGAGAGAGAGTTGGTACGTAATGAATCACACTGCCACCCACAAAGCAGACTCACACAAACGTGAGCACACAGACACAGATGATTTCAGGAACACACAAACAAAATAAAAAGAGCAATGGGGTGTCCTTGGGGAGAGGGCCAACGTGACTGTTGTGGCTCTCATTCAATGGATGACTCGGTCCTCGTGAAAACATGGGAATATATATTTATTTGTTTCCCAACTAATAAACTGATTGTTATTTTCACTTTGAATAACAGGGTTCATCAGTGTTGTTGAAATGTCTCACGTGTTGATGAGGTAGGCAGCATTGTCTGAGGTTTTGTTGAGCATGCAGACAAATGAAGCTGTGGTAGGTGGGTCGAGTCAAGCTTTTGAGGATAATTTAGGTGGGTGCATGTGAGTGAGGGTTCATTGATTTTGCTGACAGTGCATGTTCCTGATGATGACATTTTAGCCCTGCGAGTGATAGACCTAATGACAAACACTGTCAGGCTGAACCGACAAGACTGCGTCACCGACTACAAGAACGTTCATATTCAAAGGCTCTGTGTGCTACGTGTGCACATGTATATGTCCGGGAAGCGTTTGTATTAGCAACAGCACTCATAACATCAATCTCCACATTAAAGCTTCCACATTACCAACTTTGAAATATCATTTGTATTCTATAAGTGGGTGCAAATGTCTACAATGCATATATGTCTTAAATAGTTTTCTGTTGTAACCACTGGTTTCTCCAACAAATATACAAGGACCAGATTCATCATTTCTCTTTCTCCCTTTGATTCTCTCTTTGAAAAACTGTACAAGCTACAGTCAGTTGTTTATGAATTAAAAAAAGAGAAACAAAAATATTACATCACCAACCTGGATGCTTCTTGTTTGGGGTATTCCAATAATGTATTTATATTTGGCTACATACCACAATCTGTTGAAGGGGTCTGATGGGGCCCAGGAGAGCCGAATTTTCACCAGAAGGTTCTCCTGTAAAAATATAAAGTTGGTCAGATTGGTTTACACTGAACACATGCTAACAAATATAGACATGACACTAGAGCTGCAAATAAGGCCAACATAACATATTGAAATTGTCTTTTATTTTTTTCCAACCAACAATGCAGAGACCCAACATTTACTATCATAAATGTCAAAGAAAAGCACCTATCATTTTTCTGCATGTTTGTCTGAAAAATGACACAAAATTATTAATGAATTATCAAAATAGCTGCCAATTAAATATCTGTCAATCGACTATTTGTGTCATCTCTACATGACTAAAACACAGCCCATAAAAAAAAAGTATAATTCATATCACATTTAAACCTCAGATCATTACAAGAACAGTTAGAAAAGCAAAGTCAACATGATAAATGCTTGATTCAGATTGACCATGGTGTCACACACACACACACACACACACACACACACACACACACACACACACACACACACACACACACACAACTTTTATGGTAAATGAACACTAAGATGAGTCATTATCTTACATAAACCTTATGACTGTTGTCTAGATAGAGCTGAAATTCACCTCCTTTCTTTGTTTCCAGCTGTCACTTCATCTACAGTCTATTCAGACTCAGAACCATTGTTCTTTTGTCACAAAAGGCTCTGATGCAATATTATTCTCAAGGCCCCCTGGATGGAGAGGGTGGCGCTGACAGCTTTCATCTTTAAATCACTCGCAGGCTCAGTTCTTCTTACAAACAAGAGCTGAAGACATCAGTGCTTCACTCTCTGGTTTGTGGTGAGAAACATCAAACATGCACAAATGGGAAAAAAAAAAAAGAAAAAAAAAAAATTACCGACAACATCCAATCTTATTTACGCTTTGATCAGGAGCAAACAGCGGCTTTGCTGCAGTCTCTTGCAAATGGTATCGCACAAACATGTAAACTTAGTCAGGAAATGAAGTATGCACAGGATAAATCCACCACCGCCAGCAACGCATTCACTGTTTTCTATCAAATTAAAATATAATGTGAATAAATTTTCATCCACTGGAGAATGTGTATGCCAAATGTATGAAAACATGACAATACTTCTCTCTTTTTGTACTGGATGTTAATTAAATGTTATTTACCGAAAGCTGAGGAAAATGAATGCACCACTTTGGTTTAAATCCAAAAACTTGGACCAATGGGAAAAAATATATAGCTCAACTTTTATTGGTCATTAATCATCTAAGCCTGGCTTTAACAGCATAGTTACTGTGAAGGCAGTATGCACACAGAAACAGTTTTTTCACTAGGTAAGTGAAACAAATAATGAATCTGAATTCCTGTGTGATCATCATACCGACATGACTAAATCTAAGTTTCTCATAATGTGTAGGTAACCTGACCAAGACAGTAGGAGACACTAATGCCGTGACAACACTGAGTCATGAAGGAGACACAACTATGGGAAATCAAGCTTCGGGTCTTTGAGGAGGTGGTCAAGAACTTTGTCTCCTTTCCATACTATTGACGTTTTACTTATTAAACCTAGTACTAGCATTGATTAATTTTACAAAACATAACCTTTACACAGGTTCCCTGAAATGACTAATGATTCTGTCTAATTATTAAGTTAATTATATGAGATTTCAGTTAACAGAACTTTATCCCCAAGTCACCATCTGTCCCTGTTGTCCATTTTTCAACACAAACATCAACATCCCTAATTACATTGGCAGTCAGAACATCCAGCCTTAATGCTATTAGCACACCTGAGATCAAGCACACAAAGCAGATGCCACAAGAGAGCAGGATCAGTGGCTCAGTCAGAATCTGGGATTCAACGCAAACTCTCATTCCCTTCTTCGCTCAGCTTTGAATCTTTATCCATTCCTCAAAACCTGTCATCCTCTACTGCATTCCTGCTCCACAGCTTCTTTTAATAACCAACCTCTTTATCTCTGTCTTATGTTTCTCCCTACTGCCTTCATGCTGCACACATGACTCACCTCTAATGACACCTGAAATGTATAGAAATATACTAGTGTATTGTATCTGGACCAATTATGAGTCAGTAGCTGAATGGGAATGGGTTAGAGGCTGACTAGAGCTATTTCCCCACATAGTTTGCAATGCTATTGATTAGTGGAACAGCACACTGGTAGAGGGGCTCAGCAGTGTGAGAAAACATAAGAGGGCCAGCAAGTCAATAACAAATCTAACTCAATGTTTACACACAACAGTATGGAGAAATTTTAGGCATGGGGTCAGCAGCGGACTGTTTGACATTAATTCAGCTAATAACAGCTAACATTGTGATGAACAAGTCTATAGGAAATCGGTAATGAAAATGTGGAGCTAAAACTGAGTTGGGTGATTAATTAACAAACAAATAATAAAACAGGCTAGACAGAGCTTAGACACTTGAGATCCACATAATGACATGGAAATGTCATTATGTGGAAGAGAATTTATGACAGGTCTGACTGACAGTTGTGTTATGGCAAATCCAATTCACAGTACACACAGGTCTGCATGGTCAATAAATGTTACATCAACCTTTTCTTTCCTCTGTGGCAGCTCTCATGTTCAAGACATGGCAGACATCCAGAGAGCTGCGCTTCCCTCTGCGTCCTGTCCCACCCTTGCCCCAATGACCCTCATTAACAGTGCCCACAACCACCGCTGTGCGCAACTGAACCCAGCCCCAATAATTTGTGCCGCAGGAGTGGAAAGCCATAAATCACCTGTGCTCTGTTCTTTTTTTTTTATCTGACAAACAAGTTTAAGTGTGAACAAAAAAGAAAAGAGGGCAACACTTTCATGTGAAACCTGTGATTTACAGAGTAATTTTGCTGTATAAATTACATTCCAATAAAATGCTTTCCAGTGCCTACTGATAGTTAAAAGTAGGCACAGTGGAAGAAAACAAGCCCATTGGGAACAAGGGAGTAACAAAATTGAAGTTTGGGGAAAACGGTGTTAACAACAATATTATACAGTAATTATGGTAAATCATATTTCATAGTAGTTATAATATGCTACAAAAACTGTGGGGGAACAGAGACCCAGATGTTTCATATGTTCTTAAATAACCTCTCCATCTGCGATTTTCTGAGCCCCTTTCATTACCTCACTGTACTCTTGCAATACATAATAACATAATTTATTTAAAGGGCCAGGGAGGCCAAGGATATCAGTGTTGTTGTACTGGTACCTGATTAATATAAAGAAGTTACACACTATAAATGCATTATAAAGTCTTTCCAAAAAGACCATACAATGTTATAAAAACATCCATAAAAAGGTCTTTCACTTGTTAAGTTGCATTATTACAGGTGTTGCCAGTCTTCACAGCTGAGAGCAAAAAAACAGACTGATCCCAAGGACTGTTTCATTAATGTTAAGTTATCACAGTACACCTGCACAGGCAATCACAACATGTAATTTTCTTCACTCACTGTTTTATGATATATATACTTGTACTTGGGTTGGGAAAAACTTTCTGAGGCACCAAAGCAAGGTCTGAATCTGCTGGTGTAAACGCTTGAAGACGTAATGTCTTATATAAGAAATGCTTGCATTGTGGTTTTCCTGCACAGATGTGTTTGACTAAGACGGCCCGAGAATCTATTGCTGATGTCTTCTTCACAACAAAATATTACACTGGCAGCACATATTGTAATTGATTCCGTAAGGAGTAGACACGTGTACTGCAGAAATCCTCTGTTCCCATTAACAACAAACAACAGTTATGAAAGTGATATCTTTTATATCTCACTGCAGTGATCTGATCACAGCAATATGTGGTCCGTGGTTATCAAACATGGCAGGTAAATAAAACACTGCAGTTCGACCCAACAGAACACAACCAAGAGATAATTGAGAAACGTAGCCTGACTCACATGTTACGGTAGAGTCAAATCTCTCAGTACAAGCCAAGACCTCACAGGCCTCTGGAAAACTATTCAAACTGAAATTGTGTTTTAGTGGTGCAGCCCCAAGAGTGTGCGAATGAAATTCTGCACGTATCCTGCACTCACCTACGGCAAAAGGCTGTAATGAATTTTTATTGCTGCACCGGCAATAAGTACTGACTTGAGAGGAGATACGAGCAGTTAAAAACCTAATTCAAATGTGTCACAGAGGTGGGAAAGGTGAAAGAGGGGCAGCCCAGCTTAAATGATCTAAGGATGGAAGGATCATGAAAGGATCACTGCCGTAAAAATCACCAGTGAAACTTTGCTGCCCATCAAGTGATGCAACTTGGCAAACAATTAAATGATCAGAGGTCTTCGATATGGCATGACAGATATTCAATTAATAAGAAATTGCATTATAACACTGTAAAGTCTTCCTCTGTGACTCTAATCAGTCTGAGATAGAAAATCCAAGTCTTGGCTTAGGTTCAAGGCCTCACACTCTTTAGTTACACCGTCCCCTGCTGAATAATCCCATCTCAGCATGGAACCTTTGATCCATAGGCAGAAAGGTAATCTAAATTCAGATGTAAGAAATTGTTTGATCCGGACATGGGAATTTCTTGATTGCAGCTGACACAACGCTCTTTCTGATCACTTACAGGCAAAGGGTGGAACAAAGGACTACCAGCTTATGAGACTGTATGATAGCAGTCACTTTACAAGATATCGTACCAGATATGGCCTACCCAGGAGTGTTACAAAGACATGAGAGCTTGATCTAAAATACAATTATCATTTTAATGGCACGTCATCACAGTTTACAGGGGTTGTGAACTACTCAATCAGCTCTACAAAGTGAACGGACAGGCTTGAGGTCATCATCTCATCAAGCTCTCACTCAACCTTCTTCTCCCTCTTTTGCATGTGCTTTAAATAATACAGCATTGCATAATTTAATAGTTCAAATTAAGGTTATCCAGTTGCATTACTGTGAATCAAAGAAATGTTTTAAGCATGAACAAATATTTTCTCCTCTGTTAAGTAACTAATATATTATCTATGTAAGTCAAAGCTTACATAGATAATATATTAAAAAGCTCAAAAGTTAAAGCTTAAATCTGTAAAGTTTTGTAATTAGTCTTAATCTTAAAACTTCCATGGCTGCATGGAGATGTTCTCCATACAATGGCAGTCGAGTAAATGAGAAAAAGAGGAAGTTGTGATCCAGACTTACAGCACATTAATAAGTGTAGCTAGAAATCCATTAGTTTTATTTCAAAATTCCCCAAAAATGGCAAGGAAGAGATATCATATTTATAAATTAACTTTTCAAATGGTGCTTGCACATGAGTTAAAAATGTGGCAAAGGTAATCTAAAATCTTAAGGGGCAGAATCTACAGTACCTGACCTCTCTGCTCAGCCCTCTGTAATATTTACAACACTGACACATTTACAAACCAAAAAGTCATAAAAACACACAAATCAGATGCATCCCAATAATTTAGCCAACAGCCATTTCCAATTCATATTAACTTCCTAACATAATACTTCCACTGTTCAGAGTGCACATACAGAACTGAAGGAGCTATAAACAACAACAGATGCAAAACCCTGCAGGATTCCTTGTTTAATCATATGACATGGGTCCAACTATACAAACAACAGTGCCTCCTCCACATATGGTGACTGCCACATACACCCACACACACAAAACTGTGTCTGGTAGGAGTGATAGGAGTCAAGTTAAATTATATATATATACACGACATATAAAAGTAAACATTTACTGCCCACTCCTTACACTCTCCAGCAGGTAGTACTGTATTTACTGTAAGACCTTAAGAATATACTGTATGTTTTTTACTATGTATTAATCTATCCACTCATTTTCTTGCTGCTAAATCTCTGAACTACTTCAACTGGTTGTGAAAAAGCAGCAGCAAGCATCTCTCCTGTTTGCCAATTCAAGGATACAGCTGTGATGTTTGAAAGACGTCATGACAGACAGAGCCTTCAGAAAAACAGGACAAGAAGATAGAGAATGGACACAGGTTTAGAACAGCAAATATACTGCCTTGTTTCTTGTTCAGATGAAAGCCAATATTACAAAATGTATCATGTCAGAACGTCTCTTTTTTTTCTTCTTACAAGGTCACTGCTCACAACTCTTTAAAACATGGGATCTTTACAAGCCAGTTCATTGGGTTTAATGCGCTTTAATGCACTTGTAACCCTGCTAGTGCTCTCTAACATCACTTTATTGGCAAAAGAAGTTAAGCTGATGTACACTCAGCTTTTTTTTTTTTTTTTACTGGGTTCTGGATGTGGCCTGCACATTTAACTGTGAATTGCCTTAGATGACGAGGCCATAAATCTTGTGGGTGTACAGGGTAATAATGGGTTCCTTTAATGCACAGCTGCTTTAGGATTTTTCTGTATTTAATTAACAGGTTGTTCAGGATTCTTTGAATAGGGTCAGGGTCTCTTTATCTTGAGAGAGACACTGTTCAGTCACTGAATATCATCTAAGCCCACAAGCATGTCAGTCATCATTGATGCTGTGTACGGTGGGATTTCTACTAAGTTTCTGCCAGCAGGCTACTGTTTGAAACTGTCCGAGCATATTTACCAGCAGATTGCATCACAATAGATCAGTCATCAGACAGGAGCTTTTGTTCCCTATCTGCTCCTTCAATCATACAATCTTTTTCTGTTGACAGTAGAGATTGAAATGGTTGCTGCCAGTAAAAAGTCAAGATGCATCATCTGAGACCAATTTTTCATCCAACTGGTTAAACTTGTTTGATGTAACATGGCCAGTAAAGAGCACAGCCATAATCAAAGATCTCGGAATTCATTGCATTGTTTTTTTGTTTTGTTTTTAAGTACTAACGATCCACCGAGCAGAGGACTTGCACTGTATTTCAGCAGACGGGATGCGGTGATGCCGAAGCAAGTGGCACAAATTGGCTCTCACACTCAGGCTTTCCTCCACACAGGATTGTGTGTCTTCACGCAACAAGTATGTAATAGGCTTAACAGATCACAGCTGAAAGATCCTTGGTCCAGAGCCTAAGCCAGTCTTGAAGGCAATTACAACGACAATGCCTTCACACCACACAGCAGGAGGACAGACACAGACAGGATGAGCCAAGGGTGGGGAGTGGTGGTAAAAGCCTTCATCGCTGTCACATATTCCCTGTGACTCCCTGCGACTGTCAGCCTCATGTGACTGCAGTGAGGGGAGATTGTTCATTTCAATATCCAAACAAGGAATTGAAAAGCAACAAACATGGCTAACACACCAGCCTAAAGTCATTTTGGCCCTGACAGGTGATGACTCCCCCTCAGGCACACACAATAGGCAGACCTGTCAAGTTCCATATCTCATCTCTGCTGCCTGTCAAAGCCACTTTCCCCAACCATGAGTAGGAAAGGCAAAAACATTTTCTACATTTGCATCCGGCACAAACCTGTCCCTATAGTTTAGAAATGTAGAACTGACAAACTTAGGCTTGCAGCAGCACAGTATGCCAGGGCACAACAGTAAAAAGTTGGGGGATCAGAGGAGGTTTGTTTGATAAGATCTGGAACCCTGTGCCGAAATTCTTTCAGGGTAAAAATGTATGTGTTGAGTCCAATGTAAAGCTGCTTATACCATTTTTTCTCTTTAAAAAAAAAAAAAACTGTATGTAAACATACTTCTAGTTCTTTTTAAAAGGAACACTGCTTTGTACTTAATTTAAGACTGACTGTGGCTATTGTTGTTATGTATGAGGTGCTATATTTGTTTGGGGAGGCAGGTTTTATTTATTCTTTTTTTTCTTTATTCTTCTTTTGTTAGTTTGTATTCTGGCTATGCAGCAAAAATAATAAACATTTTAAAAGTTGGGAGATCATACATCACTAAAAGGAATATTTTTGACATTTTGGAAATAAGCTTCTTCAATTTCTTGCAGAGAGATAGATGAGAGGATCACTACCACTGCACCAAGATAATTATTTACAGTAGCTGGAGCCAGCTGCCAGTTAGCTTAGCTTAGCATAAGAAATTTTTCTTGGCTCTGAGCAATTAGCAGGCAGATTCCAGTAAGTATTTTGCTCCTAGCAAAGAAAGAGCACATAACTCTGCGTAACACAGCAAATTTCCAATTTATCACTTTAGGTTTTATACAGATTATACAAACAAGAAAAAACATGTTAATTAGCATGATTTCAAGGTGCTAATAGGAATGTTTTGTTACCAGTTGACAGAGTCAGAGTTAGCCTAGCTGTTTCCTGTCTTCTTTCCAGTCTTTAATGCGAAGATGAGCTAACTAGCTGCTGGCTAAAGCTTCATATTTAATGGACACAGAGGAGATTAGTATCAACCCTATCGTTTAACTCTCTACCAGAGAGTGAGTTTTCCTGTTGTTTGAACTCATGATTCAGATTTGAACCACATTGGCGGACACACAGAGGGCTTAAAGCTGGCGGTCACTGAGCTCTTTCAGGTGTAAAAAATTTGAGCCACATATATGATGTTAATCTGCTTGCCATATAGCTTTCAAGCTACAGAAGCCTCCACATTTTTTAATTACTTGAGCTGCAGGGAGTTACAGCCAGTATGGACCAATCAGCTGTTCTGTCTCTTCTAAAAGCTTTAATGTTCTGCAATCAGACTTGCAATGATAATGAGCTTACCATCACCAGACAATTGAAGTATCCCTTTATAGTGAGAATAGTTTATTTTAATTTACACAGCATGATGAAACTGGTAGCTCAAACCAGGCAGGACGTCTCAGAGGCTACAGAACAGACTGAGTGGTGCAGTGCCAGCATGCATCTAGGGATCGCTTATGGGCCTGGCTTACAGTAACTACCTCATAATGTTAGAGAGAGAGACAGAACGAGCAAGCAGTGAATGCCAGTGCCAGAATAACATTTTCTACACACAACAGTTTGGCTGCGTTTCATTTGCTCTTGTTCTCTGCTTCACTGCATCTGTAAAGGATTGTCTAAAACAACAAGAGGCACAGACCAGACTTGTTCTGGGGGTTGTGTATCAGTCTGTCTCTGTCATATTTAAGTGGAGGATACTTCTGAATGTTAACTCTCAAACACATAACAGAACAAGATCAAAAACAACCTGATGCTCTGTGCCAAAAGTAAAAATAAGGAAAAATGCTGTTAAAATTTCCCAAAACACAGGGTAATCTCTAGAACTGAAACAATTAGTTGATTGATAGATCAACAGAAAAGCAACTGATTGTTTAGGTCACTTATCTGGCAAAAATGCCAAACATTTTCCAGATCCAGCTTCTCAATTTACCTGATTTTTTTTTCATTTCATTACCTTGGGTCTTGAATTGTGAGGGCATTTTTCAATATTTTATAGATCAATCTTCAACAAAAATAATTGGTAGTTACTTGTTTTGTTTGACAAAAAGTCCAAAACCCAAAGATATTCAATTTAGTGGCCTATTAGCTAATTGATTAATCAACTGGTTGTTCCAGCTGCAAAATACTGCAAACTGATCATGACATAAGAAGACAATTAGATATGATATGATCTGACGTTAATATAGCATTTTAGCCCATCGTGAGATGTAAAAAGAATTCATGAACAGAAGCGTAAAAGTGGGGAAAAATAGAAGCCAATTAATCACACATATGGGCATATATACACAGCACATGTAGGGGTGGTGGCACCCAGCTACCAGTGCAAGTCACACTCCAACCAGCCTGATCACACTTGAGTATAGTCACTTCTCTACAGAGTCTGACTGGATAAAAAAAAAAGGGACTGGCAGGCGAGAATCTACATTTGATTGTCCTGCTACCCTCGTCTCCTAATCCCACCTTCCTGCCTTTATCTCACTCTCTCCATCTGTCTATCTCTGTCTTTGCTCTCTCACGCTCGCCCTATTCTTTATTCAGCAGACACCACATCACTCAAGTGTATAGGGGATTCTTGCCAGCCTCTCTGCCTGCCAATAAGGCAAACCTGTGTTTGGTGAGGGGTGGTGAGGCTTGGCAGGTAAGAGGAGTTAAGATGGGTATCTTAAAAGGAGCCCTTTACTCTCTGCTAGCAGAAACACAGTAGTCTAGGTAATCAGTACAGGCTTGATCCTGTCTGTTACCCATGATTACATCGATTGTACACATTGATCTGAAGTCATTTGGGTAAAACTCAAACACATAGCAGGCCTATAGTACTCATTTTATGACATTGTCATTAATTTCAGCTTTTTATACATCAATATGGAATATGCAAAAGTGATACAGCAATATACAATAATGGGCCTTTTTCAGAGTAGCCATTTTGACTCCTCATAGCAGAAAAAGCACAGGTGTAATTAAAACCATTAATGAGGGCTCTGTTCCATTAATCAGTCAGTCAGGGAGCCAAGGCACACAAGGACAGGGCCTTGAAATTGGTCAAGCTAAATGGTGCACAGGCCTCATTAATGTTATTAACTACACCTGTGGTTTTCTTGCTATGACATGACAAAATGTCTGCAGTGACAGGAGGCCAATTGGATTGGGTGAAAACCTCATACAATAGCCAACAGAAGAATTGAGCAACCAACACTTTAGCTAGGTCCACACACAGTATTTCATTAAAACACACACACACTTGTAGGGTAGCTAGTCTAATTAGTTCAATTAGCTTTAAATGTATTTTCATAACCATGTACCAAATGACAACGTGAGAGAATTATCACCTGAATCTGCAGCTCATGGCTCGGCTTCTCCATGGAGCTTCATGATGAAGTTTTCAACTCATGTTATAGTTGACGGTCCGTGACTTTATTGTTCTGGTTCTCTCTCACCGCTCTGTCAGCTGAGTTTCGGCCGCGCCATGCGGCTGTTTTCACCTGAACAACACCGAACAGCACAAGACAATTGTTGTGACTAGCTGGTGAAAGTCGTGAAGCAGTAAGGAGCCTGGTTGGTGAAGTCAGTGTATCAGTGGCCTGCTTTACACATCAAAGTGATTCCTGACAGGTGGAAACCTTCCCTCCAATTACTGAAACTGTTTCAAATCAAACTCTAGGTAACACCATAAAGGCCATCGCAGCCTAATCACTTGAGTGTTGATGATTTTAATATTGTGACACTTAACACTGTTTTGAAGGTTTTTCCAGATTCCTTTAAAAAAAAAAGAAAGAAGAAGAAGAAGAAAAAAAACTACTTCTTCTTCTTTTTGTGTTTTCTGGCGGTCTACAAACCAACGTTATAGGTGCATGCCGCCACCTAATGTACTGGAGTATGTAACATCATGACTTTATTGAGAAGTTATATTCTGGAAATTAAACCTGTTTCATGTAAATATTTGAATAAAGCCCTCATAACCTCTTCCTGTTTATCCCCTTTCTCTAACAGCCCTTTGGTGCTCCACTCCCTCCCTATATCCAACACTCTAGCCTTCAGTCTTTCTCTTTCTACACTAAACTTTCTACAATCCATTAGTACGTGCTCTACAGTTTCTCTACTGTTACATATGTCACATACCTCAAAAGACTTCCGCTCAGAAGAAACATAAAAAATTCCATTTACTTCTTGGTCGTCCTGTCTAGATCATAGACTGTCTGGTCTGGATTTTACTATGGTTGATAATGAGCCCGTCTCCAAGGAAAACTTGTTATTTGATGCTTTTTCAGGCACATTAACACAGCTATGAAAACCAGAAGCAAGATAATCTTGTTCACTCATCATCAAAAAATATACATTAATTGAGACACATTTTATTTTTGATTAGAAAGACTGCTTCCTGACTGATATCCCAGCTGAACAATGAGACCATATTGTATTTGGACTGGCCTATAGGCTTTGCTTAAAGAATCTAATCTATTTGTGTAACCTCCTTTCAACAATGTTGTCTCCTGACCACGCTGTGTCACCTTTTGTTTCTGCTGGCTTTCATAATGTATTGACTTCCATGCAAACAATAATCTATATTAACTGATAAACCCCTTAACATCCAGTTTTCTCCTCATCTGTAGCAATTTTTGTTATAATTTTTCCCCCACAGTGTTTAACATGCTCATACAGTATAGCCTACTGTATAGTTTGTAAATGATGTAATACACTAAATGATGTTTGCAATAAGTGAATGGCTTCAATGTTCCATCAAATGTAAATATTCTAGATGTCTTGTGTATTATTTCATAAATATTTCATCTGACACTAGGATTTAAAATAAACTTAAGTGGGCTTGAACAATGTTTGACTGCATAGCATTAGTTTGTAATCACAGACTGCTGATTGTTAGGGGTTAAATTTTGTCTTCATGCAGTCAGTTTTCTGAGTGGACTGAATACACAATAAGCTGGCAAAGTTTGGTATTCTGTCCAAACAAGCAAATGGATAAATGTGTTCCCCCTGTAACATTTAAGCAGGGCAGGCTCATACTGACCTGCACAGTTCAGTGCCTATTTAGAGTGAGAGGAATAGAAATGTCAACGATAGAAGTCAGTGAGCCGAGAAAACACCAGCGAAATAAAAGCAGGTCTGATGTTCGGAAACTGATGAAAACAACATTGACTTAAGCAGGGCCTTGACAGTTCATTGCAAATGAGGGCAGCACACAAAAATTGGCCTAAATTGAAGCTAGATTGATGGTCTCTCTTGTTGTAGAGAAAATCAATGTTTGAAGATATGAAAGATAGTATGAAGCATCAGCGATAAATAGACGTGACTGTATCTATTTGTCTGTGGACATATTAATCAGGCCCAGTAGTAGAACAAGTCAGAAAATGAATTCCAACCCGGCCGATATACGAGATTAGTTAAATAGACAGGTCCACAACTCAGATGGGAGGAGGCATCGAGCGTTTACTGTTTCTCAGGTTGCACACATCACAGTAAAGCAAGGCCTCAATTCAACCGCCACATCTGTACACACAAACAATCCCACACAAAGTTTCTCTTCCAGTGTGTCAAGCCTCCTAAATATAATTTAGTGCACACTAATCCAGGGCTCTCCTTTTCAATTAGTGGGAAGGTCAGGGTTGTCAGAAGGAAGCAAGTGAAACACAGGCTTAAGTTTTAATGAGGATCCACACTATAGTGAGACTCTACAACCTTATGTCTGATGAGATTTTTTTTGCTGTGATCATATCAAGTTAGAAAAAAGCCATTTCCTTGCAAGGTTTGATAGGTTGAGAGAATAAATGGGAAGATATAGTTTGGTTTTGACCCTTTGAATTTATCATTCAGCCCCTGCATCTGAGAAACACTCCCCCATGTTAGCTGTCTCTAAATTCAAAGGTGTATGTTGACATGGGGAAGTGATGCATGAATCATTATTTTACATATAAGTACAGCCTCTCTACCTTCTGCCATTTATGAGATGTAAACACAAAAAAGAAACATCAGCCAAAATCAGCCCCATGTGACTACCCCAGTGCCTGTTTCTGAGAGAGAATGATTCATTATCATGTTCATATTCCCAGTGAAGGCTGGGATGTTTATGTCTGTAACAAGAAGTCAGAGTCCATTTCAGCAGCACATCATCACTGCAGCTCTCTCTCTGCCTGCTGTGCCCACCAAAGAATTAAGAGATCAAGTGTTCCTGCCTGCAGTATTATTATTGTTATTCGTATATCACCAGTGTGGTTGGAAAGTTTGGTCAGCCAGCAGCTTATCAGGCAGGTAAGTGGAAGAGAACAGTGTGTCAACAACATATGCATTTGTCACAAAAACCTAGATGACATATTGGTGGTGACGAACCATCAGGTAGGTTCACGTGTGGTTTTGAGTGAAATGTCTCAACAACTTTGGATGGATTCCCATAAAATTTGGAATACCTTCCCTTCAGAATTAATTATAATACCTTTGATGATCCCATTCACTTTTCATCTAGCACCATCGTCTGGCCAATTTGTCCAATACTCAAGTTTATGACTAAATACTTTGCAAAACTATTGACACTCCCATCAGCCTCAGCTGTACATTGTATTTAGTGCCTTGCAAATATTAGCATGCTAACATGCCAAAACCTGATCGGTGAACACGGTAAACATTATATCTACTAAACATCAGCATGCATTATTGTATGTTTGCACACTCAAAGCACTGCTTTACCTATAGTCTAGCTAGCCTGCAGGCATGGCTATAGACTCTTAGTCTTCCCATAAAAAAGAGATTTTGTTACGACCATGATCAATTTTGAGCAGCGGCTGTAACTATGTATTGCAGTTGTTGAACTTAACCTTTTGACCAGTTCTCAGAAGCAGTTTGTGTAAATCATCTCAATACAGCCCTCCTTCACAAGGTTGTGTCAGATCAACTAAGCAGGTTGATACATTTTTAATATGATACATTATTGAGGATTCACTTTACTTACCAACTTATCAGTACCTGTATAATAGACCTTATTTTTTAAGCCTGTGAAGGCCAGTAAAAATAATTCAGCCTTAAATCATGTAACTGCTCAAGACGAAGAGGTTTTAATAGCAAATATCAGGAGAAAGAGGTGCTGGTATTTATGCGGACAATGTGTGTCTTGGGAGGTCATTAGACCAAGCTGAGTAATTCTGTAAATAAGCTCCTGGCAAAGTCAGTACATTTCCTCTTTCTAACAACCCTGACATGCCAGCAGGAAGTCAGGCTTCTGTCCAATCAACCCCTCAGAAAACTCAATCCACCTGGCTTTGTGTTGGGATAAGCAGCAACATGACACAAGTTTGCAAACCAATATATATATATATATATATATATATATACACACATATAAACACAGGGAAAATCAATTAAGCTTTAGCTGGAAGCATCTGATAAGTTTATGGAAATTAAAGTTTTATGTAAATCAGTTGTCTGCCTGGCCCTGTGCCAGATCACAAGGGGCTGCACTATACTGCATTCAAATTAGCTGCCTCAGAAAATTCACCAGCTATGCATAACAAGCCCAAAAACAACATTACATGGAATCTAGAAAGCATACAGTTTATTTTCATAGAGATTTCATATTATCTGCTCACTCAACATCTTACCTATTGCTGCAATGTTTAATAACCCATTTCTGTGATTATTCAAAATTACTACTCCAACACAGCACCATTACTGCAGTCATTGTTCTCTCAAAATTCAGTACAAGGACACATTCTGGAGGATACGTGAATATTAATTTATGTGATAAATTCTTTATTTAAACAAGACTGCTTTTGATTTCTTAGGAGACCAGACAAAGTGTGTGAGTACAAACATTAGTGCTAAGTACTCTGCAGATCTAAGAGCAGTTCAGATCTGAAAGTGCACTGACATCTTGTGGACAATGAAAGCAACTTCAGGGACAGTTGCTTTTTATTTTCACTCATGATCTCATCTTATCTAAAAAGGCTGTTTATGAGACTTTTGAATTTATTTATCCAGCAGATAGTCTTCTGTAATGTCATCTTTATGGACAAGCATCTAACTACAAATTAGACATTTCACATATACACTGCACATTTGTATTTGTTATACTTTACACAAATATAATACACACAAAAAGTAACAAGTCATTCATCACAGGCACAGGAAAAATGGCTACATCATTCTCTAGAAACATAGAAGATCAATGTAACGTTGTAATCAAATTTTAATTTACTTTTATGAGTTAAAAAAACAACATCTTTTTGAACGTAAGGCAGAGTGTCATTGTTGCCTTGGGACACATTTTGGGCAGATGCTACCGTGAGATGGAGCTGGCATGTGATTGGCTAGAGGAAGTAGTGGCAGCACTGAGCTGTGAGAAACCACTATGACAAGACTCCAGACTGGTCATGGATCCCCTAGAAATAACAGAAAACAAATGTTAATTCTCAGATATGACTCTACTTAACCTCCTAAGACCCGAGCTCTATTCTTTGCTATATAGGCTGATTGGGACCTGAGAAAAATTATGTCCACATATGAGGACATTAGTTTTAAATTTCGATTACTGAGTGGCAGTATAATATCCTCATATGTGGTCACCAGACCCTTGTTGAGAAAAAGTTAGTATTGTGGTCTAGAGAACCCAAAATGTGAGGTCCACATATGTGGACGCCAGGTCCTAGGAGGTTAATAATTAATTACAGTAAAAAAACTGGTAGCATAGATCCAGTACAACAAGTATAAAAAATACAAGTAATATCACCACACTGATTTTTGATAAACCCACACAAGAGCAGTGCAGCATGTATGAATGACAGCTTTCATATTATACCAAGAAAAGAGGACACGACCTGAAAAAAGGCTCATAAATAAACTGACCTGAAGTCATGGGAGGCCAGCACCTCGGTGTAGTACATGATCTTACACTTGTGGGAGGAGACCTGCAGTGAGGCCAGCACATCATCCACACGAGGCAGGCTGGAGGCGGTGCAGGCAGGGGAGTTGTGGAAACGCCACTGAAGGATGTAGAAGCCGGGCCAGCGTGTTATGTGGGAGCCCTGTTTGAACAGAGGAAAGCTGCAGGATTAATATGAGGCTGCGATGATAGAGGATTAACTGCTTTGATGCAACAAACAGCTAAGAGGGACAAACAAAGTGTAGTTGAAAGCTAAAAAAAAAAAAAAAACAGAAGTGCAGTCCACCATCTTCCCTCTCACCTGCACACTCTCTCCCTCCCTGCAAGTGAGGGCTTTCTCCACCATGCTGTAGTCCTGGCCCAGCACCCAGCTCCTGTCTATCAGCTGGGCATTGATGGCCCCTAAGGATGTGATGCCATGGGCTCCAAGAGTGTCTTTCTTTGGGGGCTGAGGGGCCCTCTTGGAATGATAAATATTGAAGACCACATCTCCTTTACATACGTCAAAGTCCCAGGTGATGACGGAGGAGGCCTCTGTAATCTCAATCAGCATCTGCAGGAGGGTGTGAGGAGATTAGAAACACAGAACAGCAGACAGCAGGTCATTAATCACAATGTTTTTTTGTTTTTTTCTCTACAAGGCTGCAATGTAGATTTGTTCCAGGTGGTGGCACCAGAATCCACAGCATAAAAACCCAGCATACACAGAAACTGGAATCCTGCGGAAATAGACCTTTGTCTCAACACAATTGATACACATGGATCAGAGTGCCGAAATAAAAGTTGATACTGTACCTCATATGGGGCTCCCTTGAAGATACTGGCACTCTTATAGATGGAGTCGGTCAACAGGCGGTTCTCCTCACTCTCCAGCTCCTCTGCTGTCCTGTACAGAGATTTGGGGACCATGCCTCCTTCAGGGATGTCACACTAGAGTAGGACAATAAAAAAAAAAAAGACAGACCTCTAACGTTAACATCTGTTAACATCTGTAAATGGGTCTGACTGCTTTTAATTAGAGTAGTATAAGCAAATAAGGTTACATATTTTGTCTTGTTTAATTGATTCACTTTTTGGCTTTAATAAGAGGAAGCACTATGAGATTTTAAGGCAACTTGGAAGACATCTATTGGACTAAAGGTAGTAACTTGATATACTTGCTGGTAATGAATTAATGATGGGTTAAAGAAACTGAATTCTGAAGCTATATGACTCATAGAGAAAGCAGTGCCAAGATGAGAGGTGTGATCCACATTATTTCACTGTGTTTGTTTTGAAAATAAAAATTTCATGCAGAAGTCAATACACTCAGGACTTAATCTCACCATGGAGTCTCCTCCCAAGAAGTCAGGGATGACCTCTCTGTCAATGTAGTCCACCAGGCCTCCTGGACCCTGGTAGTCATTTCCAGCATAAACAAGGAACTTCTTACGAGTGTTCTCATCAATCAAGGGGCTGACCTAGAAACAAGGCATCAACAGACATCTGAGAAAGAGCAGCAAGTTCACTTGTTACAAACTGTAAAATTCAATCCATAAATATCTGAATTATGAATGTTTGAGAAATAAAAAGGTTGGCTGGTTGTTGGTGTTAGTAAGCATCTGTGTTTGTATTTTAATTTGATTTTATCATCATACTAAGTTTTATTGTATTTATACATGTTCTATTTGTCAACAATTAATTATTAATTGAATAATTAATTAATATATTAAAATCACCTATAACCTGATGGGGGCAAATTGCTGGTGGTGGTAGAAGATGATATCAAACATGTAAAACATGTTTATTTATTGACCTATGATTGTAATTTCTTAGTATGACGCAGTATTAGCCTCATGATTTTGCATGAAGGATTTTGCAGTTGGAAAAAGAGTCTAGCTTACTAGACATGTATCTTACACACACACACACACACACACATACATACATATGTATGTATATATATGTATATATACATATATGTATATATATATATATATATACATATATATATATACATATACGTATATATATATATACATATATATATATATACGTATATATGTATATATATATATATATATACATATATATACATATATGTATATATATATATATATATACATATATATATATACGTATATATGTATATATATACATATATATATATACATATACGTATATATATATATATATACATATATGTATATATATATATATATATATATGTATATATGTATATATATACATATATGTATATATATATACATATATGTATATATATATACACATATACATATATGTATATATATACATATATACATATATGTATATATATACATATATACATATATGTATATATATACATATATACATATATACATATATGTATATATATACATATATACATATATGTATATATATACATATATACATATATGTATATATATATATATATATATGTATATATATATATATATATATATATATAGACTGACTCATTTGGGTGTTTGAGATGCAACAATGTCAGAATACATAGGGTAAAAGATGGAGATGAAGAAAGCATGAAATCAAAAACATTTCCAATGAAAGGTTTGGAGCTCACTTCTTCTACAGCACTAAATACCTAGAGAGGGGTGCTCTCTCCAAAGCCTCCAACTGAGGCCCCAACAAGACTAGTTGTGGTCAAGTTCTCAAGCTACAGAATTAAGTAGGATTCGCTTAATAGAGCTCGGCAGAAAAAAAGGATTTGATTTCCAATGAAAAAAAGGCACACTTGGACCATGATATATGCACCGGAGATGCCGAGGAAGCAGTGGGAGTATGCAGAAATGAAAGCTGCTCTCAAGGAAAGAAATTTAAGATTCCAGATTCTGTCTGACTGAGAGTGTTGTATAAGGAAGGCACAGTCATTTACAGCTCAGCAGAGGAATCAACAGTGGATATGGCACAGAGGGGTTCTGAAAAATCTAACTTCCCTTTTGGATCAGATCAACCAGCTGATGTGGCGACTCAGCAGAAAGCAAGGAAACCAGGAGAATACAAGCTCTAAGCGAAGCCTCAAAGAATGGCTCCAGGCATCCCAGCATCAGGACACTTGACAAGTACCCTACTTTTGCTATGACAGAAAAATATATAGTTACAATATATCTTCTAGGAATCATAAACAATGAGAATAATGTTATGAAACGGATCTTATTATCAAACTTATTCCCCAATATGATACTGAACTTATCAATCATTCCAACAGCCATAAAAGAAGCCTTAATATTGGAGGTCAATGTTGTTATTTGTGAATGGGTTCATTATTTCGTTACCGTGTTACTGGTTAATGAATATGTTTGTATTACCCTTCCTTGTAGCACCATGGGAACAGGATATGGTTTAAAGTAAATACGTACAAGGTAAATGGTCTGGGAAATCTAATCAAGAGGAGCAAAGTTCTGGTGAAATTAAAGAGAGAGGGAGTAGACGTAGCTCTCCTTCAAGAGACTCATCTTACAGAGCTGAAACACGAAAAACTTAAAAGAGATGGAGATTTAATCAGTATCAGTCCTGTAGTCAAGGTCCCAAGGGAGGGATAGCAACTTTAATTTCTAGTAAATTGAACTTTGAGTGCACATATGAAAAAGAAAGATATTGATGGAAGATTTATGCTGGTTTGGGATATCTGCAGGGTGTTTTAGTTACTTTTCTGAATGTTTATGCTCCTCCGGGATCTGAATCGAAATTCTATAAACAAATCTTTGAATGATGAGTCTTGGAGGCTCACGGTATTTTACTTTATGGGAGAGACTTTAATATTAGACTTCACCCAATCCTGGATACACTGAAACCCTCCTAAACAGGAGAGAAGAAACTACAAAACATGTAAAAATAATGATGGGAGAGCTGGGACTTGGAGGGACCTGAATCTGACATCCGAAAATCTTTTTTTTTTTTTTTCACACCTGCATTCTGTCTATTCTAGGCTTGACTACTTTTTTGTTTCAAAGACATTTATACAGGGTGATAAATTGTAATATTGGGACCATGGATTTGTCAGATCACACTCAAATTTCTATGGATGTAATATTAGGAAGAGCATTACCTGGAGGCTTAACACAGGGATTCTAAATCAAATGAGGCAGCAAATAAGGATTGATATAAAAGATTATCTTGACGAAAACGATAATGGGTGCGTCCCCACCTATTCTTTGGGATGCATACAGAGCTGTTCTTCTGTCGGGGGAAAAATTATAGGCTATTGTTCTAATTTAAAAAGAGGAAATGAGAGATGTGCTGACCCTTACAATGAAGATCACACACAACCATACAACGACTGGCATAACTACTCGTTCTTGCAGAGAATCTGTCATTTCTTTAACACCAAAAGAGGTTAAAGATAAACTTGAATGTGAAAGTTATCAGCTCATAAGTGTACTGAACCAAGATTAGAAGAGCTTTACCTACATTCTTGCAAAAGGATTGAAAATCCTACCCCAGATAATAAGTCTAGTCCTGACAGGTTTAATTCAACAAAGGCAGACGTGATAAAATTTGCAGAATGCTACCAGTGATTGAACATAGAGTAAAATAATTAACTCCAGGAAGCATTATTGAGCCTTAATGCAGAAAAAGCTTTTGATCGAGCCAATTGGGAGTTTTTATTTGGAGTATTAAAGAAATTTGGATTTCATCAGACCTTTATTAAAACTATTCAAGCATTGTATAATAGCCCAAGAGCAAGAATAAAAATAAATGGAGCCATATCAAACTCGTTCCTCCTGGAAAGAGGGCCAGAAAGGGCTGTCCAATAAGGCCATTACTGTTTGCAATGTTTATTGAATCGTTAAGTCAGGGGATGACTCAGGATAATATCAAGGACATAAAATTTCTTTATTCACAGAATCGCGGCTTACATTTTAATTTATTTGTCCTAGAGAGTTCAATTTTGAAATTATTTTCATTTTTAGATGTTTGTAGCTCCCTCTCAGGTTATGAAATGAATATTCCAAAGTTTTCCAAAATTGATGCTTCCAGGATTCAATCACTACCGCTTGTTTTGGGTCTGTGCAAAGGTAAATACTTTTTGGCATAATTTTTATACAGAATTAGTGACTATATTCTGGAATTTTAATTGGGACAAACTCCTTTTTAGGTTTCTTCATTCAACATCTACAAACATTCAAACAAAATACTGAGTGCAGCAAATGAATGTGCTCCTTTCTGCGCTTTGTTTTGTACTGTATGAATGCAGAAATAAAACAGCGTGTCAGACAGCTTCTTCAGACTCAACAAGAGGAGAGAAGACAAAGAGAAAGGATTCACAGTGTAAGTAACCACAGTAACTGACTCATCTCAGGGTTAGAGTGTTCACTAAACATTTCTTTCTGGAATAACCCCAGGTAGCATCTTCAACAGCTCAATCTTAAAGCAAGTTAGATAATGCTTCAACTCCGCACTGTTTTCATTACTTTCATTATTGCTTAGGTTTATTTTCATATATCTCTGTGTTTATTTGACTACTCATCTGTATTACTTTGCTGAATGCTATCACTCTTTACAAACTATACTATTGCCTATTGCTGTGGCAATGATCAAATTCAACCCACGGGGATCAGTTAGGTCTCTGCATATTGAGGGCTTTAATTATCTTCATTTGCTGATATTAGTTTTCGCTGGTCCTCCTTCTCATTTCTGTTGTTTATCATTTGCTCATATTCTCTATGTGGCTGGTTTGCAGCCAACTATTTAGATTTCCTATCGAGGAGGATGCAGCCTCAGAGCCACATTAACAGCTGCACGTCAAATATAAGAGCAGGCATTTATTCTCACCAGGGTCCAGAGCACTGGAAAAACTCGAGGCGCCCTCAATATGAGGAGGCGACCCAGAGTCTCGGGGTAGTTGGCTTCCACCACCTCGATGATTCTCAGCAGAGCCTTCACACCCGGTCTCCACAGGTGACGCATGTTAAGACCCTCCAGATCCACCAGGCAAGTCCAACAGCTGACCAACGTGTTAACACAGACACTGCATGACTATACATATACATACAAGCATGTGAACCCAATTATCAGGTTACTAATAAAACACTGACAAAAGACAGATTAATAAATATTTAGGCACCTAATAGGTCGCCCGAAGACTCTGGTGTTTTCTTCACAACGCCTCAGTCCCTCCTCATTGATGGACAGGACCTGGGTCATAGTCGTAGAGCAGGAGCATTAATACAACTGAAGATATCTTAAAAGAAAAAGACTGTGTATGTAAGTCTTGTGCGTGTATTCACATCACCTGTCTTAGAAGGGCCTCCTCCCCCAAGGCTCGTACCAAACCCTTTGTGTCCATTTGTCCCAGACGCAATATATACAGAGGACGTCCATCTAAACACACACATCACACACAGAAATTGACAGATTACACAACAAAGTAAAATCAATGTGCAGTCAATTTCTAGATCCCTTAGGAGCCCCCCCTCCCATTGCCTACGTAAAGCTGGTATTTACCATTGTAACAGCTATTAATTTAGCATGTTAACATTCAAATGGCACTTCCTGTGTTCAAGCCTCAACTAACTAGGTAGATCCGCTGAGCTGTTAAAAGCAATGACTCATTTTCAAACACACGAACTACAACAGATGGTGCTCAGACTTTGCAGTCAATAATTAACAGCCTATTTCAACCCATGTGGACTTTATAAATACAGACAACTAAATCGTTCTGCCTCTTTACATTCACTGATAAGTGTGCGCTTTCACGGTACACACACCTCAGCACACTAACAGTAGGCGATGAACTAAAGTTAAAATGAGATGACGTAAAGATAAAAAGGGCAAATATTGTTTACTCAATACCTCTGTCATGGTGGTGCCAGCCTCCAGTGTAATATTCCTGAAGCAGTTGTGGCCGCTGCCATGTGTCTAAGAGGAAGTCCACCTGATGTTGTTTCCTCCAGGTAAGAGACTGGCACAAAAGCTCCCTGGCCTTGTCGAGGCTGAAATCTCTGGCCCTCAGGAAGCGCAGCACATGCTGATCCTTTGGAATCTGTACACAACAGGCAGGGGTAACAACTTCAATACAAAGTTTTTGAGTTATAGTTAGTGAGAAATGCAAAGACATTCTTTCACCTTTCAGCCAACGGATGCTTATCCTCTATTTGCAATCTACAATATATCTGTGAACAGCAAAACTGACTTTGGTGTGGATGCAGGAGCAAAGCATATGTTTAAGTTAAGCGATTGTCTAGAAATAAAGGTGGATTTTACAGAACTGCACAAACAGCTATGTATTTCAGTAGACTGTGTTTGTGTGTGAGCGACCTTGCCCTTGTGGGTTTCCTGGAGCCACTGGCGCAGTCGAATAAGACAGCTCTCCTGCAGAGGCGTTAAATCACCTAGGTAACGTCTGATGTAGTCGGCATCCAACTTGTCTATGGGCAAAAAACACATGTACAGCGTAAAGTTAGCACATATTGCATGCATCAGACAAAGACACCAGCAGCTGTTCACTACAGTGCATTTAAAAAAAAAAAAAAGCAACAAAAGAAAAGCAGTGAACCACCAAACAAAATGTTGCTTAAGGCTCCTATCAACCCAGCGTGTTGTTACGAGCTATACAGCAATGGCTTAAAATGTTTCTGCAAGCTTGGTGCAGTTTGCTGCTGTTACTTCTGACACTTAGCAATATGCAACTTGGCAGTGTTTGATAACCCGGAGAGAGAAAAACACTAGGGTGTAACCACTGCTGTGACACATGACACTCTGCCATGGGCTTTTTAATTCACAAGATCATATATTCAGCTTTTAAAATATTCAATTTAGTCCTATAAAACCAAGAGGTTTTTAGTGCTAATATTTACAGACTCCCAGGCACCAATGCTGAAAATAGAGTGAAGATTTACTCAAGAGCTTAGCTAGGAAGGTTGTAGCTACTTAGTTCTATCCTCTGTAAATATCTTTCAGTAAATATATATAAGACACAAAGGGACAGTATACATGACACTGCACTTTTGTGTTATGTGTTGGCTGCTATTCTGTACTTAATTGTGACTCGTGAGTAGCCACTGACCATCGGGAGAGCCAGCCACTAGCTCTGTGGGACAGGCCGGGTCTTCATCATTGGCATTGTTCACTGGGATTGCTCGGTCAGTAGAAGGGGGCGGCAGCTGGAGCCCGGCACCAGCAGCGCCAGAGACAACAGTGGGTGTCCAACGAGGTATGTAAGCTACTCCTTCCTCCTCCAGCTCTCTGAGGTAGTATTCAATAATTTCTTTACCCTACAGCATTGGAAGGACACAAAACTATGCGATAAAAATCAGAAAAATACACAAATACTGAAAGCAAATGCAATATTTCTCTAAGTGCAGAGGTATAATCTATATACTATGTATAATAAACAGTCAGTGCAAAGATGCAAACCTTTTTAATGCTAGCAGCATACTGCTTCATAGCTATCTTCTCTGCTGTGCTCTCAAAGCCAAAAAAGGACTTGATATCCAGACTAGCTGTCTGTTCAAAGCATGTCCAGTCCTCATTCTCTGGATGAACCTGTGGAAGACAAATTAAAATGTATGACAGACGCGGATACTTTAACTTTAACACAACGGAGAGTAAAGTAATTTAAATAGTTCATATGATGCTCTGAAGGTATCAGCAGAAATGATATTGCTGGTGACGGGTGGTTTGTGGAAAGTCAGGAACATGTTCATAGGGAGGCTGATACTGGAGTAACTACCTTTTGGCACAAGTGCATTTGGCACACTATGGGAAGATCACTTAAAATGAGTAATTTGTGCACTGAACAGGAAAGTCAGATCTTCCCTGGTATGCACATGCAGCAGTTCCAACCATGTCTACAACTGTGACTTATATTTTGCTGCCTGTTGTTTTCATCACATACTGTTCTGGCTTTAGGCAGGGCTCACTGCAGATCACCAAGCACAGTAAAGGTTTCCCACAAAAACAATAAAACGAAAGAAATTTATTACTTATTATGTTAAACTCTTTAGACTCACCGAGTAGTTGCAGCACTCACGGACAATGACTCTGTTGGAAAAGGTCTCGTTGCGAACCTCAATGTGGAGCGTCCTGTCTCTGCGGTTCAGAGTGTTCCTCTGGACAAAGTACAGGTAGTCCACACCAGCAATCTACATGCAGAGAAAGGAAGTCCTCCTGATTTATGCCAGATTACTTATGAAAAATGTTCAATGAAGATTTCTGATGTCATAGTTTATAGTGACATTGTGTTAAAATTTTATTAAACACTGCCATACAAGATCACCTTAAAAATGACCAGTCTCTTCTTCCAAAGGAAGCATTATATCTTATTATAGTAACTGTTTATTATAATCATGTCATGAACCTTGCTCAGTAAAAGGTCAGAGGATGGGTACCCTTTTGAGAAGTCGTGGAGCATCAATGTCGATCGTACAGCGCCTCTCAGTTACCAGCGTGGATCCATCCCCACTTTGGTTTTCACTGATGATCTCACTGTCTACAAACACCGGGATCAATGGGCACTTTGGGAATCTCCTTACGTAGGCCTGAGAATGAGAAATATATCACAGGAAAATCAGTAAAAGAAATTGCTAGATTCTCTAGTGTTGACTTTGTGGTGTTGTGTATTTAATAGTTAGCAGCTTTAACTGTTGATGTGAATACATCTGCCTGCAGATGTGGCAGCTTTTACAGACAGTGATTGCTGTGTGCTTTACTTCCCACAGCATGCTGTATGACCATCTGTCTGAGCCAGTTTCACCTGGGCTACCCTGTCAATATTGATTGAGTCGCTGAACAGGCGTTTCAGGATATGTAAAAATAGTCCTCACTCTGTGTAACTAGCAGCAGTGCAGCTCTCGCTGATAAACTACTGACAAGTAACCGAAGGCAGGAAGGAACTACAACATTACAATTTTGAGCAGCTGCTTGTTAAATGTTTTAGAGTAACAACAAATTAGTTCACCACAGGGTACAACACTACTGCTAATACTCTCGAGGTTCTCTGAGCCCTAGATGTGGCAACCACTGACAACCTGATCTGGTACATGTATGCAGTAAATCAGCCTGGTTGCCTAAGACTCAAATGATTTTAAAAGTTTTATGAGCTGAGTCGACTATTCTGGCTATAAAAACAGCCCAAAGGCACAAGAAAGAGGAATTTTCAATTGTTTTTCTCTCCAAAATCACACTTAGGCAGTGGTCTGTCAGTAACACACACACTTGTATTGATACAGCACAGCATGCCAGCAATGCAATCAATAAGATGACATTATTCACTAAGCAATTTAATGGGAAAGGTTTCCTTGGCAAATAAGCAGCAGTGCCTGGTGTTCTATAACAGACACACTGCACAACAAAAACAATATGTTTCACTGATTACAGACAAATTGAAATCTTTGTCCTACCTTTTTCTCTCAGAGCTTTAAGCATAAAAAACATAATGGGAGCACAAAATATAAGAGAAGAGCAGATTGAGTTAGCTGGCCCTGGAAGATTCTGTGTAAGTCAAACATCAGAAACAGAACAGTTTCCACTATTTTGCACCATTATATTTCACATTAGCAAGCTAATGGCAGCCACGTACAAAAAGGTTAGTGTATCTGCACATAATCAAATCTGGTGCATTTCTATTACATAAAATCCCAAGAACGTGATAAAGACGTTTCATGAAAGGGACAACAATAATGTGACCAGTAATATCCATGGCAGTGATTAGGACTGTTTGCCACAGTAATAACTGTCAGTGGAAGGATCAGCAACGGGACTAATGAGAAAGCTCAGAGATAAATGAGAGCGGAGGAGGGGATAGACTATTCACTGGTGTCTCTCTTCCTTTATGCTGCCGAGGCCTGGATCTTTTCATATGAGCTGTTATTTACTTTTCACAAAAGGCTTATTTTGAGATCCTTTTCAATAATCTGCAGTGACGCAGTAAGAATTTTAGACATGACATCTTTCACTGCAAATGAAGCTTATGTAGGTGTTAACTTGGGCCTATGTGTTGAAGGAGTTATTGTCTGCAGAGCAAAGGGTCACTGCAGCATCACGGTCTTTACCCCACCATGAGGATATTGCATAAGTCTTTAGCTTAATATATAACTGCAGAGAGCAAGAAACAGTGAGGGCAGACTGTAAAAGTAGGTGAAGCCTGCCTGCCTCTCATTGAAACCTACATTTATTTGACTTTTGTCTTACTTTTCCGCAATGAAGAGTTCCTGCTCTTCTATAAACTCAAAGCATTTGTTTGTGGGTTGTAGGCAAAGTGAGCAATTTCACTATAATAAGACATTTTCCACTCAAGGAAAGCAAGTTTACCACTTGGTGAATAAATGTTTGGAAACTGGTTTCTCTTGCTATTTCAGTGGATTTCCCCTGGTATGACTGTTGAAAACTGCTGCACTAACAACTTATGTTATGTTATTGATCCATTACGTTAATAGAGCTGTAAACATTTCTCATGACGAACTGTTGTGGCGGCCTCTTATCTTAGAGTGGCGTCATTTAAGGAATATTTGGTCTGATGTCCACAGGAATAAGAGAAACTGAAACAATCATACAGATAAATCAGGTTCTCCTAACCTCCTGATCTCTCATTAAATATGATATGACAACAAGAAAACAGGCAAGGTTTAATGAGTTATAGGAGTTACAGGTTCAAAGATGTATCATCTAGGCCAGTTATAGAGGCGTATAATATAGCCTGGAATTGAATTAAATGAAAAGAAAACTTTCTTCTGCTATAGGTGCTTAAGAGAGGGAAAGTTTAATAAGCAAGTTTTTTCACCCTGTGCACCCTGCCGATTACTGTATTTACCACCGCAGCAGGAAAAGAGAGCGTTTACTGTATATTCTGCCCAGTCCCTCATCACACAAAATATATCACAGGTCAGACAGACGGCCCCCGGGAGGCAGACAAAGCTACAGACACACTTCTGAAAGTGTCTGGTCTTCTGTGTATTGCCACAGCTGAGCCCTTGAATCCAGTATAAACTCTGAATTTTGTTTTATATCATTTTTTTTTTTCATCAGAGCAAAAGTAGAATAGTTTAAGGGAGCCCAAGAGTCAAAGCCACAGTCTCCACTTCAGTTATGTAAGATCCTGCAAAGTAATAACACTCATATCCACTGCTGTCTTAAGTCATGTCACATTAGGTAAGAAAGGACATAACTTGTCTTTGTACCGACACTGAATATAACCACAATACTCACCGCCATGATTAACTCAAATGGACGCTTGTAGACCCGAACAGGGGACTGGTATTCCTGAACCATGGTTGACGTTCAATTCGCAGGCAACCTCAGTCTACACAGACAAAAACATGGCACAGCAAAATAAAAATCACAGAGGTATGACAGCAATTAACAATGGTTATTGTACTGTGTCCCTGCCATAAAGAGCTTGTATCAGCTGAGAGAAGGGTTGGAGGAGCAGTGACACTCACATGACACTACTTTAGTTTGGGTTGAATCTCCACAGTAAAGTTGACCTGCAGTCTGCACAGCGAAGAAGAAGAAGTTTGGGGAAAAGTTTTGGGCAGTCTTAAATAATACAAAGCGGCGAGAAGGAAATATTTTTGTTAAAAAGTCTACACGCATTTCATATTTAGTGCCTAACGGCCTGAACAGCGGAAAAAAAAAGACTTACAACAGATTTGAATCCCGGCCGGTTAATGTATGCGTCAGTATAGCTGTTCAACTATCTGTGTATCCTCCATGCTGTCAGCTGAGAGGGCAAAGTATAGATTCCTGCATTTTAAACTGCAAAATAAAAAGTAGAGTACAGCCTGTTCGCCAGTCACTTTCATTATGGAGCACAGTGGGGCTGTTAACTCCGCCCCTGTCAAGGCAAACAGGAAGTTAGTGTCAACGCTTCTTTGAAAGTTGGAAGTTGTAGTTTGTAGGCGTTTTTTTTTTTTTTTTGTTCAAGGCTTAAACGCTACTTTGTCCTATGTCTTATTTATAACCGATATTTTAAGCAAATTTCGCCACCAACGTTGATTTACAAGTCTAATGTACAGCAAAGTCATAGTGTGTGGTCAGGACTGAGGGGGTGCTGTGACTGAAGGGACGCAGCAAAAGAAATCACTAAGCTTTTCATGTGATCATAATGTTTTTATTCACACATGATTGCGTGTGTATTAATTCAGATACTGAATGCCGCAGAGCAGCCAGCTGGCAGATTACAGTGAATCATGAGTTTACATTTGACACATTTTGGACAGTACAGTCAGTGACGGATGGAAGAGACCTCAAAGCGCAGGCCCAAGTGGTCAGGGCCCCCCTGCACCAGATCCTGTTACATAAATCTCTGTCAAACACAGGGAAATCCCGTGCAATGTTTTTACTCCTCATTCCAGTTTCAGTAATCATCACTATATTTCCAGTTGTCTTTCCAACAGCATAGTGCAAACATAAGCAATAGTACAACTACATTACAGCAAATGTATTTAATTAGAGCTGAAATAAGTAGTCCACTAATCAACAGAAACTTAATCACAACTATTGATAATGTAATAATAATTTTCCATTACATTAGACTGCTGGAAATTATTTTCTGAAATCTTCTGGACATAGAATCAATCAACTAATCAAGATTATCAGCTGATTATAATGAAAATAATCATTAGTTGCAGCCTTAGGTGTAAATGTGTTTGACATCACAATATCTCCAGTATAAACTGCATCAAAAGTTGCCCTTAATGGTATCATGTAATATTTTGTATAAGACCTTGCATTATTGATTCTTATGTGGATGTGCTGTGGCAGAAATCTTTGGAGAAGATTTGAGCACCCCCTCTTGATCTCCAGCATTACTGAACTTTAAAGGAAAATAAACATTAAACAAACAGCAGCACTTTAAGAAAGCTATCTTTGTAAGATGGAAATCAAGATTTGTACTTGGTGTTTTGGAGTCCACTAACATCATACTGGCAACTGACTTCACACTTTGTAGAATTTATGTTTCACATATCAAAACCAAAAATTAGTTAAACTTCGACCCTACTGTATTCTCAAAAGGCTCCACACCTGACCTCTGTCTTATAGCTCCATCATTCATGGCCTGATAATCGCAAATTATTTTGCTTTTTTTTTCCTTTACACAATTACCCCCTATAGTGAATACTGATTGACAGAATTGCAATAATAGTTGTGACATTTTATCCAGGAACATTATTTTGTACAGCTATTCACTGTCTCTTTACTGCCTCACATTAGCTGTTCCAAGGAGATGCAGCTGGTCCCACACTGAAACTCCTGAAGCAGCATCTGGATCTGGCAGCTTACAAAAGCTACTGGAGTCCAGCTGGGGACATCCTAAGAAAGGGAAGTGGGGTTGAGATAAGCTTTTTTTTCCTCCTAAGCAGCCACAGGCACAAAGAATAATGTTACCGTGAAACAAGCTGCTCTCAACACATCTTCGCACAGTTTTGGATAAGATTGTGCCACCTTTGTGCAACTGCACAGTCATTCTAGTCCTTCTCAACACATAACACAAAAGATGGAGGATTTGAGTTCATTTCTCAGTGAGGCTTTGCTTTATGAGTTACGGCAACCAACCATATCGCTTTTGTGTTGTTCGGGCAATATAAACTATTTAAAATTCTGGCTTTGATCAAACAAAATCAAATGAAATCAACTTGAGCATAGAAAAATGACTTGACAAATACAGAAAAATAACTGTCTATATAGAATGAAACCATAGACCCTTCTCTGAAGGCCATTCTGCAACATAGCTTCCTCTTGGACTTGGTGTTTTTGGTCGTTTTGAAAGAAAAAAGCAGTTCTATTTGCCACTCTAGTTATGATCAATACCATAAAAAGCACCCTCGACTCCACTATGACAAAAGTGATTACTTTGAATTTCATATCCTGCCCTATCACCTAGCACCTAGACTGAGGATATCACAAATGCAGACTCATCTATTCTTCCTATGTAAAATATTCAGCCACATATTCTCAGTTATTTGTGCTAATAGTAGTCCAGAAAAAGAAAATGTGAACCCTTAAGTGAACTGGTCTTCTCCTTTCAGCTCAGCTCATCACTTCCCTGAGCTCATCATCCTTTTTAGAATCCTCTTAGCTCTGTCTGATTAACTCTAATAATGACTGAAGCATTCCAATATACTTTGCCACTATGTGCTACCCAGACTGCACAATGACTCCACACCCCTCACACACTGTTGCTCTGTTCTGAAACCTCTGGAAATGAATCTCATAGAATTTATGCAGCTATACAGCTGTTTATTCATGCAGTGGTAATAAACTGTTCAGGTACGGTTATAAAATAATAATGAGCTCAGAAAGTAGGATCTGTTAAATAAAACTGTACGTTACCTATATTATAAGTAATTACTCATAAATGAAAGGACTATATGACCACCACTTAGTGATTATTATAAAACAAATTCATACAAATATTGACCAAAATCAAGAGATATTGTGTTTATTTGTTTCCTCCTTTGGTAAAAGGCCAGCATAGTAATACAGGTGTTGTTGCTTATGGCTATTCAGCTTGAGTTTTTATAGTTTCATTTGGCTCCTAAAACTTTGCTTTATTTCCTCCTCTGAAGGGACCTCGGGGAAGAGGTCTATCTGAATTTAAATAGAGGCCATCTCTAAAAGAATAATAGACAGAGTTTTAAGGAATTTGAAATGATTTTCAGACAAACAAAGAATTTATACAGAAGCCTCAGAGTTTAGCACTGTGAATGAAATCATTTAAAATTCAATTAAAGTACCCCCTGACACATTCATACTCAACTTTTAAAGCCCTGAAAAATATTCAGCAAGAAGTATGTGCGTGTCTGGTGTGTGCATTTGTGTGTCTCTTTACTTTGAGAAGAATGGTAAAGGTATTCTAGGACAGTGATTCCCAACCAGGGGCACATGACCAAACTCAAAAAGCGAACACCTGTGCTTTGTTTAAGTAGATGAGTCTACTTTCCTTGTATTGTGTAATGTGTATCAGACACAAACCACTTAGTTGATATCTTTGCCTCCCTTTGTACTGAAAAGATGGTGACCACCTTTTCAGTACAGATGGAGGGAGTTGCCAACTCACTGAACCTTTCAGAATCAACCACTCTCCACATTGCGCTCATGTCACTCTCTGCCTCCTCTGGTCAATAACTCAACACCTCCCTCACTGAGCCCTATAGCTGAGTGTAATCCTCCAAAAAGTGTAACATGTAGAAGTCCTACCACGTCTCCATGTCAAGAACACACTCTCAACTTTCGGTGCACTTCTTTACCTGATCTTCTTGCATTTATTTAAAGGAAGTAATACTTTGTACTTACACCAAGGTCTCCTACTGCACTGAAGCTTTAGTGTTGTCCCTCACTTGTAAGTCGCTATGTATAAAAGCGCCTGTCAAATGAATAAACGTCATTGTAAAATGTAAGTCTCAGTGTCCAGTTGATTTCAATTTGAGTAATGTACTTTTTGATGAAATAGTTTTTGATGAAAGCATTATTAAACTAAGTTCATTTAAAAAATGTAACTTGTAACTCTGTAACAGGGCGTTTGCACAGTATGCTACACAGTCCTGCTGAATCTCTGGGTTACCTATTCAAATTTAATACATTTCAGTTTGTCACAGCCAGATAAAATGTCTATGGTCATGCCGTTTCATATGCAGGACTGTACACCCATATTAAAAGTTGTGCTTGAATTCACTGAAATGACTGAATTCACATGAATATTATGGTCTGTTTAATGTGATACATAATAGATGCCTGTGTTCTGTTTTGTCCTTGAAGATTATTGCAGAGTTCACAAGGGTGGCATAGGAGCCAGGGCAAGACTTCTGTCAGACCTTGTACTTCTATTTCTCGAGAGCTCAAAATCTAAGAGGGGATTGTTAGCAGGACCCTTGCAGAGATCTTTTGCCAGACTGAAATGATTGCGAACATTTTTGTTTTTCTCTGGTGTGTAAATGCTCCTCGCATACAGGAAAAACATCATTTCTGCTCAGATAATGCCTCTCCCTTATTTGTTTTTCCTCCCTGTTAGGCCTATGACCCCGTAGTGTTACAGAGGGAATTCTTTTAAGTGTGTTTGGTGAGTGTTGCATATTTTGGCTGTTTTGAAGGTCCTGCCCTGTGAACACAAAAGGAGTTTGCATGGACAATTTTTACCTCATCTTTACAACTTTCCTTTATGCCAGCAGGATGCAGATGACATTGCAGAATCAAACAGGTTCCTGCTGGGGTATTATGCATCACACCTGAAGACAGCCCGCAGTCAGAATGTGTCTATGTTTTCATTTTATAAGTTTGTTCGTATTGTGAATAGCACTTTGTTTAAATAAAATGGAACCCTGCTAAATTTTTCTTGTGCTTATTTAATCAGTAATTTTTTGTCTGTCTGGTTTCATAAATTCTATTTTGTAAGTTTTTCAGTTAAGTCACACTAACTTAGTTCAGAAGAAAAAATTAAGCTTCCTTCCTACTATTAATTTGCATTCATCTAACAAGACTGGCACAGTGGTGGAGCTGTTAACACTGTCGCCTGACAGCATGAATGTTCGAGGTTTGCCAAAGCTTTTCTGTGTGGAGTTTTGTTCTCCCATGCATAGGTTTCATCTGGAAACTTCGACTTTCTCCAACAGTCCAAAGACATGCAGTTTAGTTTAATTGGCAACTGTGAGCAGGAATGGTTGTTTGTCTTTATATGTCAGCCCTGTGTACCCCACCCTTACCTGATTGGCTCCAGCCCTTCCAAAGCCTCAAGGCAAGTCAGCCATTCATAATACAGGCCTGTTAGGAACATGACAGGTGGTGATGATGATGAGGTACTTGAGCTCATCTGACAGGGCTGTGGGGGTACGTCAGATAAAAAAGGTTGGGAAACACTGTTCTGAGAGAAAGTAGCCCTGAGGCTAATCTGACTCAAGAGGCTGGTATGTTGTTCTGGATTATCTGCTCATTATAGCAAAGTTTCCTGAGGGAGAGAGAGACAAAGGGTGATCTTTTTTAAAACCAAATCTAACAGCGTCACTTTGCTGCGCACTTATTCCCCAACTGCTCAGAGGAATGAGATAAGAGATTATCAGTATTTGAAAATGCAATTTCATTAGGCTTGAGTCTTGATGGAGAGAAGGGATTCAACAAGAAAAGCTGGCAGGTATTTCATCGTTTATGTTGCATTGCAAACACACAAATTCTGTTTGTCGTGATGAGAAGGTATTTAAATCAGGAACTAATTTATCAACCAATTGCAAAAGGTGAAAGTTTGATGACTGAGATTAAATGTCCTGAACAACAACTAAAAGCTGCAGGCACATACGAACTCAATTTCATTGTGGTGACTCGTTGATTAGCTTTTAATGAGGTTTAATGGGTGCAGCACTCCTTTTTTTCTAGCTACATTGTATTATATAGTGTGCTGTTATTAGATTGGATTTACTCACACAAACAGATTAACAAAAATGTATTTCTCAATCTCCACGCAAATATCCAGAGACAGAAACATGCATTCCCCAAAGAAAACTCTGTCAACTGCAGTAATGAACAGTTCCCTGGTAGAGCTGGTCAGATGAGACATCACACACGATGGCAGAAAGGTCAAACTACAAGGAGCAAGCGTGGGCAGTTTATTAGTGATGCAGCTCCTGCAAGCTCCTCAGAGGGATTTAAGTGAGTGGGAAGGTTGTAGGTTAGATAGGATGGCAGTGGCAGTATAATGTCAGGCTGGTTAAACATCATTAACATGGTACATAATGACTGATCTGTCAGACACGCAGCTTGTTCTTCTTTCACATTTGCACCAATGGGGGTGTTGTTCATTAACTGTCCACTTGAGGTCCTCAGTCCATTACCCAAAATGTGTTATATATGAAAATAAGTTAATTTTCTTAAAAATATGAGGTTATAATGGATAAGTGAACTGTGATTTCAGAAACTAAAATGAGTTACGGTATTTCCAATGGTAAAAAATACACGGACAACAAAACAGGACACTCTTCATACCTCATGTCTGTCAGTGCCGGAGGACAGTTCCCTCCCTGCAGGTGGGAGTCAGTGCTGTAGGGCCGGGATCAAACTGACACATCAGACTAAAACATCTTCTCTTGCGCTTCATCCGTAAGAACGGCCTGCAGACTGCCCAATGTCAGATACATTTTAAAATTCAGAGCACTTCCAGAATGTCTCTGAAGTGCCATGTGGAGTAAAACACTGTTTTAAGGTGAAATGAAGACCAGCTGAGGTAAGGTAAAGTCTGTCAATAAAATGAAGGTCAAAATAAAAAAAATTTTAAAAAATATGTTTGAGCGTCTGTACATGCAAACAGATTTTTAATTGCGTTTCCATGCTTGCACAAGCTGACACACTTTTACATGGCGGCTCACAAATATGCGTAACAGGGAAAATGTTTTCTATATCACCAACATTATAAGCAGTGTGTCATCAATATAGCAAATTTACAGTACCAAAAGTGTGAGCATGAGCACAGCAGCTGATAACACATGGACCTACATAGTGCATATGCAGAATCTGCTCTGTTAGTGTTACATGCATTCTGTAAGACCACTTTTTCTGTTTGAGCTGTGTGAACCTCAGGGACTTTGTTGTTATTGGTTATTTTATTGAAGAGAGAAGAAATCATGTAACTATTTAATGCAACTGGTGCAATATAAATGCAATGTCTGAGATATTCTGCTTGTGTTTTCTTTTTTTCTTTTTTTAACATTGAAATGATTTCCTTTCCTGGTCTCCTCCGCCCACACACACTAACCCTGTGTATTAACATCATGCTTTTTGCTCAGTATACTCATGACTCTAGTCTTAAAGCTTGCTGGTGAGGAAAACAGAGCAGGCAAAGAAAAACATACAGACAAGGGGTGAGATTTTGGGCATGGCTCATAAAAATAGGTTATTGTTTTGTCCTAATTAAGACTGGACATGCTGTGGATTTATGCCAGCTCCGGATAAATGTACTGAAGACATAGCCAACTATATTCTTTACACAGATAGGGAGCCTGGGAGGAGAAACAGAAAGTTCATATAGTCTTAACTTAGATAACAAATTTACCTATGTGTACAAAGAAGTGGTTATTTTTTGACATTCTTCAGGATTATTAAAGTTATTGTAGCGATGTATTCCGTCAGGGGTTATGTTCCTATCTTGCAGAAAGCAGCGTGACTGCCACCTCTTGTTCTCACCTTTATGCTTTCTTTCAGCACAGTGTCAGACATCCAGCTCTCCGCACATCAGCGTGGTCACACTTTGGAATAACCCTGGCAGTACAGCACACAGACAAAGGCTAATGAAATACGTTCCATCCATCCCCCTGTAAAACCACACATCAAACCGTGCCAGCTGCTCGTTCACACCTAAGGATAGAATTTGAGACCGGATGGTGACATGAGGTGTGATTTATGAAACCCCTTCCCTTTCATTTCAAAAGAAAAATAGATTATCATACTGCATACCTCTTCAAAGAAACATCAAGCAGAGCTGGAAAACTTAAAATTAGCCATCTAAAATCACTATAACACAGAAAGTCATGTTATGGCCCTGGAGCAAGCTGAAGTAATTGCATCTGAGAGCAATACACACCAACACTGAGTTAAAGAGGATATTGAGAAAAAGAAACAGATCAAATAGATGGGAAACGAGATGAGGAAGGTGGTACACTCTACACATGAAGCACTGCCCTAAAAAAAAAAAAACTACAGCAAATGCCATATTCCTGTTTCCTCAGCTAAACAAGCGTATAAGCCCTGGAGGCATACATCACTCAAACACCTGTGACATTTTTGTGACCTCAGCACATGTCAGAGCTGCCTAGGTTAAAAATACTTGTCAGTTTTTTCACACGAGGGTAGTACGGCACAATAAACACGTGGCTAGTAGAGCAATGCTAAAAGGAGGGTTGCAGGTGTTGTCTTAAATGGTAGATTTTTGTGTGCAGATAGCTGTGGCTGTCAAGAACATCCAGGATCTATATATCTTGCAGCCGCAGCCAGTTCCGTTTCAGGTGTAATGATGATTTCAGAATTGCTAATTAGTAAATATATAATATGTTGGTCTTCTGATATCAAGACGGATTGCAACGCTCTACATCTGAGGCACAACGTGACAAACGAGTCTTCCCACAATCTGCTCAAAATCAGTCATCTTGATATATGCTTCCAGTGCCTTTTCATATTCAAATGAGGAAGACGTTGGAGTGAACAGAGACCAGGCAGCTGTGGAAAGAAGAACCCATTCAGGAGATTTAAACGAGTGATCATCATCTCGTATCAGTCATCTTGTCCCAGCTCTGCTGCTACATCCCAGAGGAGAGGCCGTATTCGTCACTGTCTTCCAATTTACTGGAGATTTTCATCGTGTTAAGTCGGGAAAAACCATGTCAACATGTATTTAACAGGAATTTGCATTCAGCCTGTCATCAGTTACTGCTAAGTATATCACATTAACTAATAATGGAAGTCATGACAATCCTTTTTTTTTCTTGTTAACAGCCTGTATGTGCTGACAAGCACATGCCATTTAAGATAAATGTATCAATAACACTCTCATGTCTCTACACGAAATATGAAGCTACTGCCAGCAGCTGATTAGCTTCGCTTACCATTAAAAATGATAGCAGGGGTAAACACCTAGCCTGAACACGTTTTAAGGGGGATTATATAACTATTTCTTGGCCTGGTGTAGTGATTAACTGGACACTCCTCTCTGGCAGCCTCATGGATACAACAACTTTTGCGACTCCAAGGAACCACAGATATATATCTCTTCCATCCCTAATACAGAGACAGGTTCAGTCTGGTCTTCAGGATCCTTCAGATGCTGCAGCGCCATAACTGGGGCAAAGCATACAGCAGATGAAATGTCGGTTTACATTGACCAACATCCAGCTAGACATTTGGCAAAAAGAGCGCGTTAATTACTTTTGTTAGAGTAATGATTCAAGTGTAAAAGCAAGTTGCAGTTTAATGGGGAATGATATGGCGGACTGTTGCTGTAAGTTCTTTATTAAACATTAAAGATTAACTATGTTTCATGCACATATATACATATATATGTTATACAATTAGCCTACATGACTTATGTTATAGTTTTTCGTCCTCAGATGACAGGAGAAGCCTTCCACAGCTGAGAAACGTATGTTTGTTTTCTACTCCAGCGTACCTCTTATGAGCTGCTGCAACCCATTTCCCCACTTGCCCTTGTTATTATATACAGTACGCCCTTACAATATTAAAGCATACAATTGAGTAGAAGACATATTAATAAATCCCTACAGTGTGGCTGTAGCTTGCCTGCAGAAAGCAGACCTGTGAAATCTCCCCGTAACAAGTATGTTTGTTAAAACATGAAACGTGGTATCTACACTACACGGTGAGAAGGTATATGGGCTGTAATAATGTGTGGCTGTTCTCCTATTTTTACTTTTTCATAACACAGCGAAGAAAAAGGTTGTTAGGAAACTAACAGTTAACAAGCAGTTTTGTATTCAGTATTGTACCTTGTAGAGACCCAGTAACTAAACTAAATTAGATTGTAAATTGCAGGCTGCATCATAAAGTCTTACCATGACTGCTCATTAATCTGTAGGGAGAAAGAGATTAGTGACTGCGAAGATTGTATCTGAACTGCAGAAATTTTAGGATGCCATGATCATATTTAATGGCTGAAATCAAATGCCCATTTTTTTGTGTAACTAATACATTTGCAAGGCATTGATGTGAAATATATTTAGGTTTTTCTTTTCATGTCAGGCCCCGATAAGGATTTTGGCCATACCCTGTGGCAAGAGATAACTTGGTGTCACATGACAGTGGTGACATGTAATTAGTAAGCTCTGACAAGCCAGGCAACAGCTGTGTCCGTCAGTGCAGAGAGAAGCCTTAACCAGCTCGATCAAAGCGGGAGATTTTAGTGGGGCGATGTGACAGTAGCATGCCACTCTGATTTATTTGCTGGCCCTGATGTCATCCAAACACTGAGCACTGGTAGCACTGCCTGTAATCACACACACAACTCACACACACACACCACTGCTTCATTTTAGTGTCACTCTGTATTCCATGGAGAATAATTATCAGGCCATTACAAAGATCTAACAACTCATGAAACAATTCTCTGTAATTACATTGTCAACCTGTATGAAATGACTTCCTTGTGCATGTGGCTTAAGTGATTGGAATAAGTAACTCCTGCAGCTACTTTTATTGGATTTCTCAAAAAAGCTGAAATACCATGCAGATCAACTCTGAGATAACTGACAAGACAATTATTTCTCCCTTAAAGAAATAATTGGTACTTAAAGAAAATAAAGTAACTGTCAAAAAAACAACAATAAAAAAGACCCAAAGTGTTCTGCTCTCTGTTTCTGCTGTCGTCTCATTTGCAGAGATCAAAGAACATCTCTCACGGAGGTCAGCTCAGATGTCCCGCAAGGACACATGCCAACAAACACAACACTTGTACAACCCTTAACTGAGTCATGGATTAAACCACAGCAACAACCAGGAAGTCATGGGAATTGATTAGCAAAATGCTGAATCATTTATCAACCATCATCTTTTGCCCGCTAACTGTGAGCTGAGGTACTCATCTGAAGCGATTCAGGGAGAAAGACCATCTTTAATCATGGGTAAACATCTTAATGATGTACCACACAGGATGTGAGTTTTGGCACAGGGCCATTTGCCGCTTAAGGGGCGTCAACTGTGACAGAGCCAGTGCAAAAGAAGCCAGGCAAAGCTGACAGAGTAAAGTTCCTAATTACAGCATCACTAACACTCCAGATGAACACAAGACTATCCAGGAAAAGCCTGGGGTAGAAACTCGCGCCCATGTATAGATTTACATTCATTAGAATTACCATTGAATGAGAGCTGAACATTTCACTGTAATGTAGATGTGTGCATCAGTTACTACTGAGTTTTTTGTTTTTTTTTAGCTTTAACGAAACCAAAAACACTGGATTAAATGGCACGTTTATCCACTCTATAATGGAAGCTCCATGTTAGCATGCCTGGCACATGAGCTAAGTTAACAAAATTACTTTTTAGGGTTACAGGTAACATCTTCACCCTGCGGAAGTGAAGATCATGACAATGCTTTTACCTGCTCTTTATTTGACCCAGTATTTCAGAGAAGTTGTAAATTTGCAGTTATCATTGTAAACTACACTGTGCACAGACTTTCTTCATCGATGCTGTGCTGTCTCAACATTTCCTTCTGTGCCGGGTCATACAGTTTATTTGTTTACACTTGGGGATTTTTCATGTGTTTGCACTTTTTGACCAAAGTGACCCTCTAAGTACAAGCATTCATTGACTCCTCCCTCACTTTTCCAGCTTCAGGAACAAACTACAACTTTTAATGCTGGTACAGCAACTTCTTAACTCTATCTCCCTCTGCAGCTGATTACTAAGAACATAACTCTAGAGTACCTACATAGAAACATTCAGTCTCTCCATCTTCCTCTCTTCCATAGCCCTCTCACCTCCTGCATCAATCCATAGTTCACTAAATAACTAATGAGAACATGCAGCATGCTGGCTGTAAAACTGCACCATACCTTTGATCTCTCCAAAAACTTTTACATCAAGGTCCTAACAACTCTGATCCAAGAAAACATGTTTTTCTATGATTCCCATTTGAGAGCTCTGGCCTTTTACTGTATATCCTTGGTATGGCGTTTGTACAGGATCACTTTGAAGTTGCCTTGAGAAGCCCTAATAAAAACTGTCATATTAACATGCTGCTTTTTCCCTTTCTGTCATCTCTCTCCCACTTCACTCTTTCCAGACTATTCTAAACCCAGCCCCCAGCCTCTAATCCTTCAGCTTTGATTCTTATTCTCACTTTCCAATCATTTGTCTTCTCATCTATATCTTCTCTTCCTCCAATTCAATTTCTCTGCAAGAAGGTCAGTCTTTTTCCACTTTTCTCCCCTCTGCCCAATTCTCAAACCTTCTCAATCACTTCTATTACAGCATGACAGTCCACTCAGACAACCGGGTGACCAGGGCAGATGGACTGTCTATAGGGGATGAGGATCTCTCTCTTATCCCCCCATCACTCTTGCAGCCTACCTTATTTGTCAGGACTGAAGGTATGCAGTCACCAAGCTTCCCAAATCTAACTAAGACACCACAGACACCACAGACAGTCAGCCCCTCTCTTCAGTCAAAAGCTGCCACATTTTATCCTCAGAAGGGTGTGGGGTATTGGTTCCTATATGTGTAGTTAGCTTCACACTCAGCTTGATAGATTCAGTAATGGAGTGGCCTTTGCAATTGTACTGAGACTGACAGTGAGACAGCTGTGACAGATGCCGCCTGGATGTCTGTAGATGCAGCTGCCAGCTGGCACTGTGAGCCATGGACATGGATGACTCAGTAGTGAGAATAGCTGGGGAGTAGCCTCTCGACTTCTTGTTGTGCTCTACACTGCCACTCAAGAAGAAATACATAGGTTTAACGTAAAATGTGTCCATTTACTGTAATAGGGTGGAATATCGTGCAGAATGAGGCACTGCCTGGAGGACATAGTTTTGTCAGCAGGAGGTTAGAAATGTAGCAAATATGAAATATCAAAAACTATTTCTCAAGACTCATAACTTTGACTCTCTACTGACTGAAGATTTGAAAATTTTGAACTCAGGTGGAACCATCACAGAATATATTCACACAAAAAGATACCCTTGCCTGCTCTTCAAGGGAATAATTCAACATTTTGGGAAATTTGCTCATTAATTGTCTTGCCAAGAGTTGAATGAGAAAATTGATAACTCTAAACTTAGGCTACAGCCGGCAGCTGGTTAGCATAATTTAGCTAGCATAATGACCAGAGACAAGGGGAACAGCTAGATAACAAAATCTACCTATCTGCACCTCTAAAGCTCATAAGTTTACATGTTTTATCTTGTTTGTTTAATCTGCAAAACAAAGTCAGTCCTCCCAGTCAAAAAAAGCACTGCATATTCACTATTTTTATATTAACAAGCCATAATGTGTTAATTAGCAAGCTCTAGAGGTATTAGTAAATCGATTTTGTTCCTTTGAACAGAGTCTTTCCCCCTGTTTCCAGTCTTTAATTATGTTATGCTAAGTTAGCTTGTTAGTTAGCTTAGCATGTATAGTATATGAAGTTACAGCCAACAGCCACTAATAGCTTAGGTTCTACCATGCAGCTACCATTTCCTCTGTTCACTAATTAACACGTTGTCTCTGGTCATTAGTTAAACTACATTAACCGGCTGCTGGCTGTAGTCATCTGAGATGAGAATGGTATCAATCTTTTCATCCAACTCTTGGCAAGAGAGTAAATGAGCAGATGTTGTTCTTTAATTGTTAATTTTTATTTCTTACTGGCCAGACAAAAGAAATACAACATGTTTATTAGAGCACTTTAGAAGTGCTGGTAGGCAAATTTTATTACCCTTTGACAGAGCCAGTCTAGCTGTTTCCCTATTTCCATTCTTTATGCTAAGCTTAGCTGACTTCAGCTGCTGACTGTAGCATTTCACTTACTAAACAAGAAAGAGTGATTTTGTCGTTCTCATCCGACTCTCTACCAGAATGCAAATAAACTTACTTCCCATGATATGAAACAATTCCTTTAACTATTTACATTAATGGTGTGATTTATAGCAAACATTACCATGAAACAGCTTTTGATACCATTTATGGAGATGGAGAAGATCAAATTCTAATGCATGTGTAGTGTTTTCAGTACAGTGTGTGTGTGTGTGTGTGTGTGTGTGTGTGTAGTAGTAGTTATTTTCTGAGTGTATTAAACTGAAAAAATATCAACCCTAACCTAGTTGTGAGTCGATATTTGCTCTGTTTGCAATGCCCCCTCACACCTACCTGCAATGGCTCTGGCTCACTTGTGAAGCTGACTTCACTGCGGTAGACAGGACTGCCATATTATACACCAGCACAGCACAGCTCTGTGTGAGTGGTGAGTAATCTGTTACCTCAGGTGCTACAGATCCTACAAAAACAGTTACACACAGACCTTGAGCCAAATTTTCATTCAACTTGCTTTGTTAAGTGCAATAGAGTTATATCAGCAAGTAATTTATTTATTATAATAATATTTTCTAAAGTTCAGACACAGTATCTTTAACAGCTGTTGGACTTTACTTTTTTTTTATTGACATGATAGAAGATGCAAACAGTTAGAGGCAAGAGTGAGAAGAAAAAAGACAGCTGATCAATTTTTCCTTCAAATAATTCTGAGCTATTAAATAATTTTACTGAATGGCTTTATGGGTAAAATGCTATAACTCTATAATTGTAATTTATAAAACTACAACATATAAAAAGTGTCCTTACTGCACTGCTGTATATATTTATATATATGTTAAAAGGTCTCTGACAGAAACTGACTAAAATTTCCTCCACTGTGCAATTCTTTAGACATAACAGGCACACTCCATTAAGTAACGTCTGAGAGTTTTGTTTTTTCAGACTACATCCTATTATTATGGAGAAAGGCATCCGCATACAGTATGCACACACAAGAAGCAGGGCACAGAGTCATTATGTGTGATGCATTTATCTTTGTGGGAGGCAGCGTGAGCAGAAGGCAGCTAGTCTCCTCTCTGTCACCCATACTAAAGAGACATGAGCGAGGACAAGAAGAGAATTCATTAGGAAGAAGTATCAAATATAACACAGCAGAAATGTAAAGGGTGGGTGATTGGTCATGGAGAAGTTTTCAATATTTGCGTTTCAATTAAATGTGAGCAAGTAGTTCAACCTCCGCTGCCCTCTCGTAGAAGAGATGAGATGAGGGCTGAGTTTTAAAAACAGACACAGGAGAAATAATGTGGATAAATTGAGAAGGACTAGAAAAAAGGAAATAGAGGAGTTGAAGAGAATAAAGGAATGGAAAGGGCAGTGGTGAGGAGGTGAGAGTGAGGCTGGAGGAATGAAGGTGCCTGCTGTGTGTGGAGAAAAGCGATTAATCCTAGTCTGTCTGACCTCTCTCCTTGCAAAAGTTGGCCTGCTATGCCATGAATCATATTGTGTCGTGGTTACACTTTAATTCACTGGTGACGAAAACACACTTTCACACTGCTGTGAGAGCTGCAGCACCTACTGTTCAACCAGCACATACATTCATACTTACACATAGTCAAAACCTTGACTTATAATATAATACATTCGTTTGTGTAAAGGTAATTTATTCTTTTGAATGATTCTATTAAAATCAGGTTCTATAAAAGCATAATTCTTTATTACAAATTGTGTCTTTTTTTGTAGTTTTAACCATTATTTCTACCAATTATGAAACAATGTGCTGACACCTGGGAGCTCGGTCTTACCAGGTATGAAAAATAAAGGTAAAACCAAAAGTAACCACACATGTACTGTGCAGTTCAAAGCTGCAGTTGGTCTGCAAACTGTGATGGACGTTTTCAATTGAAGTTTACAAACTGCCTTCCATTTCTTTTTCAAATCCTTAAAGTTTGGCTAACTTGTGGTGTTTCTTGCCCTGTCAGGCTTCTCTTAAGAATTCAGCTTAGATCTCTCCTATTACGTGTCACATCCATCGCCACCAAGAAAATTGGCTCCTGGCATTGCAAACTTTCAGTACTTGAAAAAGTTTCACTTTATTTCTTTGCACTTGTGTCCGGGTAATATATGGCACAAAGGGAAGTAAATGTCAAAATTTAGTGTGATATGATTAAGTTAAGGTAATGGTAACAGAAGGCTGCAAACAGGTGAAGGTGTTATTTCATCGGCCCTATAACTTTGACAGCTGAAGACTGGTGAGTTAACAGCAACACGAGATAGGTCTAGCCTGACGATGTAGCTGGTTATAAACAGACTGTGGAGATGCAGGCTTGTATTCTATCAATCATACAGCACAGAGCATTTCACAGATGAAGTAAGTATAGCTGTAGCGTCTTAAATGTCATGTATAATTAAATGTACTGTAACAGCACTTACAGTGCAGGCATAAACCTGCTGTAAATGCCCAATTAAATATACTCACAGTGAGGAATCCTCCCCTGAATAATACAATGCAAATCAAAGGTTCTTTCATCACCATTATACCTCCAGCACACATCCCAGTAAACCATTAAGATTGCTCTCTTAAGGCAAGCATGTAGCATGTGTGTGCACATTGACTGTCCTGTGAATTTTTCATTCGCGTTATCCTCAGGCCAAGCAGAGGTTTTCCATAGCTCGAGATTTAAAAGAGCTCCATAATAAACTTCTCCCACCTCAATCCACATTGTTACCTGAAGGTAGCGCAGTGAGCTTGCCGGCAGCCTTTGTAGCACGCACAGTCCCAGACTGATCCATAAGCAGGGTGTGGAGAATCTGTCTGAGGTCAGAATCAACAGGTTGTCAGGACAAGAGAACTGTCAAAGAAGCATATTTTACCTGCAGGATGTAAAAAAATAAAAAGTAAAAAAAAAAAAATCTTTGTGTGATTGCTGCAGCATTTTTTAGTGTGTTACTCAGTCAGTTATTTCTTGCCGGCAAATTAATGAAGTTTTTAAGAGGTGAAAGCAGAAATAGAGGTGAGCTTTTTTTTCTGTATGGCTGAATAGAAAAGTGCTTAACTACAGATGCAGCTCAGTAGGTTTTGCTCAGAAAAAAAAAAAAAAACTATTTGAGAAAACTCTCAAGTGGTATATTTATATTTTTCTTTATAGCTTTAAGTCTCAGAGGCTTTTGTTCAGCACCTGAATTCTCACCATAAAAGCCCTAACAGATTCAAATCCCTCTTCACTACTGCCAACACACACATAGATTCTTTTACCTTTGGTTTCTGAGAATCAAAAGAAAGTTCAACATTAGTTCAGAGATTATAAATTGGAAAGGAGAAATAGGCATATTGCGAAATGGTCCTTACTATCAGTCAAAGAGACACCATCATTAAATGAAAACTGGCAAATTCCAACTCTGTCTTTTGAGGATGTCTCATTAAAATCCTCTTATCTTAGTGAAGGGCTTCACAACTTCAGTGGAGCAGCAGCTCACATGATAATGACTTTAGTGACATTGCAACATTTCTGTGCATATTATAATGTCCATTTGTAAAGGTGATTTAAAATAAATGAAGGAAAAAAAAATCCTGTTGAAAATTTGTGATCCTCAAGCTCTCAAGTTGAGCCTGAAGTTGACAAGAAATGCCATAAAAAACGAAGTCGTACTGCAATTTGGGAAATGAGTGCACACCCACTCATGAAAGAGTGCATGTCTTGATTGAGGATATGAATATAAAACAACATGATTGAAGTGAAGAAAATTGTAGGCAGCAGATTTCATTCGACTGTAGATTTTACTCAATCACTCCATACTGATGTCACTGGCACACAGAGGATTGGAGTTGTGTGTTTGATGTTTTTTCCCTTAAATTAATTGGCTAAGACCCACAATTAAACATGCATAACCAGTGGGCTATTTGGGCTTTAATGAATAGTTTAGAACTTGCTACAATATCATAATATTAAGCTATAAGGACATTTTCAAGCATCTGTGTTTACTTATGGAGAGTATTTCTCAACAATTATATCCTCTCCTATGAAAACACATTTTATTGTTATATGATGATTTTAACTGATTTATGATGTTGTCATCCATTATCCGTTTGTGCTGCAGCCTCCACCTTTGGGTGCACGTAGGAGGATGTATAGTTGTTGGTGAATACATTAATAAAACATAGGAATTATAAATACACTACAACTACTATGTGATGAAACAGAAATGCATGTGGAAAAATTGAAATTCATTAAAGATTGTATATTGAGTGGGGCAATGGGAGCCACATTAAATTTGACCTGCTTTGGGTAAAACAGTAGATTACAGCCTTTAAGTTCTGTCTTGGTAAAAAAAAAAAAAAAATGGTCCCAACATTTTCTCATGATATATCTTTTTTGCCCGAGGCAAGTAAAAGTATTTCTGAGAGAAAATTCCAGGGAGAATTTGATCATTTGCCGTTTTCAGTGTGCCTATCATTATGCGACACATGATGGACACCGGCTGTGCTTTGAAATGGCTGTCGAAAGCGGAGTAGAACTTTCTGGCACAAATTTACCTACTTCCAAGGCGCATGGGGAAAGTTACAAGTCTAAAAAGATCAAAAGTCCACAAACACTTGTAGTATATGGAACAACTGTATTGTCAGACCAATGCATGTCGGCTTGTCCATCTGGGTCCTTTTATACTACAAATGTTGTTTGAGTTTTAACCTCTTTAGGTTTGAAATGACTTCAATCGTACAAGAACAATACGACTAAATCTAACAGTTTTCAGTTTTAACTCTGCTGCAGTTGCCATGGGCTTCTGTCTTAATACAAAACTCACAGGCTCATATCTGTACATTCAAACAGTTTCTGGTCACTGTAATAATTCCTCCTCTTCACACTGTTTAACTCAGACTGCTGAAACCTCACATTAGCTTCAGCTCAAGTTTAGAAGTCTTTTATTTTTTGTTTCACAGAATGTCACCAGTGTACACATGTGTAGGCACGTGACTGTTGTTTTAAGACATACTCAAAGAAAATGAGAATTTACAATAATATGGCACTTCATCCGTGAGGATTATACCAAAATAATTTGGCAAGCGGAGAAAGCTGTCATTTTATCTGCTGCTACCATACATCAGTCACTGTACAGTCATAGTGCAGCTCATCTCCTACTCTCTCTGTATAGAGGGCTGATGTCAACCTGTAATTTTCACCACAAATGGTTGTGTTATCAAAGAAAGTGTCTCCCTAAGTAGAAAACATACAACAAATATGGGTTTCTGTAAGGGTTTGAATATAAACAGTGCTTAAGAGTATTGTATTATTTACAACAAATATCTTCTACTATAGCTTTCCTTAATAGCTTTTATTTTTTTATGAGAAAAATAAATAAATAAAGAAAAATAAAATAAAGATGCAGGAATAAACCCAAACACTATTGTCATCTTTTATCCAAAGACTGCTCTATAAACTAATGAGCCTGAGCCAGCACTGTTTGCATATAAATCAGTCTGAAAGAAGTAATTAGGATATTTCCCCGCACTTGGCTTTGTGAAATTGACCATAAAAGATTGATGATGTCTTATACTTTGAGTCCTAGTTTTTAAAATGTGATGAAATATAATAATTTCCACAGATAACCTATTAATAATCTTATAAATAATGGCAACATGTTTTTCCCCTGAATTTTATTAAACAACACTTATGTACAAATATATTCATTACAGGACATGTAAAATAGTACATCTCAGCACGCTGTAAATGGCTTTCGGTGCAACTAGTACAAATATCCAAACTCCACTAAGATACTGTAGCTATTCACACAACACTGAAAAACACACTTATGAAATTCAAGCATTAGCAACATTTTTTTGTGATCACTCTTTCCTTTTGATTGCTCATGATTTCTTTACTAAACTAACTGATCCATCAAATGACACATTTCATCATGACTTCTGTAGTCACTGTGGTGCCATGTAAACCTTTAAACTGAGGTTTCAAACCCACCAGATTCAAAGTACAATCATGCAGTTCCCTGAGAGGTTATTACCACTTTACCTACTTTGGCAGCCAGTCCTGGGTCAGAGGTAAGGGAAAAGAGTCATTATTTTTTCAGTCATTACAGCTTTTTACCGTATTTTCCTCTTGTCAGAGAGGAGCATCTCCTGGGTCATCCTGGACCTCGCCAAGAATTAGAAAAGCGTCTCCGTCCACCAGGAGCTCCTGTGGTCATAGGCAGTCCCTGCACAATGCCACCTGGCCGATACGATAGTCCCTGCAGGGGCATAGGCGCTGGTATTTGGCACTGGAGCCAGCGCAGCTGAACAGCAGCGGATCCTGCTGCAGGCCACATTCAGCATGTTCTGCTGAGAAGGCAGGGAAGAGGTGGTTCATCTCTGACTCCAGTCCCTCACACTGGAAGTCCAGCCTGGACACAAAGACAGAGAAGGAGGACCCAGCTTACAATGTAACATTTATTGTTTTCAGGTTTATAGGGTATTAACTGTTATTCCTCTAATAATATGTTTAATATTAATGTTAGCAGGAGTGCCAGAGGGTACCAGTGATTATTCCACTAATATTTAATATTAATTCTACAGTGTTGCCTCTAGAACCTCAAGGGGGGAAGGGAAATATTACAGGGAAAGGGGAGCCGGTGTCTTCTCTTGTACTTTGTGCTGCTGCATAATTTTGAAACTAGGAGTGCAGATGACGCACAACACCTTGAGGAGGGAAGATTAGTTAAATTCATATCTCCCTCAAGATGCAACATCTCATTTTTAAGACTTTCCTGAAAAGACATTACATTTCACTAAATACTGAATAGTGTGAAACAGTCTCTTGTGTTTAAAGGGGGGCAGTTCAACTTACTGTTTTCCTGTTTACTACCCTGATACATGCTGATAAACACTAAATCTTTTACATTAAGGAATGAAAATTAAGTGTGACAATTTTGTTATAATGCAGTGTCAACAGGAGCAAATGAAAAGATTAAAAATATGTAAGGCCAAATTAATATGCACAGTCATTAACAAATTATCCAAATGAGGAAACATCTTACGCGCTGAAGGCCTCCTTAATGTTGATGAAACGATACAGGGCGGGTTCGCAGATTAGTCCTGCACTCTGACACGCTTTCACACATGATTGACCCTCCAGCGAAGCCAAAAGCCTCAGCGCACTGAGTGGAGGCCAGGATGTGTAGGAGCTGCCGTTGGACGCCCAGGTTAGGAAGCTAGAGTTGGGCAGGAGGATGAAAGGGCTGGGAGGGCTGCCCAGCCACGTCCTAGACAAGTTTACTGGAGGAAACTGAGCTTGAGGAGAGCAAAAGTCCTGCAAGTGCGAAGACAAAATGTCCCAGATCAGTAATATTTTGAGTGTTATATTGCAAACACTTTGACCTGTCAGGTAAAAATAAGCACTATACTCCACTGCAGAACAGTGACAAAGTATTCAGCTTAGCAATACATACAACTTCTGGACAACTGATACGGGAAATAATAATGGAAGTGTTACAATGCAAAGATGCTTATCAGAACTGACAAGTCCTCAACAATCTTCCAGGAGAAATATATGAATGCAGTTATACAACCCAATAACAAATGAGGATTGGAGGCAAAATTAGGCTCAGGTGAAAGCCCTGATTACATTCCCCCTCCAGCTGGAGCTATTCATAAGACCCAGGTAATAACATTTCTCTGACATGTCCCTCTGGCCTCTAGACCCGTTTATTAAACAGGCTCCTAGTGCCCACAGGCAATAACCAGGTTTCCAATCTCTCCATCTCTGCTGCACCTCCACTCTTAAACACAGACATCATCCATGACACGCAGGCACGCACCAACACACGGACACGCGCACTAAGAAATCTGAAACTATAAGATTAGATAGTCACATTGGTCTGTGCAGTCAGATGATCACACAGGTTTGTTTAAACATGTTATGTACATATTATCTGCACAGGTGAAAGTGATTACCTGGAAAGGTTTTTTTTTTTCTCTACATGAGAAGTTGTTGTACTTTTTCAATGCAATAGATGACTGTAATGGACGTTTTGAGCGTGTTCACTGTTGGGTTCATGAGGAATAAATTGGGTGTTTGTTTTGAAAGCCCGTGTGATCATTTGAATGGAATGATTTTGAATGAATCATGTGGTAATGTTGCCGCCCTCACCAGTTCAGTTAATGAGGGAAGTGTTTTCTTGAATGCGAAAACATATTTTAGTATATAACTTATAATGTCTTACATTAATGCAAATGTCTGCATTATTATTTACACATTGCATATATTCTTTGTACAATGAACATTAAAACATTTATAACTCCTAAAGATTTCACTGCTGTACGTCACAGGATGACCCCCCACCAGCCCATAAATGCATTGTAATAATAAAAATAACTGTTGAACACAAAGTTAGCAGAAAGTAAACAAACATCTTTCTCTGTTTACTACTCTAATTGTGTGTGTTTGAAAGAATTGTCACTGTTATTTTTCAGTTAAATGCTTTCTCAGTTATTGGGATACTTTAAGGACAAAAAATAAGAGGACATTTGCCATCATGGTGTCCTATAATCAATGCTTTTTTGTTGGGGGGGGGGGTTCACAATGGGGGCCCTGGAACTCTGTCAGTGGATGGAGGTGAGAGGAAGTCAGAGTGGGAGATAAGGAGGATTACAGATTCAGCAGGAAAGTAGAAAAATTTGAGAAATGTGAGCGATTTGTGAAGTTAGAAATAAAATTGGAAAATTCTGAAAGGAGGGTCAGGGAGGGTTGAAAAAAAGTGAAAGAAAAAGAAAAGGGAGGAGAGTCTGATTGGGAGTCTGACCTTGTACACGCCAGGCAGGCAAGCAGTCACAGTCTCAGTCAGTCACGGCATGTTGAGTGTGTGTGTGTGTGTGTTTCTGACAGCGGGGGAGAGATTGTGTCAGAGCAGAGCAGAGGCTAACACATTTCCTTAACCTGCCACTGCCAGACCCTATACCAACCATCACAACATAATAGATGTGCCAGAGGATGTCAACATGAGTGAATATACAAATACAAAATACAAAAATGTGTGTATGTTGGGTTTGGATGTGTGTGTGATGAGTGTATTCTTTTTTGTTTGTTCGTTTGTTTTGGTAGAAGGACTTCTGTACTGTTCTGATTACAATAGTATGCGATGTAACATCAGATTTTAATTATTGATGAATTCATAATTTCACGTGTGCAAAAAATTGGATAACCATTTCTATGTATGAGCGTTATTTTCTCTTTCATGTCTGTCCTTGAGGAGCATCATTGAGAAAAAATTAGTCACTGTGCTTGTCTATTATGCTTGTAGCTGGCGCCTGCAAAGGTTTTAATAGCTGACCCAGGCAGTGTAGCAGAGGTATAAATACTGTGGCCAAGCAACTGAGAAATCCCAGAAAGGGAACTGTCTAAATACAAGTTCAGCTTCTTGATTTAACGCAGATCAACTGAATGGACATGTGAGTGCTGCAAGGACAGGAGACATTGTGCAGTTGTGAAAATTCAATTGCCGTTTTAGTTTTTAATCTATTATCAGCCATTTATCCACACAATATTTCTAGGAACTAGTGAAAACCTCTTTATTTAAGTACCTCAAAACACAGGCTGCTGAAATACTTAATACAGTTATCACCACAAATTTGACTGAAAAAAGCGGCTGTCAAGATAAGCAGGGAAACAAAAGATTCAAATAAATATTAAGCTTGGAGCATGAAAAAATGAGGAGGCTAAATGTGTCGAACTGAAGCGGTGTGGTTTAGATGGTGTGTGTCTGTTCCAGGAGAAGGACAAATGATAAATATGCTTCAGAAACAGCGAGCAAGTAAGAATGCTAGGAGAGCCAGGAGAGACCCAAGCATCCACCAATGTCTGGTCCACACCAGGAAAAGTCCAAGGAAGCAGATTTGCTGGGTGTAACAAAACAACAGTCTGTAAACACTGTAATGGAGGTGAGTTGGACTTGTAAGCTTTAGTATGAACTTAATCACAAATATAGCTGCATATGTTGGTAATATTATATTAAATGCAAATTAGCTGTGTATATCAGCTATATGCATAGCTAAAAGTGTACTATGACATTTTGGGAAAGTCAAACTATTTATGTAAGGGGGCCATTTGTAAATTTTCTCTGCTGCCAAACGTGGTTCCGGGAGCCGGTAGTGATGATTGTTACTTGACAAGAGCTTCTTCATTGTTGCGTTTACAAGACAAGAGGTTATAATATTGCACTCTGAGTAACAAGGCGGGCCAGGGCTAGCTGGTGAGATGTGATGGAGACAAGAGTTAACATTGCGGTAGAATTCCACCGCTGGAGACAGATTTTGGAGGATAAAGGAATGAAGTTTTAATGCCGAACTTGCAACGTTTCTTCTAAACTTGTAAATAAACAGCTGTTAATGCTAACGCCAGCTATGTAGCAATAGCAAAATTTACAACTAGCTCCATCAAAACGCTTTTAAAAAGGGCCACAACAGCTGAGCCACACACTGAATAATTACTCTTGCTCACATTTCACTTCTATTTCTATGGTTGATTCACACCCCCAAAATGTCACCAACCTAAGTTGCTGAGAGGCAACATATGCACCAACAAACAATTTCTATTATATCATTATAACCCTAACTGGCATGCCTACTGATTTGGATTTGTTTTGAGACCCACCTGGTTCTGAATGTAGGCATGAACTCTTTCAAGCATCCCCTCACAGGTGTACTCATAGGGCAGGAATGGCTCCACCTGCAAACACAGATGCGAACACAGATGAAGAATCGGTGGGGGGCAAGAGAGAGAGGGAGTGTGTCCATGTAATTATAGGAACTGAGCATCTGATACTTAATCAAAACTGACATATTCATTAGTGTAATTGTGAAAGGCTTATATCATACCACAAGCCTCACATTAAAATCAATGACCTAATACATCACAGGTGACAAGTTTGAAAATTGATTTCATTATTTTTAGTGATGACTATATCAATATGTCAAACAATGGATTAAACTGACAGCGGGGCATAGGTCGTCCGGCGCCGAAGAAGCCGATGTTTTTGAGCATTCTGGGTCCATCGGGTGCATATATCAGTGTCGTTAAGGCCCGCCGCTCCTTGTGTGAATTTTGATACCAGACAGTGGATTAAAATTCACTGAGAGAGCACTGATCGATAGCTTGTCCAGTTCTTTCTAGTGTTTTATGCTAACAGCCTTGTGAGAGATGTGAGAACACAGCAGTGGCAGGAAGAAACACTCTTACTGAATTAGTGCAGGCTGATGTCTTATGAGACAGTTTTATATTAAGTACTGAATTTTTGAACCTATTGTTTTTTGATGACATCAGTAATTATGAAATATAACAGGATAGGATACATTGTGTTAGGATCCCCAGTGCAGAATACCCTCTGAATGTCTCCCATGGTAGCTGAAGTGAGATCTCATTGTTTACTATCAGGCCACTAAAGCACAAGGGCTTTTAAACTGATAAATGGTTCCTTTTAGTGTTGTGTTCCTTTTAGCACTCCCTTATTACTTTATTTCATCTGAGTTTAATGAAATGTATCTGGCACTTCATCAGCTATTCTGCAATGCAATTTGCCTTTTGGGCATCTTTATATAATAGAATCCGAGAGCGAGAGGAAAAAAATGCTTCATAGATGGTGATTTGAATTCAGCAGTGGAAAACATTTCAAAAAGACTTTGCAGTTTATATACCAAAACTGACTGCATTGCTGGGCCTCAAAAATATGTGAGCAACATTCATTATTTCACGTCATCTTTGATGACATAAAATAAAACTTCATCCACTTTCCCGAGCTGAGCTGTGCCTGGAGCAGCCATGTCCAGAAAAAGGTACACAAGCCCTGCCTGCGAGTAAGATGAAGCTGGTGTCAGACATTTTAGTGCGCCTTCATCAGCTGTCTGTTTCTTCATTTCCATCATTCATTGTTGCCATGGTGTCAGTAAAAACTGAGGCAACAGTGTTTCAGACAGGCACAGAGGTAGCACTACAGCTCACTGACAGAAAAAGCTATCTTACATTAAAAACATGAGCAACAGCTTTACTAACAAACCTTAACTTCAAATAGTGCTGGGTAGTTAGTGAGTGAGTGAGTGAGTGAGTGAGTGAGTGAGTGAGTGAGTGAGTGAGTGAGTGTAATTCACAATACAGAATAACAATGAGTATAAGCTACAAGAAGGGTTTAAGTAAGTGAAATATGATCGATTAAAGTAAGAGATGAGCTAGATTTTCGTGGCAGTCAAAGAAAACTATGCATTCAGCATCCTCATTGTATTTCTGGGTGAGAAAGATCCAGTATAACCTCGTAAGCTTTGTACATTATTATTTAATTCATATCACACACAGCAGCTTACCTATAATTATGTGATGCTATACTTTTGTTTTACCGTATTTACAATTCTCTTTAATTTCAATCTAGTCCTAACATTTACATGTCCACACTACATGGCCATATTAAAACAAAAATCCACCAATTTCTTATGCATGATATTTATGAACATTAAAATGATTAATCTTTTTAAGAAGATACAAAATAGAAGGTGGAACTTGCTCAGTCAGTCTGAGTAATCAGTTTTGTTTTGCTTCCACCAAGTAACCACTTTTTAAGCATTTACCAGTGCCATGACTGGTACCTTATTTTACCTCTATCAGCAGGAAAGACAAAGTCTATTTAACACACCTGCTAGGTAGAGGCACACATGCATCTTGGCACTGCAAGAGCCTTGGCTGTGGCTTAGTGTTGTTGTGGTGACAGATTGAGCACAGCGTGATTGATTAATATGATCTGCTGTGGACAAAGCTTACTGACTGTGGCGCTGGCCTCTGGAAAGCAGCCATGTAAACCCAGGTGTGGGCATAGTTTACTTACTGAGCCGCTCAATATCTCAAGCAATTAGCAGTGCGGGGCGCAGAGAGGGAGCCAGCTAAGCATTTTGCTCTAATGTCGGACGCCATGATTAAGAGCTCTATTAAAGGCTGAGGGCTTCAAAAGTAGGTCAAACCCCGTGAAGTGTGAATGTAAAGTGTGCAAGAGCATATTATGCTATCACCCAGCCTATTATGCAGCAGTACAAAGTGTGCTGCGGTAGACTATATATTAGAATACTATTATATGTTGAATGGGTAGTGCTGAGTTTGGATGACAAACACAGAAAATGAACATACATTGATCCTCATGATCTCACGAATGGTCGCATCAAACTCTTCAGAGTTATTGAAGTCGATTGTGATGACATGAGGCCTGCCAATATACTGCTCTGCATAGGGATGCTGGGAGGACACCTGAGGGAGGGATAAATAGGATATATAATTACAATAACAATAAAAGTCTTAACTACAAATCAAGTCAAGATGAGAGAATGGTGTTGTGCACTTGATTGTTATGGATGTGTGGATATGTGGAAGGACACGCAGAAATTAAATTACTGTGTTCTGTAATAATATTGTCAATCACCATCATTCTCATGGCTGAGATGAAGACAAGTGTATCTACCTTCCTGGAGGTGGGCTTCCCTCTGAAGAAGTTATGATTGAGAGAGCTGTGAGGGGGATTAAACTTGGGTTGTAGGAAGATGCAGCCATTGGCTATGGCCTCCAAAGGGGCGGGACCTTCATATGGAAAACCAAATCCAATGAAAAGCTTGACAGGAAAAAAGGAGGAGGAGGAGATCGTGAGTATATACACTGAGCTGCTCATATCCAGGTCAACACTTGTGTAAGGCTTAGTTTAACTCTTCAAAAACACAAAGCTATTCAGAGAGCTTTTCATTATGAACCAAAAATTGTGTGTGCAAACATCTGAGCATTCTCATGAAAGCATCAATAATGTCCCCACCTTAGCCTTTCTAAGGAGCTGCTGCAGCTCCTGCTGAGGCAGCAGACCATGGTTCTTGACAAAGGCAGGCACCTCTGGTGGACGCTGTGTCTCATAGTACACTGTCCCGTGGATCTCCATGTAGCGATGCAGAATGGCCAGGAACTTTTCCTTACCCTTTTCAGACATTCAGGAGAAAATGAGTTAAACACTTAAAAAAAGGCACTGTAAAATAACTGATTTATCATTGCAAGCACTGCTGCAAAGGTGGGTCATCTTCATTTGCATTCAAATTATTATTTTTTTTCAATCCACCATATCCCTATCGGTTAGTTTTAGCCTCTCATTCTCACTTTGTATTTGGCATATATTCCAATGGTTTTCAAGACCACTTGACCTGCAGTTTGGATGCTTTTATACTGCTTATGTTGCTTTGAAAACTCACATATTAAAGCACAGACCTCTATGATGAATATATAAATAAATGCTGGCCAAACTAAAGTCTGTTTTTATGAAATTCTTGAATTAACTTTCAGATAAATGTCTCATTCGAGACACAGACAGTACTTATATGTGAGAATGCCAGCTATGCATTTATGAGCTTTTCCTTCTTTTGATTTGTACTATGTTTAATTTAAAGGTTCTGTAAACAAGATTTTAAACAATAATATAGCAGCAAACTACTATTTTCTATGTAAAGATATAATGGAGTAATGACGTCCTGAGCAGAGAACGAAGATACACCCCCTCTGTGTGTATTGTAAATCTGAGTGTCTCTGTCCTTTGTTTTGGTATCCGGTCCAAAGGCATGTGTACGTGTTGGTGCATGTAAGTTCCTCCCTTTTTACTGGCTCTGTCGGTGTCATATGTGCAGCCGGTCCCAGGAGATAACTCCAAGGCTGAATTTCTTTCTTTCCCTGTCGAACTGTGGAGCCAATACTGGTCTGGCTTTAGGAACCTTAAAAGGCTCCAGCTTGACTCGGAGCTGACTTTTCTTCTCCTTGATGTTTAAGTAACTTGATAGCTACATAATGTTACGTCTTCATTAATGACCTGCTACATTAGGCAGGATACCGTTAACTAACTTGCTGAATTTGTTTAGCAAATGTTGCTATTGCTAACTGGTTTAATGCCAGCAGGCAATGTGTGGACTAATGGTTATGGCTGGCTAGTAGCAGTGACAACTGTTTACAGAACCTTTAAACACTGTCAATGACTTCTCCTCTAGCACCAACATTACTTTGACCAGTTAAATGGAGGTGCACTGATTCATCAGTATTACACACAACCACTCTATAACGGGCAGAGGAGAAAATCCCAAAGGTGTTGTGGGGAGGGCAGGAGAATGACCCCAGCCTGAGCAAAAATTGTCAATGGAAATGAGGCAACCAGATCTGATGAGCTGAGTCAGCTCTTGTTAGCACTAGCATCATCATCTTGGTAACTATCCAACACCGGTGACATGATGAAAGAATTAAATCAATGTATATCTTCTGTGTTGCTGTGTGGAGACACTTTGCTTGAATAATGTTACTGAGCTAAAAGTGAATTTGTTCATCTCAAAAAGTGTTGCTGGGGGGAATGTCATGAATTATTTACTAATGCTATGTCTTGAAGGCATAAAGCATTTATAAATGTCATCCGAGTGTTACTCCTCGTTTTTCATCTTGGGCTATTTTAATGTCTGCGAGCAACATGGAGATGAAATCACACTTTCTGTAACTCAAAGTGATACTTCTACAGTGAATTGTAACTGTGACCGTAGGAAAAAGGGCAGAACTTCTTCACTTAATTCAGTCATTCATTTAGTCATTTTGTCTATGCCCATGAATACTCCACCCTAATAAGTGCACATGCACACACACGCACATACACACACACACGCACTTACATGATGGTCCTCTATGCTACATTACACAGGTTTAGATTCTGGCAAATATTTGAAATCACGTCTGTTAGCATTTATTTTGGAATAACTGCTTCCTGGACTGACATTCAAAACTAAGGCTCTGATATATGAATACATGCCCACATAACTGAGGGGGAACTGTCTAGGAACACTCAGTTTGGGTTTTGACATTTGGAGAATCGATAATGCCAGTGTAAGGCAGGTGCACTTACTTGAAGCTGTGTAGATCCATCAATGATGCATCAGGGTATCATGAATACAGAGTAGTACAGGACGAGAACAGAAGCGTGAAGAGGAGGGATGTGAGTAGGGACACGCAGATGTAGGGGAAGAGAGAGAATATGACATGAAGAATTAGTCATTTTTCCTCTCGTAGGACCTTTGCAAGCCCCAAATCTCACATGCATCTCAGAGGTGAAGGAAGAAGCTGCTCTCAATGAGGGGGTATTCACTGTCTGGAGAGACCCTGGCACTACTGGCTTTTACAGTGCAATCTTTCAGACTCACAAATGTTACATTGCGGCTCAAGTTGTTCTAAGAAACATGGGACGCTGTGGCAGTGCAGGAACAAAGCTCCAGTTAGATACAAGTGAAGCAAACCTTGGGGGAAGCTCCAGCACACTTCAAAGTTACAGTATGAGAGAGAAACCTTGCCAGTAGCTCGGAGGGAAAATTTACCCTAAACAAAACCAATTGTTCCTCTACCAACACACTTCAGGACAGATTCCTGGAGGAGACAGTTGTTTGGAAATGTTAGATCTAGTGGGTGTTTTACAGTTAAGGAATGTGATATTCAAAAGTTCTGCCTTTTTTTTTTTTTTTTTATCACATTAAAAACAACCCACTCGGGGTCAAATCATTTCCTCCTCTCACAGATTAGAAAGATGCTACAAAAATATACCACATGTATTGACAGTTGTTGCAGGGGGTTATTGTGTGATACGGACCTTCCACATGCTGGCTTCTTTGCCATACACAACCGCCATATTGTTAACCTTGTTCCTCTGAATGTTCAGTCTCTCCGTCTCATTCAGCTCCTCTGCCACAAAACCCATAAAAGAGTTGTCTGGAGTGTGGGCTGCCAAGGACAAACAAAACAATTGGAAATACAACGTTACAAGTCCAATTCAATGTCTGGGGGAAAAAAAAGTTATTAAATTAAAGTAGCTACTGTGGAGATCCAGACTGCTGTGCATTTAGAGAATACAGAATAAAAGGAAGGCAATGGCAATTCTGTAAAGCTGAAATTCATAATATTTTAAAAAATGTATTGTTGCATTCATCTGTATGGGACAGTGTGGTGAAACAGTAAAAATGGTACATGTACTGGGGTTGAGGATGCATTCCGTAATTGTGATGTTGAGAAATTTCTAGTTGATGATGCCAGTGTTAACTTCACCAATAATCCGTACAGTGTATTTTCCTCTATGTGACCTGGTCGGTTGATTTTAACTGTACATCAACAGAAAGGTGAAAGATCTTTACAGAAGTGAACCTTTTTATTAATCATCTTTGTTGTAGTTTTGACGAACACAGGATTATAGATTGCAGCTTTAATGTGTGCTGAAAGCTTTCAGCTCTCAGAACACAAAATGGCACTATGAATGTTGGCACACACAAAGGATCTACTACACCAGGGAGCTGTAAAGTGGGAAGGCAAAAGAAACTGTATTTTCAGTCAATTTTCAAACCTGAGATGAAAGCTGACATCTTTCACAGTGTCATGCTTTGTGATAACACAAAGTATTTTGGAAACAGCGGGGGTTGCCCATTGTCTCTGAATTAATTGGAGACTAGTGCAAACAGCTGAAGTTTCACCAAATGTGCCGTGAATGTGCTCGTGTTTGTGTGTGTAAGCCTGGTGGTGCTTGGCTACTGTAGGCTGCTTCAGGCATCTGTGCAGGCACAGATGTTATGAACGAGCTCTGCGGTGTTTGTGCCCCAAAGCTGCGCCTGTGTCGTCCTGAGGACTTAGTAAGCTCATCCAATCTGTTTGCACACTCAGTCACATAAACTCAGACGCACACATGCCTGCGCACACGCATCAAAACACCTCGTATTTCTGATTTATAATCATCTGTGAAAATTTATGCAGACATTTAATCTAATAATTTCCCATAAGCAGATGTGAAGCCTCGAGCTCAGAAAGAGCAAAGTGGAAATCTGTTAGAGAAAAATCAAAGTCCACGTACGGAACATGGTCATGTACTGTTGGCCGTGAAGGTTCCAGTAGCCCCAGTTCGTTCTGTAGCCGTGCAGAGTGGCGTACTCCTCGTGGTTGTATGCAGGCTCAGTGCCGAAGGTGTCAATCACTCGGATGTGGCACCTGGGACAGAATAAGAAATAGGCTGAGCTAAAATTAGAACAAAGTTGTGTCTTGCTTTCAAATCAGGAAGTCTCTGCTGAATTAGTGAAACAAAGAGCAAAAAAAGTGAAAAATAATCCCATCGGTTTAGTTTTTTTCACCAAAGGTAGCACGTTCATGCACAGTAAGAATTAAGTCTGCATAATAATATGCTCACACAGTTAGATCACAGTAACGACACGAATGACAGCCGTGTAAAAACAAACAATATATTCTTCATTTAGAGTTATGGGAGCTTATCACACAGCTATAATAGTGTCTTGTTGTCAGAGTGGTTTGTAAAGCTGTCAGCCGTGATGGATATCCATGTCCCCTGCCAGTCTCCCCTCGTTGAGCAGAGCTCATACGGGGCCTCAAGGTGAGACAGCTGAGGTTTAAATCACAGCCTTGTTTCACAGCCATCACAGAGCCCTCTCCTGGAACAGAGCATGACACCACCTGGACTCGGCTAAGCTGGATTTGAGTCAAACACATGGATCAATACTGCTCTCTGAAATGTTAAACTCTTTTGCCATGTGTAAGTCTCTCTGGATTGACTGAAAAATGCTTGAAATCTTTCCTGATAATGTTGAGGCAACATTGCAACAGGGAATAGATTGCACCGCTTCGACTGCATCAGCACTTAAACATGTTGAAATACATTGCATTGACATCTCTCCAGATTAAACCTGAACGGAAAAACAGGGGTGGAACATTTAGTTTACGAGGAGCAGCACGAAAAAAGACATAAAGAAAACCAGCACTTTATCAGCAGTGAATATTCGCAGTAGGAAGTCAAAAAATCCACTGATGTAATCCAGTCCGAGAAGATTTATCAATGCCCTGCATCTCTAATCAGCATCAGGGCTGGTGAGGAAATTAAAGTACTGGTCTGTCACACTTTGACAGCTCAGGAGTGTTTGTCGATTGGCTGACCTTGGACTGATGCTGATTGGAATCAGCAGAGGCTTTCGCTGCTGCTCTGCCGGGGGCCGCATTTTAGACAATTAAAACACAGGAGAATCCGAATGAATTATTGTGAAATGCGTGCACCTTCTGCTCGGTCATTTAACAAATGTAGCAGCTTTCTTTTCTTATACATTGACAGTAAAATACAGGATGCAAACAACCTGCAATAAAGCCAGAGCATGAAATGTCAACACTGTATTACACCCCATCGATTACCATTATTTTCACATTGCTATAACTTGAAGATTTTGAAGTTTTTCTTAAATATATTTCCCTCCCAAGGGAATAGTTTGCATTAAAAGCTGTTTACAAAGTTTTTCTCCGTTTGGATAAAGAAAAGGATTTTCTTGTATACTGTGACTGTTCCAGTTTTGCTCATGTGGAACAAAAACTTTACCAACTGTATTTATTGTCAGAACAGAGCCTGCAGCCACGCAGAGTGATGGAATATGTTGGTTTTTGTTTGGGCATTTGCAAATAAATGAGCTGTGTTTCATTCTAATACATATAACTATAAACTTGTGTTGTGTATATGCTAACACATTCATTTTAAGCTTCTCTATGTGATGCATATAATCAACAGTCTGAGAAAAAGGAAGTGACATCAGCCCAGAAGTCTGACCCTGTTCATTGATCAGCGTGGAAAGAGGCTAAATTAGCCGCCCAGTCTACCAGCCTGTAATGCCGGCAAGTCAATAAGCCAATAGTGAAGTATTTCATCAGAAAGGCAATTAGTGATAACCAAAATTAATGCAACAAGTAAATGGAGCTTGTTAAACAAACAGAAATGACAGTCCTAAGAAAGAGAGAGAGAGAGAAGACTGACTTGTGCTTCCTCAGTGACAGACCCATGTGCTGCTTCATTTGCTGCAGGCCATGGTAGTCGGTGTAGATAAGGTCAAAGGGCAGAGGTCCCGTCAAAGGGCAGCTTCCTCTTCCTGGAGGGACACCCAAAAACCTGCATACATGGATCAGATGTGCTTTTATTGTGATACTGAGTCGAAAAAACGTGCAAGGTGCCATAAAAACACTCACTGTAATCCAATAGCAGAGATGAAAAACACAAAAGAAGAGAAAGAGCAAATGTCACTACCTGAGAGAGTTTGACTGGCCATCTCATAAGTGGAAAGAGAAAATATCTCGGCAAAAGTGAAGCAGTCCAGGGGCACTCAGGTCTAACGTACTGAGTTCTTGAACAGAATCTCAACTAAGGTTCTGCACATCCAAAAGCTCAGTTCACTTGCCTTCAGTCCAACACTTTTACACTGATACTAATAAAGCTGTAGTCGACAAACAGTCAATGATCAGTTAGTTCATTTAATAAAAACATGTTAATATTGTCACTCCAGTATTATCATACCTGTGCAGGTGGATGAATTCTTGCAGAGGAATCTGACAACTTTCGTGAACATTACTGTGATTGACAGACCATTGTGGACAAAAGGACTAAAAAAGCAAAAAAATCTACTAAAATACAGTCAGTTCACCATAACGCAAACAACAGATCAGGAGAGTAATTGATTTTGATGGGACAGCTCTACTTTTCATAGCGTTGTGCTGCAATTTCTCCCATTTCTCTCAAGTGTGGAAAAGGGTGCATGTAAGAATTGAGAATGGTTGGGAGAGAGAGAGAGAGAGAGAGAGAGAGAGAGAGAGAGAGAGAGAGAGAGAGAGTAGAAGACAGGAGGAATGAAAGAGCCCAATTGCACCGTGAAGCATCTCAGCGCTCTCAGCAAAACGACGGCAGAGCCATTCAACCGAACAACCCACAATTCAACACTACCAGCCAGTGATGTCTCGCACTGGGGGGTCACTCGGTTTGTCTGCACAACTTGTTCTGACTCAGACGCAGAAACACACATATTATATGAGACATGCAGCATGTTCATTTAACCAAACATCTCTGACAGATGCAGAGAAATGGCCGCTTTCAAGTTTATTTGTGCAGCATCTGCCTTTGTCATGACACCATCTAAAGCACCACATAAATTCTTATTTGAGCTGATTCATTGGCTTTAAATTTTAATTGCTTTAATTATTCTTTAGGATTCACTATCATAATTTGGGTTGTTATAATTTTTTACTATGTATTGCCATTTTTATCTTTTTATCTTTCCTTCGAGAGATACTTGGTCCATTGGATTTTTTTTTGTGCATTGTTCTTTTACGCGGCTATATTTTAAATGAGGTCTCTACCTCAATGTATTTACGAGTAAAAATTAAGGTTGAATGAATGGAAAAATGTTGGCATCTCTTGCATTGTTACTTCTCTTACCAGATGTTTTTTGAGAAAAATAATGAAGAAATTACAATTAAGTGAATGAGGAAAGCACTGATTGCAAAAAGGCTTGTATCGCCTTGCATATTCAGCCCTCTATATTGCTCACAGGGCATGTGTGTGAATGACGGTTATATTCTTTGTATATTTATGGCATAAATTAAATGTGAGAGATTAGAAGTCAGCGCTGTGTTGAGATAACCTGCCCTCATTGCTTCGCTATTCTCTGCAGTCAATGAGCCTGGCTTGATCAGGCTCGGTATTAAGAGTCTGCTGCCTGAAAAAATACAGTATAAATAAAACCAGACGAGAGCAGTTAAAAAAGGGCCTTTTGTTACCAAAAATAAAAAAAAGAAAGAAAGGAGATGCAAATTTGTTGTCTGCTATGACAAAGTACAGTGCAGCTTCAGAGTGCTCTGCTTTCAGTTGGGATCAAGGTAACACTTTGTTTGAGGAAAACACAATCAAGCGTGTCTGTTTTCATTACAAGAGAAAGTAATGCTTTGTCAAACTTCAGCAGTTCTTATGAGCCACGCAGCATACAAAACAAAAACAAGAGAGAGTGGATGTACTTTGTGCACTAAATGTACTTTACTGTGTGTCGGGATAATGTGACATTAAACACTTTGAGGCAGTTTGTAAAACAAACTCTAGTATAAAATACTTCATAAATACAGTGATAAAGTTCTGTAGGACCAGTACATACCACACAAACACACTGGAGGTGTCGCTGGAGCCAATCTTAGCTGACAGTGGGTAAGAGGTGGGGTAGTCACCAGTTAACAGAACCTGCATGTGAAAACATCTGATTTATAAATGTAACACGATCTAGTTTTTGTCTCCCGAAATAATCAATGACCCATTTTGGCTATGCATAGTTTACACACCTACAATATTAAGTATATGATGCACTACACAGCACCTTTAGTTTATGTGCACTATTTTCCATGTCAAAAAGAACACACAAGGACAAACATGAACTGCAGTGCACGGTGGATATGATTTTTTACAATCGCTCTTTGGTTCTGGGCCAAAGGATTTTAAAGTTAAGGTAAGGAAACAGCATTTGATGACATCAGTCAGTGGAGGGACTATTGACACAGTTAACACCCATCTAACCTAATAGTCGTCTTCCTTGTTTAAGATTTCAGTTTCCCATGACTTTGTCAATGTAATAAATGCTCCTGCTTCATCGACTGGAGCTTTCTCGTGCAAAGTGTAACTGAGACACTAATGGGGTTACAAAGTAGATACGGCAACCAAATTACTTGCGACAGGAAATGGACTGGATCTTAAATATCAACAACGTTCTGTGATCAAAGGAGATCCAAAAAAAGGGAACACTGTCAGAGCTTCTGTTTAAATATGAATGAGAAAGAAAAGTGAACCAATGTTAATGAAAGCACCTCTGTAAAAGATAGAGATGATCAAAATAGCACAGGAAATACTAAAGAAAAGCCTGTGTTCAGTCACTGTTGGTTGAGAAATATAATAGCTTTTAGTGTTGTCAAACTGCATCCACTTCATGAAAGTTTTTGCAGCAGGAGTCACAGACCCATGACCTTACACACTCTCTCAATACCTGGCTCGGAAACAAATCTTGCACGACCCAACAACCACACACACACATACACACAAATACCTGCAAAACAAGAGACTATCGATCTTCCTTTGGACAGTGAACGTATTTAGTCAGCACTGCAGCCTTGTGGAAACAGGCATGGCGGCCCGTTCCCCTACAATAGATGGGATAATGAGCAAGAGTGTGTCAGCCAACGGTGCTTTACGCTGCGGTTTCATCAGTCAAAACTACACACCCAGGCAATTCAGTGCTTACACAAACAAAAGGCTCTTCACTTAAGCTGTATTTCTGTTCTCTATATTGTGTGCAGTATGCAGCCAGGTGGACACAGTACAGTCCAGCTGACAGAATCTTACTATATTAAGGCCCTGATGCGGGCAAGAAAATAAACTTTATTCATATAGAGAAAAAGCACATGAAAGTTATAAGATCAAATATGGAAATTCCATATTTTACACATTATGGGAAAACAGCGAAATTAACTCTTCCACATTATACCCTATACTGAAACAGCTCTCACTTGCCACAGCAGTTTTTGTAATAAATTCAAATGTACGTAAAATAACTTTCTTCTGTTGTTTGAGTGTGTGTATGTGTGTCGTTTCACTTGCCACTATTCTGCGTATGTAGTATAAATGAGCATGTGTTTTCATCAGTCTGTGTGTGTGAGATTTCACTGTGTGAGCTTTAGTTTGAATTATGGTCTTTATGGACCCTCATAGTTTAATGCTGACATGCAGTAATGTAAGAAAAGATGTGTTACAGTGACTGAGTGCAGAACTGTACGTGACTCCACTCCACACAGATTCAATGAAGGTGCTGCTGTTCAGAGGTTTAATTGGATATATGCAAATCCAGAGAAACTTTAAGGGAAGAGTAAAAGGATTAAAGTGTATTATGGAGCAAAGACTATGAAAATAGGAGTACACACAGACTGTAGCTCACAAGCACACATACATATATAGAAAGAAGACACAAACAACTCCATCTTTTTCTCTTTATCTCCTTCGGAGAGGCACACGCGCACAAGATTAAAGGATACGGATGGCATTATTTTATCTTTTTATCATTACCAACAAATCCCATGAAAAGACCAAGACCAACAATGGATTCATTCTACTAACAAGTACTGTTTGTGCAGCCATAGTCTGATACAGCCCATGCCTCTGTGATGTATAACTTCATTATCATCCGGAAACTATTAAAAACACATTAAACAAAAGCCATGCCGTTGCATATTGGTGACATTTTGCTTCACTGTGATGAAGATAGCAAATGTAGTTTAATCTTCTCAGAAGTATAAAGAGGCAGCACATCCCTGAGCATACTCAGTGATATCTTCCCGTCACAGAGCTCCTTTTCAAATGATGACAATGCAGCTAGAGAGTTGTTTCAGGATAAATCATCCTGGCCGAGTTCATCATAGTGAAGGAATATGTCACCCAACGCAACTTTATGCTTCTAAATGTGTTTTTAATAGGTTTTGGACAACACAGGCGTAAGCTCTATCTGGCTTTGGCTACACACATAATAAGTGTAATAGGATAAATTAAACTTTATTCAAAAAATAAAATAAAATAATATCAGATATTTGAAAACATATCATCAAACTGAGTTCTACAGAAAAAAAAGATCTGTGCTTTAATAACCTGCTCAGACTTCAAAGAGGACAAATAAGTTGTGGAAGACAAATTTCACAAAAGAAAGACTGCAAAGAGAAGAACAAAGGTGCAAGACTTGCATGAATTTCCTGAAACGTCTTGATAACCACCATCAGGCACAATTTCTCTCTTTCACAGCTGGCCACTGGCACCATGGCAACTCACCAGTTTGAAGAAAGGGAGAGAATGAGACAAACAAATGAGCGCATGAGACTCCACACTCGCGCTGAATTACCTCTTAAAGGAAAGACGCATAAAGTATATCAAACGGGAAAGGTAATTGGCTGAGGCAGATTTCTCGGTACATGTGAGGGGCTGAAGCTGGGGGCATGGTGTTTACTGATGGCTGCAGGGAGGCAGGCTGGGGAGAGGGCTCATAGTGTGAAGTGAATGGCATGGGCAGAGAGGAGAGTTGATGTGCCACTGAGTGTAAAGCTGGCCTGGCAGAGGGAGCGGGGTCTGGCATGCTAATCGATCACTTGAGACAGCAGGATAGCGAGAGGAGATGAAACCTTAGATGTTGTCGCAGCCATGATCAGATACAGCCGATGTGCCACTTTGTTGTGTTGCATCTGGCTCCAATTTCATGTTTAAATGGCGCTATCACAGCACATAAGAAACAGTCTCTCCTTTGTGTTGGACAGCTTTGTATGCATAAAAAGTAACTGGGGCTCATTATTTTCAGTTTTTATTTTAAAAAAAAAACAAAAAACACTGCAAATATTTTCGCGTTCACGGGGAAAAACATCAATAATACAAACATCTGGGGAGAAATCTGATTTTTAACTTTGTTTTTTTACTTACTAAGAGGGACTGTAGTGCAAAAATCATCAGCTTGTTTGTGTATTTTCATGGAAGTACGTTCGGAGCTGTCAGCATCACAAGAGGGACTAATTTCCTTAAAACTCTTGTAAACAGAGTCCTTATGCTGCAGAAAATCTAACAATTTCGGGTGTGTATGGGCATTAAATATGTCTGTCTAGTTAAGTTTTGTTATATCTACATCGTCAACCACCTAGCTCAGGCCCAGTTGGTCCATCTAGTCACTTTCTGATACTGAGTCACTGTAGCATCCCGTTTGTCCTGAAGAAGTAGCGCTGCTCAGGAGGTGTATTCAGGGGCCGACTGAAGGGATGTTTCAGGCTGGGAATTTGACACCATCCCAGACCAACCTCACAAACCATCAGACTGCTGGTGTTGTAGGCCAACCCTATTTGAGACAAGGCTAGTTACAAATTTGGCCACTATGTTCGTCTGGGAGGAAAGTTATCCAGATAACAAAATACAAATGTTTGTGACTGATCATCAATTCTGGAAAAAAATTATGTTCAATTTACAATTTTCACGATTGCATGTTATTACAGGAGAAAGTGGAAGCTACATGTGTACTTTATAGTCATAGCAGAAATCCTATCTCTCTCTCTCTCTCTCTCTCTCTCGAAAGGAGGGTAAACAAAAATCATGTGACTGCTTTCTTAACTCTTCACCTTTCCAACCACTCATCAGCAATTATTACTGTTGTCCATTATTCAAGGCGGCGGTCTGACAAACGCAGGTGAAGTCAACTAATTCCAGCTTGTTATATTATGGCTGGTCAAGTTGACTGTTAACAGCACAGGCAAAAACGACCACAGGGAACCGGGTAATGTCCTACTTCTCCAAACGGGCTGAGATATAACCTCTTGTACTGTAAATTCATTAAGGGCTGAAGCTCTTGGCAAGACTGGCAAGTAAACAGAACAGAATAACAGAGCATTGGCTATTTAGCAATAGGAAAACTTACATAAAGCTCCTTTAAATCTTTCTTGGTCTTTAAAAAATTCCGTATTTTTCTGTAAAAAAATCTCTAAACGACAGTCTTTAGGGTGACATATTTATGTATGTTTATATATTTAAAAGCACTGGCTAGTTGTATTTTAGTAATAAAAATTATGGAATATCAACATATTGCAACACAAACGTACTGCAGTGTTAACCTAAATTAGTTACTATACTACTCTGTTGTACTGAAGACGAATCCCGGCATTGGCCCACACTGGCTATTTTTAACAGTGCTGCTGTTTTTGCATTTCATCTTAAAGCACAGAAACACAGTCTCATCAATCAGAAGGCTGCAGGGTGAGAGTGCATCAGCACTTATGGAGAGGCACAACCTGACACTGGCAGCATAACAAGGCTCTTTGTTGATGCTTCGAGGAAAAAAAAACACTTTGATTTCAAGTTTCTTATTTTACACTTCAGCATGCCTGCACACGCCTGTCATTACTTCTACTGTTCAGGCTAGGTTTGAAGATTACAGACACATTTGAGTCCCAATTAAACATTTTTGAAATAATTTCTTAAGGTTACTGATCACACAATTCTGGCACTTCTGTATGTTTGCAGCAAGAAACAGGAGGAAATTACCTGATGGCTGTGTTAATATGCTCTGTCAAGTGCACCACAAAAGCCCACTAGACATGATTCATATAGAAACGCCATCGGCAAAGCATCTAGGCAAAGCAGCTCTCACATCCTGCACGTCAAACCAGGGAACAGCAAAGTGGGAGAGCCTGAGAGTATGTAAAAACAGTGAGATGATAACAGCGTCAGACATAAAGAGAAAGACTGACAGAGACATTTTGAGTGGAGTTGGAATCATCCTGTGAGAGAGTGAGGCAAATCAAAAATATTGGTTTCTACTGATTATTTCTGGATGATAACAGTAGTAAGTACAATACTCCTCCACCCTGCTGACAGAACTTGCTGTATGTGACAGGCTGCAGCTACCTAACCCCCCCACCCCCCTCATCTGTTTCTTTGCTCCTCAGGTGTTGAGACGCCATGCTCTGTCGCAGGCTAATTACCCGTGTCGCTCTGGGAGGAGATGAGGGGAGATCCCAAAGCGGAAGTGACAGCTGTCTTTGCCACACTGCAAACTGCAGTGGGACCCTCCCCTCCCCTCCCCTCAGATCGCTAAAAGTGCCGGTCTTACAGACAGAAATGATGTCATAGTCTCCACCTCACTTACAGTAAATCAAGGAAAGATGAGAGACAGAGACTGTACTCCTTCTCTTGTTCTTTTATCACTACCGCTCTGCTTCTACATGGACCTGTCTTTTACTTTTCTCTTCATGACTCAGTGTCTACACTGCTACCACCTCTCATATCAACACTACAACAGAGCAAGACAATGTTTGGAGAAACGGCTAATGCGTAATGCTCTTAGTGAAAGATTGTAAACAGAGTGAATTATGTGCAGAGCAACAATGGTCCTTTTCAAAGGAAAGAATGAGTACCATCAAGTGAAATGTACTAATGGGAGTTATGTGAAGAAATACAATTTTAAAACTGTTTCAAAAGATTACATATTGATTAGTTTCCATTGTTGAATCAGACCTACAGTTAAACCATGTGCCTTAAAAGTTGTGTCACTTTGCAGCACTCATAGCGCCATTAGGACATCCATCTGACGCTCAGAGTAGTGTTCTGACTTTCACAGCTTATGATTAGATGGTGAGTAACGTGAGTCTACAGCCACGCTAAAAGCTATGTGAAGCCAACAATATTAGGCCGGATGGCAGAGTTGATGCTACTGCAATGAATTCTATTGTACTACCAGGGAGTAGTAAGTTGAGTAAGGACATAATTCATCAAAATGACATGTATCACTGTTCCCTGATACAATCTAGATCAGGGGTCCCCAAACTTTTTCCTGTGAGGGCCACATAACTTTTCCCTTCTCTGATGGGGGGCCGGGTTCAGTTTGTAACAGAAAAAGTGTGACAATCGCAGGGGTGCCTAAACGTAAAAATTTATTGTTTTCCAGAAAGCCACACATAACCAAATAACCCTTTCCGGGTTCTTCACAGAAAAAAAAGTCAGGAAATAAATAATAACACTATTAATGAAATAAATAATAATAGTTCAGGGGGCCGGGCCAAATGTGGGGGCGGGCCATATCCGGCCCGCGGGCCTTAGTTTGGGGACCACTGATCTAGATGATTTACATGGCCAGCTAAACCATCTGTTGTGCACAGTGCTATGTTTGAATTTCCCTGCCTTCTACGCAAAACATTTTCTAAAAGAAGTTTATAACTAGGTGGGTTTCCAGCCACATGTTTTTATGCAATTTTGGGTTTGCTCATAATAAAATGGAGCTGGAACCAGCTGTTTCTCTTCACAAAGCAACTCCTAATGACAGCATTGGATGGAAACATGCATTAATTCTCTTTTTCTTTTGCAGATTTCGTCAAAATTGAGTTAAGATTTGTGCTATATTTGGATGGAACCTCACCTACTACATAGTTACGGTATAATTTCAGCTACACAGGTGATTGGGGTTGAAGGAGCAACAGGTTGATAGAAAAAATTAATAATTGCAAATGTATAATAATTACAATTACATCAATAGAATAATCACAACTACCCATGAAGGTGTGATCGTGCATCCCTTGAGAAAATCTTGCAGTGTGTGAAAAGAGAAAAGACACCAACGCCTTTGTCCAGAGACGTCTGCAGGAGAAGTAAACTAGAATCTTACTGTGAAAACACAACGTGTGAGCGTAACTGATTTGCACAGGGAAGATGGCAGCCAAAGTGACTACTCACAGAAGCCACCAGAGAGCATGAGTGCTGCCAATTAGAGCCAATTATGTGATGCAAACCAACAGTCGGACTCCCACTGTAACTACGCTCCCAGTGTGGCTAATCTGTCTATCGGAGAAAACACTAAACATATCAACAATCCTGTCCACACCAGAACCACAGCAGGCCATCCAGTGATATTAAGCTCCTTTCCAAAGCCTGGGTGGGAAAGTGAAGAGTGGGAAATGTAAATAGATACAAGCCTGAGGGAATCTGTGGGAGCACAGCCCACATAACGATCTGTCAATTTAATAGCATGTGGGAGAGTAAAAGTAAGGGATGGAGAGAAATGTTCCCTTTCTATATTCATTAATAGTCACAGAAAAGGGATTTATGGATGTTCGGCATCTGCCATTAAATGGCCAATTTACGAAGGTCATTTAAAAGAATGGGATATGTACACTGGGTTGTGTCTTGTGTGGCTGCAAAGCAAAGAGGGAATATAGTTAGTGCCTTATGAATCCTCTTAGCTTATTTTATATTTTACTTATATTTTCTCTAATGCTGAACATTTCACCAATATCAGCTCTAATGGAACGCCACTGTACACTTATATAAATGTATATACACCAGTGAAATCTTAACTGTCTCTCTCTGCTGTAGCATAAACACACACACACACGCACACACGCACGCACACACACAGTAGAATATTATCGGTTGTTAGCCCTAACCTTGGCTGATATTTCTTTTTTAGTCTTTGTCAAAACTTCTACAATTTTCTAAACATTTCTGACGGTGCACCCAAAGGAGACAGGCTGCAGTGATTCAATACACCATGACACCAATTAGTGGGGTAAATAATAGCACGGTCAACAGAAGTATTCCCACTGCGCCATCTTTCCACCCTCACTGATCTCCACAGTCTGTTCTTATCAAAGCAGCTTTTCTTCACAGCCTGAAATTTAAGATCAAAGGGCAGCTCTAACTCATCAATGCCCTCACCTCTTCCCCACAGCAATGGATACAGTGTTCAATAACAAGCGCACATTATCATCAGCCTGTCTGCTCCGGCTTCACACCACCCACTGGCAGAAAGGAATCGACAGCAAATCTCGTCTTGTACAGTCATTTTCCTGACCAGCCAGCGTGAAGCTGGAGCAGTTCTGAAAGATCACGGCGCCCAGAAAATGTCCAAGGCAGAACTGGACCCGTCTGCCTTCTGAACTCTTACCACACCTCGCCAGTGTGACAATCAATAGACTTATATTTTTAGATGAAACCATCTCGTCTGTGTGACTGGAAGGCACGTTGTGTATATATGTGTGTGTCTGCTGGCATAAGGACTTATGTTCGTGATGACAAGCGACAAGGCTGTTATCACTCTGGTGTCAGTGAGCTGCAGCAGGAAGGAGGTACACAAGCTGTAGAGATGCTGTCAAGCCCTCAGGCTGAAATGGCACTCTGCAGGAAGGAGAGATAGCTTATCTGTGTGTGGCCAAAGGTGATCGAAAACAGTGTGTGGGAAAAAGCGCTCCAATTGGACCGCTGATCACTTGCAGAGCATCCAGAGAGAACAACAGAGCATTTTCATTCAACAAAAAAAGCTAAAGACAATGCTTTATGGTTTGCATTTTCATAAAACAACAGATGATTCCTGCATAGATGCCCCACGGAATCCCACATTAAATTTGGATGGAAGGAATATCATCTCAAAGAGCTGCGTATTGTACACTGACTGCAGCAGTTCTGCCTCCAGCTTGAAAGCAATATGAGAAAATAACAGGATCAGAGAGGAATAAGTCAAACTTTGACTTACCCGTGCAGTTCCTTGAGAGAAAATGAAATCTTGAGGTTGTGCCCGAGCACATGGAGCACTGTGAGGATGTCGGCCCATTGCACCATCTCACCCAAAGGACCCCCCTTCAGCACCTTGGGACTGAAGACATCTCCAGACTCCTCAGTCAAAAAGCCCACATGGACGAGAATCTGAATTTAGAAGGAAAAAGAGGAAGTCAAGAGAAGAGAGGTGCATGCTACAACACAGTGTTTCATTACTATAGTGTATAGAGGGTTTTTTTTTTTTTTTTAAACCCATCTCTGCACTGTTATTATAGAGACCAGGCCATTATTTTCATACATTTTGGATTTTTGTATTCAATCTCCAGTCCTACATGGTGAATAATTGACATTTTGTGAGAGTGATTTTCACAAACGCTTCAAAAGATTCACATATGAATAAATTCAGATATTTGGTATGGATCAGTGATGTCAAATTTTAAATATAATTGAGTATCTAATGAAAGCGAGGAAGCAAGTGACAGCATATTCACACCAACACAACTCTCAAGAAATACAATCGGCTGTGCATTGAGTTGAAATGAAAATTGACCTGCTGAGGGCTAATTGATATGCAGAACGATACACAAGCACTGTAATTGCTGATGGGGAAGGATGGAATTTCTAGACTGTTAAATACATAATGAAATTAGATTTTTCAACAGATGGCAGCATTTAATTTTTTTCTCAATTACTTTTGTCATGAAAATACTTTTATTTATCTACTAGACCACACATTTATTCACCAGTTTGTTTAGCGAGTCATAACTGACACTTCTTCACTTGGCCATCAACATGAACCCCTTCCTACACCTGCTTGAAAAGACATATTAGTTGTGAGGCTTTGCTTCGACTCCTACTATCTTCCAAAATCAATTTCTGAATATCTTTGAGGAGCCTAACAGACCCTGAGGCAGCCACTCGTTTAAAAAGATGTTAATGAGGTTTTGAGAGGCGTCAACTCATATTAGCATATAAACTCTTCCCATATTTCACTGACTGGACTAAATTTGTTTTCACATGGGTGAGTTTTAGATTTAAATATTATCATAATAAATGTCTTAATACCAATTTTTAAGTTTTGGTACTGATACCAATTTTTTGTAAAGTTAATAATAAGCTATTTACATGCAACTTGGATGTTGTTGGGATTGTCTTGTAAAATGACATACTCTTTTAGTCTTGACATTACGCTGAATTTACCAATTCACCACTAATTCATCACTAACCAACAACACAGAAATCGCCTTAATGTTAGAGAAGAGGAAGGCTTCATTAATCTAATTTTAAAAAGTTTTGTATTTGGACATCACTTCGTTTGATGCGCACACACATTGTTAAGGAACAAAGTAAAGAAAAACAACATAATGATAATCATTATAAAGTCATTTTATTGAAGTAGGAAAAATACATGCCTCAAAACTTGTACCGTTAGTGATGAAGACTGTGTCCAAGTGGAAGTCCAAGTGAAATCATATTTAATCATCCCTTTTTGCAGTAAAAAATATTAGACCTGCACCATTTGCTCTCAGTATCCGTGAGGGCGTGTCGCTGTCTGTGTTTGATTGACAGCAGCTGGGAGGCTGAGCGCTGAGCTGTGTTGAAGTTCCCTGTTCAACTAGTGTATTAGTTCCGGAAGGTTCAAGTGTTATTTTATATAGGTCCAGTTGTTGTGAACCTTAAAATTAGTATTTTGAGTTTTCAAGTGTTAGGTGTTGCGCCCCTTTCAGGCCACAAGTGTAATTAATATGATCTGTTTGTATCAAGTGGAAGAAAAAAAAAAATCATTATCCTATATTAAGCTGTCAGCTACATAGAGCTCCCAAGCGGTCTCTCAGGCACTGTTCAGTGTACGGGAAGTGGCTACAGCAGCAAGTCTGTACAAGAGCTGGTGTAAGCAGGAGGCGAGTTGATTGGAGTTTACAGGTTTGTAGTACTAAACGATCTCAGCACCAAGTGCACACAGCTTTGGTATGCCCTGAGGGCAAAACGTGTCAGTCAGTCACCACCTGCACTGCTTAAGACAGGCTAAACTTTATCACACTGTACTCAAGTGAGCTTGTAATACGATATAGGGTTGTACTACTTTCATTGACATGGCTGGCAGAAGACATATAAAAAACAAGTTTTGCCATGTTGTGCTGTAGAGTGCAGGCATATGACTACAGTATTTCCTGAAGGCAGAACCTAACCTAAGTGTAGACTTGATACGTAAAGAAATCAGAAAAATACCAGTAGAAAAGATCCAGTCGTTCATTTTTGAATGACTGGATGTGTCATTCAATGTTGATGAATTGTCCCTTCCAATACTTTTACCCATCTCAAAAAATCTTTTAACTCCCCTCTGTGTAGCAACTATGAGCTGCTAGGTTTGTGTTTTTTCTGCAAAATGTTAGTTATTATGATAAAGAGTGAAAGACTGGGATATGGGGTATACTTGGCTATGATCAGGCAACTTCAAACTGCATTACACACTACATTCTATGATTACACACTGTTGACCAGCAGCAGCCCAGCAGTGGTGGAGCTTGTGATGAGTTGATGGTGAATCTGAAACTGTGAGTATTTATAGTGCGAAGGTTTCAAATGTCACCGAATTTAAAACATCTTCACCAGACAAAATGAACATCAATTGATATTATATATTTGTGTTTGCTTATTTGTGAGCCAAAAGTGCCTGCCGAATCAAAGTAGGAAATCAGGTCCTTTTTAAAGAAGAACTGAAGCGTAAGTAACAGCTGAGCTCAGCTAACAAGAATCTGTAATCAATCCAAACGTGCACAGTTCTTACTACATGTGGGTCATTATGACATAAGGATTATTCATAAAGTAAATAAGTAACAGCTTGCCCAACTGATTTGTTTGACATAATTTTATTCTGAAAATTCTGTGAGCAGCAGCCTGACCAACACAGACACACAGACAGTGAGCTGCAGGCTCTCAGGTGAGCTCTGATGACCCAGTGAAAGATATTGCCTTAAGTAATAATAAAAAAGAATAAAAGAATAAGTTTTTGAAAAATGTATAATTTTAAGATTGGTTTGAGCATCACTGGATCTCTGTCATGAAACGAATACAGAGCTACTATGCGTGGATGCATGTGCCCATACGTGTGCATACGAATAAAGAGATAGAGAACAAGTTCACATAATTATTTTGGCCATCTGGCAAAAACTGTCCCTACCAAAGATAAAACTAAACCTATGCCCTTGCAGAAATAACTACTTGGGTTTAGGGTCACGTTAAGCATCTCAGAGGATGACTGGTTGGGGTTAGGGATAAGGCTTAGTTCAGGTTTAAGTAAGGGAAACACATTCTGACATGGAAATAGTCTTTGACACAACACCAGCACCAGCAGTTGAATAAGAGTAGTCTGCCCACAGGCAGACAGTGTGTTGTTATTAGCAGCAGGTGTTAGCACTGGTATTGAAGAGTAAGAGCCACAACAGCATCTAAATGGAACAAAGTGACATTTGCAGCATTAACATGATGTTTAATGTGCCGCAAATGAGCAGCTAATTAGCTATGTAGTCTGCAAACTGACGTTAGCAGAGCACTCTTCCCCAGTGAATGTTTGTTTGGTCGCTCATTCAACAAGCTAAGATGCAGGAAGGACAAGATTTGTGTTCATGTGTGCAAGAACGAAAATTTTAGCAGGAAAGCTGATGTAGGTTTTTGTTCGACGTCTGTGACCCTTGTATTGTGTAGCACGCTGCTGTCTGACCGAAAATAAGTTGTTCACGCAAACACTAGAAGTGAAGCACACGCTAAGAACAGAAAACAGTAAAGGGATCAGAAAAAATGGACAGGTTGGCCAGAGATGATCCATAAAACATCTGTCTTCTCTACAAATCAGTCCATTTCTGTTTCTCAAAAGCACTCAGAGTTTCAGCAATGGAATCCAAGCCTGCAGGGTCTGGTTAATGGACAGTAACCATTACTGTCAAACAAACCATTACAATAAACAAAGTCCTCTCCCCAGTGGGGCATTTGGGAAGAGTGCAATTTTATTAACAGAACGGGCTTTGATTTATCCAAGTGAAAACTGGCCGATGAAAGAAACTGATCAAAAAAAAAAAAAAAACACACACACACACACACACACACACACACACACACACACACACTGCAGAATGCAAGGGTGCTGTCGACTTGTTTACAGAGAGCAAAATTGAGCAAATTCATTTCTTCCATATCTCATGTTTCATTTATGCTTTTCAGCTACTGAAGAATTGTGAAGAGCAGTGTACATGTTCTGGGTAAAACTAGATCTATAGTACAATGATCAGCCATGCATCCCGACCCCACATCACTGTGAGACGCAAACCCACATAAAGTCCTGCATACAGCATGCATGCAAATGTGTCGAAAAAGGGTCAGAAATGAATATAGCATCAGGCAAAAGAAACTTGAAATGTGCCAGAATGTTGGGTTTATTTTGTTTTTATAATTAATTGTATGCAAATGATTTGGCTACTGTATATTTTTTCCAGAGCAGCCCTGATCTTTAACAGGTGATGAATATGTATGTATGTTCTGAATACGGTGCTGACATCAGAATTAATGCTAAAAAGAAGGAGATAAACATAATATGCTGTAAGATGTAAAGAGAAGAAAAAAAATAATATTGTGAGGTCAAGTATCTTGTTATCATTTTGCTAATGATTTAAAGGGGTACTCCAGTGATTTTGTGTTACACTTCCATAATGTTGAGGGACTCACAAGAGACAGGATAGTGTCTTTCATTAGACAGACCATGCCTACTAAATGCCCACTTCTGTCAAACCCCACACCTCTAGTTTGTAACACAGTCATATTTTTTTCAGACCTTGGGAAGCTCCTCTAGAGTCACAGAAAACATTATACAACTGATTTCACAGGCTGAATGGCGCTCCTTATCACGAGTAAACTGAACTTCACGTATAAAAATCAATGGCGATGAAAAGAAATATGACTAGTGCTCTGGATAATACTGCACAGATATTTCACATGTTCAACAGATTTGAAAGTCTCTCTATCTCTCAAAACACTATATGCCCCCATTTACTGCTACCTATTATGTGGGAATAAAAATAGCAGTATACTGAGTCACTTATAGTGATGCTGTGAGGTTGTTATTGTGAGCGCGCCAAGATTTTTACAGTGTTAGTCATACAGCTTGCTTGTCAGCATAAATGATCCCATATGCCAGGTGGTGATAAGGAACCTTATATTTAAGCATGTGTAGATTGGATGAGGTAGAGAACTGCACTAAAAGCATTATTCATCAAAATTCTGGCAATTGGAGTTTATTTGTCTATTGTTGATCACTGGTGACTAATAAGAAAGGTTAATTAAAACTGGTGCAAACATATTGTTTTGTGGGTGCAAAGGTCTAAGATTTGACAGAAAGGGTACCATCAATCCTTTCAAAGCAGCCTAGTGCTAAAAGGCTGGTTGTTGATGATACAATCGGAGCTCTGAAGGCTGAGTTTGTTTATCTTTCCACTGCCCTCCATGACTGTTTTGATGGCCAAATCCTTTTTGCTGGCCTCATTGCTGTTTATGGTTGCAGTGCCGGCTGCGTACATGGATATTGTCTATGTAAGGCAAACACAATATTGAATATATTGATCATTTTAACCTCCCTGTAGATAACTATTTGAAGCCTCCATCCAAGCATGCACAGATTTCAAATTCTTAAAAACATCATCCTATGCTCACCTAACACATACGCTTTCTACTGTCAGAAAATAACTGAGGGACATACTTTATCTGCTGTTAATTCCACTGCTGTATGTAGCCATCCTACTTTTATGCCCTCAGGTAAATTTATTACCAACTGATATACTGTACCTGTAACTATCTCTAACATTCAATTAAAGAAAGCTTGTGCTGCAAACTGTAGCCACCTCTGTAACCTAATCTTAACCTACTTAAACTTACTAATGTTCTACCATTTTGCACACCTATGCACACCAATAAGAAATTTATGGCCAAGATTCACAGATGATAATAAATTGGATATCCTTTTCATTACTGAAACATGGCTGGATGCAGCTAATGCATTTACTCTTGCTGAAGCTTCAACACCCATTTACACTTTTTTTTTCACACAGCGAGGCAGGATAGATGGAGTTTTGCTGTTGCTGTCATTTTCTCAAATTGCCTCATTTGTCGCCAAATTTCACTTGGTGATGTACACAGCTCTGAATACCTTGCCTTGATTATTGAAGGTGATGTGCCAGTTTTATCTGTGTACCGGTCCAAAAGGTATGACTGTGAATTTCTGTGTTTGCAGATCTATTATCTAAAACTTGCTCAGATTACAATAAGGTTGTTATAAGTGGCAACTTAAATATTCATGTTGACAGCTCTGCTTCCATGAATACAGCTCAGTTCATGAACCTAATTTATTAATTTGATCTAATTCAACACATTACTGTTACTGCCAGGGACTTCTTTTCCACAATTAAATGTAATGATTTTGGAGATTTTTTTCAATTAAAAACATTCTTATCAGGGACAATATTCTCCATAATCAGTGTGATTCGGACTTTGGTTTTATGACTTTGGGCAAAATCACCCTCAAACATTTCTCCATGGTGGACCCCAGTGAGCTTGCTGATGCTATGAGTCAAATCCAATCATCCATCTCTCCACTTGATCCGTTTCCATTTTGTGCCACGTTGCAGGTGATATGTTTACCACTGTTTCCTGCTTGCTAAATACTGAAGGTTTTCATCATTCGTTAAAGACGAACATTAACACATTACATTTGCTGTTTCAAGGAGATCCATCTCTGTCTGTCTGATCAATCGTCCTTTACCATCACTTACCAAGTCAAAAACCTCAGAGTTACAATAGATGCTGACCTAAATTTTCATTCACACTTTAGCCACATCACCAAACTATTATCCCAGAAATATCTCAAAAAACCATAACTTCATCTTGCAGGCAGATTCAGAAACTCTTGACCATACCTTTGTTACCAGAAGACTAGACTACCTTTTAACGGTCTTTTTGCTAAATCCATCCAGTGGCTCCATCTTATTTAAAAAGCAGCCACCCATATCTTAACTAGAGCCAAAATGTTAAGGCTTGGCTTCAAGGTTATGGTTAGAATAAGAAATAGGGATTGTGATACACAATAGATAATGATTCAGGTGATGTTGATGAGGGTTTTTATGTCTGGAGTTACCTATTTTCTGGAGATCAGAAACAAAGTGAGTTGAATGATTGGTTGAATTACTGACTGTGTCAACCATCACTTGTAGAGCTTAACACGTGGTTATTTTTACCACTGTGTTCTGGACCAAAAAACACTGAGCAGCCTAAGGCAAAGAAGACATGTCAGAGGCAGCAAGAGAAGAACATTTCAACACCATACAATTCACTATGTCATTAACACATGAAAACAGCCACAAAAAAGGCAAAAATAACTGCAATCAAAGAATGAAAGTGTAGTAGTTTGGAACACAGGGTTGGCACTTTGCTGTGGGTGTTCTGCACAATGTAGGACTATAAAATAATTAATGATAGATATTGAACATTTACTGTGTATTTCCTAATATGGAATCCAAATTGGCCACTACAAGGATAAAAATGTTTTGTGAAGAAAAAAAGAAAACACTTTTCTGGCTTAATTACTTACATATAAGGAATATATTGTGAAGCTATTTAATATATACACCAGGAGGGATCTAATGTCATTGACATTTCATCAGACATCTGCTCCAGCAGCCAGCAGTCTTTAACACTTTGTGATAATGTCCATGTAAATGTCAGCAGTGAAAGTGCACTAAAGCCAACTGAGGCCTGCAAGGAGCTACTCTCCATCATTATCTACTTATGTTGGTAACTCAACATACTGTGATTCACACAGAGAAGCTGAAGATAAAAGAAGAAAATGTTAGTCGAGCAAATTTTGACAGCTGTTCTTGGAAACTTAGTAGCCTGGCATGTGGGCAATAAAGGACTGTCTAGCTTGTGTAGAACCGTTTGATCCAAAAAAATCCTGTGCTAAGAGTTGTTTTTTTTCTTTAATGACTAAACAGATGGATTTACATCAAATTGGGAGATAAAGAATATGTTTCCAGGCTTACAGAAAAATAAGAAAGAAAATCTGTTGAAACTAAGAAAAGTGCTTTTTACTGGCTCATCCTCTGCAGTATGTTAACCACAGCCCTTTGAAAAGATGAAACCACGACACAAACTTGTTCACTCGTCCTGAACTTTCATCCTCCAGTGTGTGCAGATGCATATTTGTTTGTGGAAATGCCTCATATTCACCCTTTTTTGCTCTCTCCAGAGGTGGCGGAGCTTGTCATCCAGCCGTCTAGCAGCAGAGGCCCACTGCGCTGCCAGCCTGCGTATGCGTCTCTTCATGAAGCTCAGTGATTCCTTCCCGGTGCCCACCTGCTCCAGCAGAGTCCCGATGTCAGACTGGAAAACAGCCTGGATGACAGGAGCAATAAAAATCAATGGAAAGGATCATAGGTATGGAGGGCTTATGATTTCTTTATGTAGAACTTAAGCACAGGTTCTGCGACAGAAGCTCCTCAAGAATTCACTGGTGTTAACTTGCCCTGAAGCAGAAGGGCAGGCATACTGAGAAACTTCTACAAAATAGACATTGTTAGGCTGTTTTGTACAAGTGGAACTATTTTTATTAGAGGTGGTAGACTATATAGAGCACAGAGAGCCTGTTATATCTTGTTATCTGCTGGTGCCCTGAGGCAAGGCCTCTCAGACGGGTTGCCTGTGGGATTCCTGGATCATCCTCATAAGTCACTTCTCATTTTACATCCCCTCCTCTGCCCACTGTAATCACTGCATCACAGCGCAATACCATTATGCAAGTATTAATCAATGGAGTAACTGTATTGGAGGAGCACAGAGGACTTAAAAATATACACAAGAGAAACTGCAACACTCAAACACAAACTGTCTGTCTCTCTCAAACACATCCAATATAAAAGATAGTGAAATTCTCTCAAAGGCAAAATCAGTATGCAGAGCTGTACTGTACTCTCATAATGCAGGTGAATTATTGCTCTATGGAGCAACTTGTGTATGGCACAGCAAAATGCAGAGTACCCCAGGGATGCCTTGGGATTAGACTCATTGAATACAGGCTGGCAATTAAAGCAGAAGGTAGAGCTGCAGACCGAACACACATCGGGGGCTGCTGTACATTACTCAGGGGAGAAAGAGGGAGGAGGGGACAGAGGCGAATGTGTTTTTGCTGAAAATAAAAATCAAATGACGCAGGAGCGCAAACAGCAATGAAAACTGGGAGTGACAGGCAGCACCCAGTGACAGATGATGTACAGTAGGGTCTTCAGATTCTTCTAGAAGCAACTGATCAACAAAACGTACCAGTGAATCCCTTGGACTTTGAAAATAATAGAGTCTATGGCAGGAGTCATCATTTCACCCACTTTCTTCCTAATTTGGTCATGTCATAATTTTTCTATGTTCTAAGTTGTCTCCGTTTGTTTCACATGCCTGCAAAGAGTTTAACTTGGGAGAGTTTGATACTTTTCCCCCAGACCTCCTCCTCACATTGAACAGGTCTGAAAAAAAACAGCAAGAGTCTGTACTGCAGCGACAAGAGCAAGTTCCCTTATTGGCTTCCCACCACAGAACAGTAGCAGCTTCCTAGGTATTGGACAAATGTCTCTGCAGTAGTGGGATTTTGTTTAACCTGTGCTCTGCTGTTATGTTTTTTTTTTAATTGAGCTAACGGTGTTGCTGTGGAATCCAATTGAATTGAAATGGTGGGTTACCTGTCTCTTGGGTAGAGGCTTCAAGGTGGGTGTAACAGTCTGGTTCCTCCAGGCCAGTGGGGGGCAGAACCACTCAACTTCGCTCAGGTAGATGAGGAAGGAGCAGTCGGAGCCATCCACACCATAAAAGGCATAGCAAGGGTCTGATGTCCAACGAGCTCGCATCCACTGGAAGGCAAAGACCCAAACTGTTGTTCAACTTCAGTTTAATGCCATTCCTACAAGTTCTCTGGTGGCCCCTTTAATGTGGCTTGCAGTCTCGGAAAAACCTGGCATTATTGACATTATATTGATAACACCTTATTTGAGTTAAGCTAGAGGAACCCTGTTAACTGAGTTTTTGCACGGCTTCCCACTCATGTGAACAGGAATGTCAGCAAAAACAGCATGACGAGGTCTTCCGGCAGTGTAAGATCAAAAAAAATATTACAGAGAAGGCAGGCTAATTTTGTTATGGAGGTTCAGATCAACTAAATTTACTGTCTTTTTGGGGGTTTTTTGCAGTAGGTTTGCAGTAGTTCCAAGAGGAAGCAGACAGGAAAATTTAACAGTGAACTAAAGAAACATCTGTCTTTCTCCCCAGGTAAGCGGGTCTTCTGTTATTTGCTGACAGAACTTAAATCATTTACTGTTTAAAAACACTGAAGCAGGTTGCCTGTACAGGCATGTGTGTATGTAATATATAGAGTATACTCATATGGTGTGGAACAGACATGCATAAATATGATTGTGATACACCTTGCAGATGTGTATTTTTCTATACATATGCTACCTCCGTACAGTGTTTCCCATATAATACTTTTACCAAAGTGATTGCCACTACTGCAATGTCATGAAGTTGTAATTAAACCAGTCAGTCTCTCTATCGGCCTGCTGTGTGCCTGTCATTCGGGTTGCACATGAGCTCTCGCAACGTACATGTGCCACGACTGGGTTCACTTCTCTGACTTGAGTATTTGGGCAGCGGACTGACCTTTGTCACGATTTTTCTCCAGTGAGGAGATAGAATATTTCCAATCATCACTAAAGTATACATCATGCAAGAGAGTCCATAAAAACTAATGGAATGATCAAAGTTGTCATATTGACATTGAAGGTGTATTGATTGATTTCCAACATCAAATAATGCATTGACTAACACACAAGAAAACATTTCACCTTAAAAGTTGCCAGTAGCTGCCAGTAGCCTTTGAGAGACACAGCGAGTGAAATTATTTTTGCTGCCTAGCTATCATTAACTATGAGAAGGAAGAAAAAAACATCCTTTCATTCATCAGTCACTCTTTTGACGGTTTCTTTATGTGTGATGCATTTGCAAAGAAAAATAACAAAGACAACCTATTAAACTTGGACAGCTTGTGCTGCATCCACAATGCTGCTGGAAATAAAGGCTTGCTTGTAGTATTGTCAACTTGATGAAATTATTTGTTTAGTAAGACTAAGATTTAATCATGTTGTCAGTTACAGTTGACTTATGTGTGTAAACTTACCACATTAGGAACAGCGGTTACATAACCTTTGAAGCGAGCCACAACTTAAAAGTGTGCATGCACGAATGCGCTTGTGTCATAGGTATGCTCCTGTACTTAAACAAAGAGCAGTACACTTCACAGAAGGCACCGCCTGGGCCGCTGCTGAAAAACAATCCTGGGGGAAACATTGCTATATACATAGACACCTCATACACACCTCTTAGCTACAGTTTTTGAATACTGAACAAAATGTACATATTTTTCACACATTTTGTCTTCAAATCATGAGCTTTCCTTGCATTTCTTTAGGCAATTAATAGAAAGAAGCACACTGTACAGTTTATTGCTCATGTTGTACACACTGCTTGTTGCTACTGCTGCTATTTTGAATCCATAATTCATATAATGTATCTATATACAGTTTGTTTATAAAACCATATTTTGTTTTTGTTTGTTTTTCAGTGTCCTGCTTTTCTTTGCTGTCACCCAATATAATTTTTTTTACTCAGAAAACCCAGTTCTCCACAAGGAGCCTTTAAACATCCTCTTATCTTATTATATAAAATTCATGTTGCACCAAGGTGAGTCACCAACAGAGGACAAGGGGATGTTTGTTCTGTCTGTGAAACTGTTTGGACTTAAGTGAGATATGAAGACTTACATCCATCTTGCTGGGACAGTCTGGATAACGGGGATCTTTAGGAATCTCACATTGTCCTAATGTTCCGTCCCTACCTGAAGAAAAGAAAAATGCAGGGTATTTATCAAAGCTTTAACACACACACACACACACACACACACACACACACACATTTTGACAAAAGACCACACATATCAGACACTGGCACAAAAAAAAAAAACACTGGGTCTTTTTTCACAGTGCATAGAGACAAAAGTCACACACAAAGATGAAGGTGAGAAAAACATGCTGGCAAGGTATATCCTATACTGTATATTTACTTTGTCTTTACATCTTTGGGCGAGGAAAATAAAGCGCCCGGTTTGTATTTCTGTCATAAATACTGTTAATTATCTTTCCATTACCTAGAAATTCTATCAGTACATCAGATTTTATGTAAGATTTAAGTTAGCAACATAAAACCCAGCAACATAAAATTGATAGATATAAATAGATAGAAGCATCACTCCCCATGGACCTTCAAGTTGGTCATAAGACTAACTGGTTAATATTGATTGATCTAGTCTGCAGTGTTTGCCTTGGGCATTAAGTGTTTGACTTGGCATTAGAGGATATATCCTCTTACCTTTGGGATGAACAGATAAATTATCTGTTTCAACCAAAATGCTGGATTTACTATAGATAGATTGTATTAGTGTGATTCATAAAAATCCTACCCCCCCCAACTCCCTTACTTCTCTTCTCATTTTTCCTGTATCTTTCTGCTGCTCAGTTGACTCTCTCCCCGCTTCCTTTTTTCTCTGCCTCTCCTCTCTCTTTCCTCTCCCTTCATTTCTTCCCCTTGAAGCCCAGCGCTAGTGAGCCTAATTAAAGGAGTAGTTGCAGCTTCTCCAACAGCATCCTGCCAAGCGTCGAAGAGCACAATCACAGACAAATAATTGCTATCCATTCTGTCTGATTAGCATGATAACGGCGGACCTCTCACGATGAAAGGTGCTACTGCCTGCCACTGTCAAAACTTAGCCAGGTTCAGAGCGGCCTCATTTAAATGATATCAGACATTATGACAACAGACAAATTATCTCACAAATTTTAATGAGACAGTGAGTTGAACTGCTTTCAGTCATAAAGTGCAACGTAGTGGATACAGGAATGAGGAATTGAATTGTAAATTAAATTGTGCTGTCCAGTTTCTATTCTGTGCCCAATAAAGAAATTGAGAGTGAAAGCTAATAAAGAAAGCTGACAGACGCCGATCCCATTAACTAGGCAGTAATTCATCACTGTGCTTTCAACATCCTGCAGTTGTGTGGTTATGACATGGCAGCAACAATTGAGCACTGTGCTGTGGCGCACAACAGCTCTTCCACCCTGACACACAACAGCGGCTTGCTATTTGGACACGTAATGTGCCGTGAATAATGTCTGTCATGTTCTATATGATCAACCAGCAAGAGCATGTTACACATAGAAATTGTGCATTCAAGTGTTTGACTGGATTCAGGCTTGACAGTCGGTCTTATGTGGGCAGAGTGGGAAAGTGTTTTTAGATTGGATGGATTTGAAATGGACGGAGGGGATTGTCTAAAGGGCTACAGCTATATTTGGTATTCTCCAGGTATGTGACTGGGCACTGAGTGTGTGTGTGCATGCGTGTGTTTTAATATCATACCTCTGTTGCTAGCCATGCTGCGCTGCAGGATCTGCTCCACCCTCACTGCCATGTCAGACATGTTCTGGGCTATGGCCTGGATGCGCTCCACTAGCCCTATAGGCTGAATCCTGATTGTGCACGCCACACACACACACACACACACACACACACACACACACACACACACACACAAAGTGAAGGAGAATATCCAAAAATATTCCAACAACAACTATCTTGTTGTTGACCTGAATTCTCTATAAACTGCAATCAGGCGTCTTCAAATGAAAGAGGACAGTATTTCTTTTATAGCCTCCTTCCATCCAGCAGTATTTGTTGTTTTCCCATCCTTTGTTCTGAGTGTGAAATAGTGGGATAAAAATGCTAATTGTCTACAACTTGAGGCGTGAAATCGAAAAAGCTTTTAAACATTGACAGATAATTTATTTGTTCAGATAAAAAAAGTGACTCAGCATATTAAAGCGCATCCTAGGGGGAAATAAAAACAAAAGTCAATTAGATTGTTGGCAAATGTGTTTCACTGCACTTGACCTCTGTGACCTAAAAGCTTTTGGCAAAACCATCAGGAAGCTATATTTACAATGGAGAGGCAGATATGGAGGAATGAAACATAGAGAGGGTAAAAAGAGGAGGAGGAGGTTTGCAATATACATTATAGTGCAGGGTTACAGCTCCAAGAGATTTTGGAAATGTCTACCATGTCAAAGAGAAATGGAGCAACAGCAAATTATCTGAACCTTTGTTTAGTCCCAGTCTCACTAAAAGTTTCATTTCACTCTAGAGCTTTATGTTTATAAAAACATTTTCTAAGACCTGCTACTGTGCATTCTTACCAGAAACAAGACCATGACACATTAACTGTTCTACAAGGTGCAAACACCAAAGGAGAAAATACATCTTTCTAAATTTGATCTCTCTGGGTAAAAATGAACCGTCAAAGGAAAGAGGGCAAATGTTTTAGCATTTGCTTCAGCACCTTTGGAATGCACCACAACTACCTCCATTAATGGTTAATGGATTTATGCAATCAATTATAAATATTCTTGAGAAAAAAAAATTATGATATATATATATATATATATATATATATTTCTACTGGTATCCTAAAGAAAAAAAATCTGCTTAAAAGTCAGGTTGACTTGAATTGTCAGATATCTACTGTGTGTGCAGTGTCTGTCTTTAGGAAGCTAGTAGTGCCACAAATACTGTAGGGCTGCAACTAATCAAAAGATGATTTCTCAAGTACTTGATTAATTGTTTCATCTATGAAATGCCCACAGTATATGCCAAGGTGATGTCCTTAAACATCATCTTTGTCTGACCAACACTCTAAAGCCTAAGGATATTAGGTTTCCTGTCATAGAAGACTAAGAAAACCAGAAAATATTCACAGCCAGTGAAATTTTACAGCCTTTGCTTAAAACATAATTTAAACAATTAAGCAATTGTCCAAATTAAATTTTCTGTCAATCTAAAAAAGCAGCGCTTGCCTAAGCTAACAATTATTCTGATTGTCAATTGATGTGTCAATTACTTTGTGTCAGGAAATAGTGAAAAATGTCCATTACCATTTCCCAGAGCCCCATATGATGTCCTGAAATTGCTTTGTTTGTCCAAACAACAGTCTGGACAACTGATGATGATGATTACTTTTCCATTGACTGACAAAAAGAACTAGAACCTAGAGGTGTACATTTCTTGTTACTGAGTGGAGACTACTACTTTTTACTTTGTTACTTTTGAACATAAACTATAGATATAGTTATATATACAGTATATATATTTTATTGGTGTATACTGTATATGATAATATATCACGTACAGTCTCCATATACAATTAAGTAAACGTTTAGTGTTCAGAGGGGAAGTTTAGTTTATTTTCACACTGTATGCTTTGTACGTGTTTTAGTTTTATTTTGCAGAGAGTATTTTGCAAGAGGAAAGCTTCTAAATACTTAATGTCTGTAGTTGCTGGTGGATCCCATTAAATTGGTGAAGTCCTTTGCAGCATTATTCTTGTCTCTACACAACTCTACACATAATCCAACCTACTGAATAACATCTGACATGCAACAACAAAAGATAAAAAATGTAAATTTTAACCTCAAACTTGCACATCATGTCTATGTTATAATCAACCATTATGAATCGATGGAACTGCTGACCTCGGCCTGTTTTACATGAAAACAAACACTTAAATGACTTATTTTAACGAGCTCTCTTGTTGTGTAGTAGTATTTCTGGAATTTATATTGCTCGTTAAACAGCTCTGAATATGTAAACTCAGGAAACTCAGAAAAACTAATGGAACAGTGGTTCTGGGCCAGATGCAGATCAAGCAGTAAAAGTCTGATTTCATTGAGGCAGCATGCATTTCTGTGTGTTTGCCAAGGGAAAACAAATCTAACTGCTTATATGCATAACTTAACATAATCCTAAACCCCAGTTTCCTTTTTCCATGCAGTGCCCAGGAGGCAAGTGGTGGCCAAACCTTTTCTTGTACCCTGTAGATCGGCAGGTCAGCATAAATTAATTGCTAATTACACAGTCACACTGGCACACAATACAGTGAAGTACACACACAGACCAATACTTATTATACAGTGGCACAAAAGCTTTCAGTTGTGCAGACAGTGTTGTTTTCTTACACAGAACCATCCCATATTTACACTACTGGGACACTGACCCAGGAGAGGCTATCAGCTGTTGAAGAGCAAGAGGACAACCTAATTACTTCTTAAACATTGTATCAGGTGGCCAAAGTTTTTCCTTCCTGAAGATCTCCCACTAATCTCCGGGTCAACCCTGAGCCATGCATAGTTTTTTTTAATCACCTGAGTGAGGTAAACCGAAGCCAGGACATTTCAGCATTAGATACATTTATACCACCAAGTTGGTTTAAAAACTATTTGGCCTTTGTCACTGTAACATTTCCAGTTTAGTCCCTGAGAGGCCAATTAAATGACTGTTAGAACTATATGACAGAGTGTATCCACAGGGCATTTTATAGAGAAAATTAATTCCGTAAGTGTAATATCAAAGGTAAAAATAATGATATGCAGAGTTTTTGCCAGAGTACAATAAATATTTTTCCCCAGGCATCTGAAAAGCACTTTGTCAGGTCAAGTCATCTCTTCTGTCATTATTTGCAGTCAGAAACAAACACATAGTGGCCAGCAGTATTGTAAAATTGCTAAGATAGCTACAAAATATTCTGAGAGGTGGTTATATTATTGTGTGCTAGAGTGCAGACTCTATTGAAGTGGATTTCAGAGAAGATATTTCCTGGCTGTGAGGAAGAGGGAGGTGGTATCCAGGAGGGAAACAGACAGTAAAGGCAGAAACAGGAGGGAGCATCCTCTCCTCAAACTCTGAGCAGGTGCTGGCATGAGAAAAGGTCTGTTGCCATGGAAACCATGGAGCACACACACACACAACTCTGTGCAGGCAGCTTCAACTTGTCCAGCAAGACCCCTGCTCTTCCTTTTTTTTTCTTTTTTCATAAGTGACAGTCTCTTTCATTTTCTCCAGCTGCCCAGGGAGAGGGATGGAGTTTGTTCCAACACATATCATCTTTAACACCAGGCTTCCACGACACGAGGCTCTTTTCACTGCGTATGCCTGCTCTACTGGGATGCCCCAGGGCTCCATACTTGGCCTTCTTCCTTTCTTCACTCTGTATCTCTCAGGTCCACTTCAACTTCCATGTTTTTATCTCACCATTACTGTGCCAATGAAATTCACCTTTGGCACACGGGTTGAGCTGGACAGAATATTTTGCGGCTCACCTCAAGTACAACCTTGACAGCTTTGAGCTGCTGTTCCTTCCCAGCCTTTTTAAACACCTTTCGATCACTACTGAAAACACCACAGCAACTAGCTCGAACACTAGAGAAATAGTTTTGTTGCACAAGCAAAACTGAAACATCCTTCAATCATCCTGGAACCTAGACCTTTTGCATAAACCCTGTCTTCTACTAAACCAATGCTGTTGGACCAATAATCTACAAAGGGAAAATTTTTCTTTAAAATACAAGCAACCAGCAAGTCAGTGCTGTACCTGTCCAGTGCAGAGCTGAGCTCATCCAGCCTGTGGGTGTCTGTAGTGTTACCCAGTTTAGACAGAGTGTCCATCCTCTTCATAATGACTTCCAGCATGTCGCTGATTTTTCTCAGCACCCCACGAGACTCTTGGCCGCCAAGTACTAAAAAAACACAGAGACAGACAGTTAATGTACGCAATTTATGTTGCAAATATAGCAGATGGTAAAAAGAGTGAGGATAAATAGACGAGCTAGCAAAGATAATGAATAAGTTCATGACTTTGACATTTTTATGGCATGAAACAATGTCTTTCTATATGGTCACTTTTTATATAACAACATTTAGCTTTATATAATGTAGGAAAAAAGGTCACAGGAGCAAAACAACAGTACAGTAAATCATCGTCTCGGAAATAATGTACCTGCTAACAGTTTGACTGCACCAATGTAGAACGTGAAGGCCACATTTATTTCATGTTCCATTTTACTGTTGGTTTCCTTTAAAACATCACTTCAGTCTAGTTTCTATTTTCGTTTGTTCATTATTAAACCAGCAGCTCACCGAGAAACAGCGCTGCTGCAAAACACAGGGATGGGCAAATTAGCCTGACAGTATTGGTTTCTGTCTTCCTGCTTGGGCTCAAATTGTTAACGACCTGACTGGTGGTGAACTGGAATGATGCTGTTAACAAACACCCAGTCAATTAACCAGCCTGCAGCTACAGACAATAAGGTCAAAGCAGGTCTCAGACTGCACTGCCACTGTGTCGAGGTCCTGACCCCGTGCTGTTTTCTTTGATCACACTAAAGTCTACACTCAATGCAGAGTGTAATTATTAACCTGTAACAGCATCAGAATTCACAATCACCAAAGGCTTCACATGCGCCTTTGCTGCTAAGAAAACACAATTAGCTTGTTGCCTCAGGCAGAAGGTCTTAAGTCGTTTTTGATGAAGAAAATTCAAAGAATGAAGATAAATAATTCCATTCTCGGAACTTGGGAGTGAACTTGTGGTCTGAACCCCCGAGAAAAACAGTAGAAACCAATAACAGCCTTATATTGTTCTTGGTGACTGCGAGTGAAAATAAAGCCTCACCTCTCAGTGTTCTCTCATCAATTGCATTAGCCTTTAGAAACTGCAATGTGTGCAGGCTCACTTCCCCTGCCAGAGTTCATATATCACTGCCCCGGCAAAAGTCACCTTTCACAGAAATTTTTTTTATCAAATCACCAGTAAATAAAAGAAGGAGAGAGAGGTCTGTGTGTATATTTGTTGTTGAAATATAAAAAAAGCAAGGGAGCACTTAGCAACAGGATCAAGAATTACAAAAAAGAAAATTGCAGGTAGACTTCAGCTTACAAGCGAATTGTATTAGGGAAAGCCCAGATATTTCCCCAAATCTCTTTCCTTTATTGCCTGTAAATATTTTCTTCTTTGTCTTAATACAGTTCCAGTCATTTCCAGAATATCTTCAGTCAAAATGGCCTGAAGACAATCTTCCTTTTGAATAATTCAGCAGTTAGACAACAAGTTTTCCTTCCACAGACAGAAAGAAAGAGACTAAATGAATTTCCATTCCATTAAGGAGTAAAGCACTGCAGGGTAACTTATTTCTGTGCTGTCCAAACTATCCAAAACCTGTTGTATGCAGGTCCATCTAGCGAGAACCAAAATCGAGTGAAAAATCCTTAATAAAGAATTATTTTACCATCCTAATGTGTATTTATTTGTCAGGATTTTTGTGGAGAAGAAAAGACTAGGGGCTCATGAAGAAGAATATTTTCAGTTCAGAGGACCCTCTATCAGCTGTGGTGTACTCTCTGCAGTAAATCTAAACAAAGCCTCTGGGCTAAAGTGTGGGAAGAAGAACTCACATTTCTTCACTGTAATGCTCCTTGCACACATTGTGCTCATAAATCACCATTACTGCGACCAAACACCCTTCCTACACAGTACATTTTTAGAACTGAGCCCTATATGTGTTTACAATCAACTGTTCATCAGGCTAGCTTTTACTCTTGCTGCCTCTTGGGAAACATTGGCTCCTGTGTTTTTTTCCAGTGGACAGTCCAGCGTGTCGACAGAGGTGTGTACCAGGAGTTGATAGTATCTATGTGCTAATGTAGAGCCTTCTGTCATTCATCATCTGCTGGTTAATCAAGGGCGGATTTAGCAGCAGCTAATCTCATTTAACGACTCAATTTCGGAAGAGCCACAGCACAATCGATGTTATGAACAAATTCCAATTAGATCACCATTTGTACTGTAGCTTTCTGTGTCCACAGTGAAACACTGGGCAGCCAGCTATAAACAGCTTCCCATAGAGACTCACTGGCTATGTGCATGGCCAGGCAGAAAACATTTCTGCCTCAACAGGCTACTCAAATTTCAGCACTGAAGATTGTTGATGAGAATGAAGAAATGAACACTGAATACAGCTACTGTCCCTCAAACACAATTTCAACTGTGAAAAACACTTGTTGTTGCTTGGTCGACATCAAAACAGTGGTTTTCATTGACTACTTCCACACCAGTCTCCCTATATCAAGGCCACAGCTTTTTACCTCTTGTTTGACTGAAAGCCAGTAACCCTCCTGTCATTTCAGACCCTGCCATTCCCCTTTCTGTTCACCACTTGTCCTCAGTTTGTCCCCGCCTTTCTCCATCACCTGAAGTCCATACCTTCACACCTGCCCCTAATTCTCTCATCAGCTCCACAAAGTGCTGAACGAACCAGACCGCTAGCTGTAGTTCTCCACAAGAGAGTCCATTGTGCCATTCTAGTCTTAGCATCTGGGCCCACTGCCCTCTTTTGTTGGCGAACAGCGCTCTTATCATTGACCTTCGTTCACTTCACTTTTACCAAACCCGTTCTGTTCCTTGTCTGTTTTTGATATGCTCTATTCTATATATAATTGGCTGTGCTATCTTGGGCGGGTCTTTCTGGTTAAATGAAGGCTAAATAAAATTCTGTCTGCAAGTCTTGCTTTTATGTCCTCACCCTGTTTTACTGAGCCACTGCAGCCGAAGAGTTTTACACGACTGAAAGATTAGTATTTTCTTAAGCTTCAAAAGTTCCCCGCTGAACGTCTGCTGGCATATAAAGCTCATCCTTCAGGCATTTCCAAAGACCCTTGATCTGAGCCAATTATCTGTTTATATGTCCAGGATGTGAACGGCTATGAGTGTCTGAAGTCAAACAGGGAGAGGTGGTGGTGCTTTTATTGATCAGGTCTGTTGATGGTTCATTTAGATATGGCCTCTCAAAACTGAATTCACAGATCAACTTCAATGTCAAAACCAGAGAGTCCCTCAGTTGAAGGCTATGATTTGGATGTTTAAATAGTGGTATTCAATTTATAGAGAACAGATTTGCAAGGACAGCCTGGTGCATGCATGACCAATAATCCACCTTAAGTCTCTTCAAGCTTGACAAAAAGTAGGACTGACAAATCATACAATCCACCCTCTTTGCGTGATATCTAATTGTTGTTGCCTTCAAACATGCAGCCATCTGGGAGGCTTTAAAAGAGTGACAGTGCATCTCAGTACCTCGGCTCTCATGCAGTGTGTGGATTTAGACACTGCTCGACATTATCTCACAGGGAGGCTCTGAGCATGGTCTCTCACTACACTGGGCTAATTCTACCACTAGCTCCTCTAATAATCAGATGATATACATATATAATCTTTGCACAAAGTAAAATCAGTTAAACTGAAGGTGCATAAAATGATTTGTTTCCTTATGCTGAGTATGAGTAACTTAGCTTTTCTTTAAATAGGGACAATGTAGCAGTATTTGCTAGGAAAGTTATCAGCAAACGACACAGACTGACATATAGTTTGGCACTCACATGCATGCAAAACCAATGGTAGAAGAAGTATTCAAAATATATACTTAAATAAGCACAAAAAGCACAAGATGAAAATATTCAATTACAAGTTAAATTCAAAATTAGTATTATCGGCAAAATTAATTAAAAAATTCAAAGTCAAAGTACTCATTAAGCTGAATAGGCTCTTTCAGTGTTACATTATTATTATATTAGTGGATCATTACTACTAATACGGATGTATTAAAGTGTAAACAGTACTTTATTGTTGTAGCTGGTCAAGGTTGAGCTAATTTGAACTGCTCTGCAGACTTTTGAATGACTTAATCCGTCACAATGCATCATTTTTTATAAACTGATCATATGTTTTGTATGTAACATCTGAATCTGTAAGGCAGCTATGGAATTATCGCTGTGAGGTAAAAGTAGCGGAGTAAAAAGGAATAATATTTGCCTCTGAAAGTGGAGTAGAAATATAAATTCGCACCAAGTGGATATACTCAGTACAAAAGTCAAAATTATACAAATTACAGTTGAGTTTGTATACTTAATTAGATTCTACCACTGTGCAAAACTGCCACACGCATTATTTTGGCAAGCAGACATGAAATTACATTTACATTTACTCATTTAGCGGACACTTTTATCCAAAACAACTTACAAGTGATGGACTTCACCAAAGCTTCAGTGCAGTACGAGACCTTGGTGTAAATACAGAGTACTCCATTCAATAAATGCAAGGAGATCAGGTAAAGAAGTGCAACGGAATGACCAACTTAACAAGAACATGAAGATCTCACACCAAAAGTAACACAAAGACCTCTTTGAGAGAAGAAGCCCAAAAATGATATGCTGCAGAGAGCTGTCACTGCCAATGTGTTATCACATATTTTGAGATGTAACTTGTGAAGACTCATAAAACACATAAAACACATTTCAGTTGGTGGCTCAGGTGTAATGCAGGTGTTGAGCGTCACTGGTATGTGGAAGGTATGGTATCAATATATGGTCATTAGAACGGTATGCAGGTGGATTATATAAACTGAACACTATTGAAATAATCTTATTGATGATTTACTGTAGATTAAACTACATTTTTCTTAATTCTTCCTTTTTCCCTACCACAGGCTGAATGTTGATAAGATATCTTGGCAGCAATGTAAACATAAACAGAATCAAGTCAGAGATAAACTAGAGCTCTATAACACCTTGTATAAAACCTTATTTTACATTGAGCTTTCTAAAATGGAAATACAGTGTTTTGACATTTGGTAATTTATGCATCAACAAAGCTATTGATTGTAGCTGTGTGTCATGTTTGATTTATATGCAGCGATTCTTTCTCCTCCCCACTGGGGCCATTGAAAGCTAAATAAATAAATGCTGTCATCCCTGATATGCATGCTGGCTGCCTAGTGTTCTTAGTGAAGGAGCCCGGGGTCAGACCTCTCCATCTCATCTGTCACCAGGACCTATTCATATATTCTCTCCTGCTCTGAACTCTTTTACCTTCACACATGCACAGCTAACCCTCTGCCTGTCTCCTCACTCCTAATTCAAATATTCATTACAGAAAAGGCTGATTGAGATTGAGTTTCTCTTTTCTTTTTGTCACCTTTGGGGAAGCTGCCAGGAGCTATTAGAGCAGAAAACCTCTGCGACCTATCCACTGTGTGGCTCCGGCATCTTATTGTGCCTGACAGCCTGGAAAAAGGGGAAACTACCTGCACTATTTATTTATTTATTTCATCAAAAACGTGGCTTTCCGTGGCTTCAATTAAAACCTGATTCCGTGTCTTCCTTTGGCTATCTCCCCTCTTCCCCACACTATGCAGATGTAGACCAACATTTTTTATCAATTCCCCACAGTGATAAACCATACCGTCATTTAGTGTGTGGAGTTTGTTTTTTCCAGTCAAACAATCAGCTCTCAGTTTACCCTGCAACGCATAAGTGTTTATGTCACAGCATACAACCTTTTTCCAGAATGGGACTTTAGTAGTTTTATTCTCTTTTATCCTTTCACTACTCAGATTGTGCCGAGCCATAAAAATATGATGAGCATTTGCATAAACATATTTCCTGTTTTCACACAGAAAAGTCTTGTGTGAGTGCAAAAGAAACAACAAGAATAGAAAATGCTACCTAACCGAAGTCTGGAAGTGAACTTCCTGACCCAGTTTGCAGCTCATCCTACAGAGCCAACAGTGCCTGATCAACAAAACACATGCTCCAAATGAGGCTGAAATCAAGCAGCCTATCATATTCATTCTCCTCTATATAATATTACAGCACAAGATCTTGTCACTAAATTAGTAGCAATGTTGCTTGTGCATTCATGACTTTGAAAGCTATCCTGTTTCTGTATGTTCAGCATATATGAGCACCGATATGTCCAACTGCATGCACATGCTTCACGGCAACACTCTTTACTAAAGGTAATAATGTTACACGACCTAATTTACAGACACAGTTGCAAACAAAACTGTAGTGCTTCCTTTCCAACTGCTTCCCCCAGGAGACAATTTAATCTACTAATACTGCACGGTCTACACCAGCACTTCTACACACATCACACATACACAAAAAGCAAATCAAAAGCCAAGCAAATCACTGGTCTTTGCACCAGTTGACAGAAGCTAACGAAAGGGTGAACAATGAGCATTCATCTTTTATTCACACCTCTCCTTTGTCAGGCATACAGCCAGGCAGTCCGCCGCACATTCATTTCCAGTTATTCTTAACTACAGGTGAAGTTCCATCAGCAGCAAAGGTCAGTTTTATTTTATTCATAACATCTACACACAGTGGAGAGAGAGCACTTCTATTTCAAGCAGATTACTTATCCCATTTTTTATTCAAACCAAGTACTTGAATTCACAGCTTTTGATAAACCTGCAAATACCACACCCTTACTATGAGCGATGTCAGGAAAGACTCATTTTCATGCATCACGTAGTGAAGATTGCTGAGCCATGAAATAAAAAAGTTCCGTCAGTGTCTGTGAAAGGATCACAGCGAACTGGATGTTGAGCACGATGCTCCTCGCACACCTGATGCTCTGACTCAGTGAGGGATTAAAACTGTGTGGAAAAGGCAGGTTTTCTTTTAGATTTAACCCTGAAAACTTTCAATGTTGCAGCCAACAAAGTGTAAGTAGTTGCTTTATTATTCATTTAAGAGCAGTTCAAACATATTTTTTGGCAGCATGCATTCAGCACAGCAAATATAAAGGGGTAAATGTAAGGGGTCTAATACATGCATAAAGATTTAAGAAAATGTCTGCCTTCATTGAGAGACGCAACACTCCGGTTGCCTGCAGCAAAACATATTTTCCAGCACTTAGAGAATGATGGGTAATGGGGCTTGCAGGTAGGAATAGCGAACCTTTACATCTGAACCATTTAGTCTTGCTCTGACCAGGCTAAAACCTGAAAGTATCCTAGGCCTATTTCCTCCTTTGTGACTAAGCTGCACTCAGACCCCTGTGGTAAAAGGACACCCTGTGAAGGTGGTCTTCAAACAGCTTATTAGAAAGCTACAGTACACCTCTGGAGCCTTTAAGATATCTAGGATCAAACGCCTCCGCCTTTCATGCTTCCCACTCCACTAGAAATAGTGCCCCTCTGTCCCCCCTCTTACTTCTTTTCCACATCATTAGTTTCTTGTACCTTCAAAGGAAAGTAATGAAGGAAATGCATGCACATTAAATCTGGATATAGCTTGGTGTCCAAATGCAATTCTGTTATTCTGGGTCTCTGGCTTTCAAATGTCAAGCAGAGCAACATTACATGATACACAGTACACAGGAATCTATAACTATGCAGAAAATGGAGCCTATTTTTGACTGAAAAGCATCTGAAAAGAACGTTTGGCAGGCTTGGTGCATCTTAGGTTAGGTTTTTGACCAAAATAATACAAAAAGTAGTGAGAGAGACAGAGAGAGCAAGGGGAGGAGGGAGACAGAAAAGCAGAGAAGGGAGAGAGAAACAGAAGGTAGCAGGACAATAATTACACATTTTTCCTCACGGCATTTGCTCTTCAGGTAGTTGTTGCCATTCACAAGGTGAGTAAAAGAAAGGGTAGCGGTTGCTGTCAGCACAGCCTGGCCATTTTATTTACTGTTTTGGATTGAAAATACTGTGAGTTTTAAGGTGCCTCTACTGCTTGTATGTGATTTTTGTCACATTTTCTGCACGGATGCATGATGCACACATGTCAGTGTAAAGGGGGACAATGCAGGTGCAGGTGCATGTTTGCAATTATCACAGTGTCCAGCAGCATTAGCTGGATGGGTGTGTGTGCTAAACACTATCAAGGTGCTGCTCCACTGAACAATTCACCCCGGCTCATTCATTATGCTAACTCCCCGTGCCGCTAATCCTCATTCCCAAACATGCACGTGTACACAAGCACACAGTGGACAAGAATTTACATAGCCTGACTCTCCCTGTTTGGCGGTATTGCAGGGTTTAATGAGCTAGAGGCTGGATGCCCTCCCTTGACTGCAGCCTGTGAGTGGTTAATTAATCAGACAGCTCTCCTGTCTTCTACCCCCCCTCCCCCCAATCTCCCCCCTTACCCTGAACCAGCTTTGCATATACTACTTCATAAATGAGTGAGATCCTTGAAATTGTCTCCGATGATGACACCTGATGCACCTCACTACAACATTTTCTGCATCACTACAGTTCAAGAATTACACTGATTTTCCCAAGGATGCGCTCCGAATATGAGTCAATATTAAAGCTTTTAATAACTGAGTACAATCATTCAACGCAACAGTATCTTTACATCTCACACAAACAAACAACCAACCACAGGGTGTCATGCTGTTTACTGATTGGCTCAGAAACAGACTGCATGATTCAACAGGGATGAAACGATTACTGTTGCCTCATTTGAATAGAAATAAATTGAGATCAGTGTAATATTTTACAAATACAAACTACAAACAACTGGTGTCCTTGGATGGTTTATGATAGATAGACGCTTTGCTTTCTCCCGTGCCAGCTGGTATCAGTCACAAAGGATGACACACAGTGTCAACATTGTGTCAGGCAGCGATAAAAAAAAGGTGAGAGACAATAGTCCAAAAGCTAACACCAACTCTCCCACATAGATTGTGCTGTAGTGGTTGATATGCAGAGGCACATTGCGCAAACACAGAAAACGTGTTGAGAAAGATAAGTTTCTCTAGGGATAGTGGCTCTGAAAAAAAGTTGATTTCTTTCGGGCATAGCTTTGATTTGGTCAGTGCTGCTATTCCTGAACCGACATTTGAAATTTTTAAAGATAAGATTTTTATCTAAATTTGTCAATCAGCTTGTTCTTAAAGAGACACCAACACATGATCAGTTGTGCTTTGTGATAAACATCACGCTGAACCATACAGCATACCAGAGAAACAGATGCAGTACTCTCCCCTGATCACATTACCATCAACATCTCAAGCGCAGGTTTATTATTAGTAGTATTAGTATTTTCAATTGGACTTCTCTGCCAGATTAATCCTTGTTATATCAACACATTCGCCTACACTTGCTGTCAAAAGTGTTACAACACCTCAATTTTTCCAGTTGTTGCTGAGTCAATTACATAGTGCAATGTCTCAGTGTAAATATTAAAGATTAAAAAAAAATAAGATAAAAGATAAACTTCTGCTTTGCTTTCATCTTCCAGTTCATCCCAAACCAGCTCCATGGGGTTTAAGTCTGGAGTCTGTTCCATCATGTGAAGTCATTGTCTGGTTCTTTTCTTCTAATGTTTTGGGTCATTATCTTGCTGTAGGATGAACCCTGACCAACCAGTCTGTCTTCCATTGTTACCGTTTTCTCACTATGCAGTTAGCAATTTACAGTACTACTTTCTGCAGTACAGTATTGTCCTAATAATGCATCAAAGAGTGTAGTAACACAATTTGTTCCAACACTGGCTTTGTACAAACAGTACAAGTAAGTCATCACCTATAGGAGTTGTTTGGATTAACTTTCAAGGATTCATTTACTTCCTTTGCTGCGGGAACTTTTCAGTTTTGGTGACCTTGTTGTTTTTATTACCTTGGACAGTTTACCACTTACCTTTGGACCAGTTAATGTTATTCACTGCACTTGAGCAGCTGAAATAAAAAAAATAAAAAAACTTGAAGAAATGGGGGTGTTCTAACTGGGTGTTTTGACCGGTAGTGTGTATACAGGGTCAACATAACCAACATATAAATATGCACAAAACTGCAACATAAAATCCCAACAGCTTCCACAAATTTGAACTACTAGTAGCCTACTACAAGAAAAATTAGTTTATGCAGGTCAGAACAAGGTCATGTGGGCACTGAGCAGAGATGAAAGTAGGTGTAAAAAAAAAGATGGAGGTGTAGATGAGAGAAGAGAGCAGCCTCTGCAGGCGACAGCACCCTCTGACGCACTCCTGATGAGCAAAGTGAGCAGGTCTGTCAGCCCGCTGGCGGCAATCAAGGAAGCCCCACAGAGCTCTCAGCATGTTTCCAGCCTGTTCATTACCAGCGCAGGGCACAGCCACTGTAGTCACAGGCTACCAAGCAGCACTGACGTGCAACCACAGGCTTACCTTCTGCTCGAACGGTGAAGGGGGAATCTCCGGGTCGCTTGGCCGAGAGCTGGCCCCCGAGAGAGGTCATTAGAAAGCACAGGCTGAAGAAGCCAATCCCCACCACAAAGATCCTGCATGAGAGGGACAGAAACAAAAGGATAAATAAGTGATAAAAGAGCAAGAGACAGGGTTAAAGCTTGTGAGACAGAAAGAAAAAGAGTAAAAAGAACAGAGGAGGACAAGAAAGTAGAGGAGGAAATATCACAGTATAGGCACAAGAGAATTGACTTCACATCAAGCTCTTTGAGATAACATCCCTCAAAGTCTGTGTGAAGCTCTATCGAGCGTGGACATACAATATTTTTCAGTTCATATTGTATTAATCAACTCACAGAAAAGAACTGTGTAGTCGCTTGACTGTGTCATCTCAAATGAACCATAACATGGGTGGGTTTTCTACATCACGATGTGCTCAGTGAGCAAAACATCCAAAATAAAAGCATTAAATTACAGGTGAATGGCTGCGCTTTGGAGAGAACAGTAAACACACAGCAAACATTTCTCCAGCTCTCCAGCTCTTAAACAAACACCAAATGCCATGCTTAGAAAATGTTAGGAAATGTTTGGAAACAAGCTTTTCATGGAGTGGAACTGCGAGACAGATTGTCACACTTCTGCAGACCTCAGCTCTCTTTCTTGAATGTTTAAGGCAGAAAACTGACAGCAGAAAGGCTGCAGTCACTCAGCTAGAGCCTGAGTGAGTGATAGGGATGCATTACTATCCAAAATGTGCAGTAATGGTTGCTGTGCAAGGAAGCATGTGTGCTTTGTGAGGAAACACGAGTATTGTACGTATAATTCTAAGGTGAGACCTCTTCTAACTGTGCCAGCCACTCAAGTGCAGTATGAGCATGTGAGTTGCTCACTGGCATGTTAAATCAGGTCTGGAGCCCTGGCAGGACATGCACTGTTACGTTCACTCAGAAAGCTGTAAAACATCAGGGAACCTTACGCCTGAAAGACTGACTGCCTGTGCTAGCATGGACACCATCGCTGCCCTTGTGATGACTAATTCCTTAATGCTAATGAGTCCTTGAGCTATCAGGTCAAACTTGAAACTTTTTAATGAGTTTGTAGCTGCTTGATTTCCTTTCACTGTTTCTCCAGCTGCTGGTGGTGAAACTTTTAGCTGCATAAGCAATTGTTGTACAGCCTGTATCCAGTTGTTCCAATTAAAATCAATGCTCTGAGCTTGGAAGACTTGTTCCACTAAGGGAAACGACCATCACGGTATTCCTATGTAGGAACCCCATCTAATATGTTCTACAAAAAATGTTTACACTGCGACAGTTTAGCAGTTTTTGCTGTATTCATTTTGATCAAATTTTTCATGATGTTGCAGCAATAATAATAATAAAAAGTAAAAAGTAAAACAGTGTAGAGAAGTACAATGTAAGTCTGCTGTCATCATTTTGAATGTAAGTGAACACTAAAATGGTTTCAACCGGCGTCAGATCGGAAGGAGCATGTTCTTACCTGAATGGTTTGAAAGTGAGAAGACATCTCCTCACCATAATGGAAAGGTCGCTGCTGGTTGCGATCATTTTCCACACACGTAGAAAGCTCCGGGTCTCCTTATCATTGTGCAAGTCTGTGCTACAACCAGCGTCAGAAGCATAACTTTCAGCCAGAGTCCCTAAGATTGGATGAGGGTGCGATGGAGGGAGCAACTTCCCAGCCCCGACTGCTGCCCGTGCTGAGCTGTGAACAACTTCAGCTGGCACCTCGCCGGTGCGTCCTGCAGCGGCGGCTCGGTTAGTCCGATTCTGCAGAGGAACAAACAAGGGGGAAAAAAACTATTTGAAGACTGTCCTTTAATCGGCTTTCACTGTATCGCTGATACGGTTGACTGTCTTGGAAACGGAGAGCTGAGTTCTTGAATTACTCCGAGTGGACGGAGCACTGACGGACTCTCTCTTCTCATTAGCCTTTATGAGCAGCTCTTTAGTTGTGGTGCGTTTACCGATAGCGCCATCTATTGATTCATACTGGAATACGAAAGTTGAATTATTCTCTGTGTGCAGCCAGTGAACAGCCCATGCATGAGGAAATAGACAATAATAAGAAAAGCGTCTACATCTAGAAAAATAATTTCACGTTTAAATGTTATTATATTGGAAACAAGTAAAATCAATTAATTATTAAAGCCATTAAGTGGTATTGTGGTGACACAATAAGACTGATGCTTCTTATACACATAATTCTAATATGCACTAAGTCTTTTTCACGATTAGATGAATGGCAGTGAATTATTCATCATGACATGAATTCTCTGAGACTGCATAAATCTAATCCCATGGCAGATCACTTCATGATCGCAAAACTGACATGGAAAAGTCTTCATCTCTAGCACCATTTTCAAACAAAAAATATAGCCTGTTCCCTTTGAGGTCTCGGGACACAATTCAGCACCGTGGACAGCTCCAACCTGCAGGCAGACAGACAGCAGCTTAGCAGCGACATCCAGCGGTCAGAAGACAGAATACACTGACTACACCTGTAAAACATGGCTCTATGTTGGATTCAAGGGGAACAGTAGCCTATTTGTTTTAATGATGATGATATAAAAACATTTTTTATATGATGGTTAAATCAGTATTAATGGGTTTGATCATTTTGAAATTACATTGCATTATTGCACAGATAAAATGTACGTTTATTTAAGGGTGTAAATCAGTATCTTAGTACGTCTCAGTAAAAGCAGTTATACAAAGAGAAGATAATGACAATAAAAAAAAAAACTGTATACCCAAAAAACAAATAAATGATTTTACTGCTTATCTAAAGAAAGCTGTAAACAAACAGAATAAAGTAGAAATTATACAACTCAGTTGTTGGAGAGACAAAACAAGGTTTTCAGTCTTGAGTGAAAAATCACAATGTGTCTCAAGTAGAAAAAGGCTCTGCCACCAGATTACTTATTCTTTAGAATCCATAGCTTCATTTACTGATAATGAAATCTGGCACATCTTATAGTCCCTCAGTTGTTGCTGACTTTTGGGTTTTTTATGTCTTCATAAGAAATACATGAAAAGAAAAACAAAGAAATGTGACATGACCGGGGCCACATCCAGTGTCGGCCTAATGGACAGCAAGTGGCAGCATCCTCTGTTGCCATAGCAACTGTGTTCACTCTTACTTTGCCAGGCCTTGGCTCTGCCTGTTGCTGCTATATTGACTCTTGGTCTGCAGCCCAGCGAGACTGGCTCTGCTGACATTACAAGCCTGGGCAGAGATTTAAAATGTGCCACAGGTCAGATCACATTCACTTACTATAAAATGACAACATGACTGGTCTCCATCTGACAGGCCGCTGGGGTTCATTACAAGGCTGAATGAGAGAAAACCTCAGCATGAATTATAAGTGACAGAAAACTGATTATGCACATCTGTGTGTGAAACGCTAACGAACTGATAAAAATGTTCCTTTTATTTGAAAGCAATACCTAACTTTGGCTTCACAAATGAGCAAAACACTCTCAGATATCAGTGATTGTTGAATCTGAGATAAGCTTTCACACTCTTTTGATTAGAACAAGAATCATAATGCCACCTGAAGAGACTTAAACCAAGGACATTACCACCAACAGCAGCCTCTCAGGTTTTCTTTCATACTTTATCCTTTCTACTATTTAATTCCTCTTTATCATTTCCTTCCCTCTGTTTTGACTACCTGCAGCCCTGCGTAACTCTGTTTGTCTATCTCTTTTCTTTTTTCTCCTTGTTCTTATCATCTTCTCCTTTGCCTGATTCATCTTGACCCCTCCACCACTGCATTGTCCTCAGTATTTGTTATTTCACTTACTGCTTTTCTATCCCACTGTCTTAATCTCTCTATCTTTCTCGCCATCTGTCTATTTATCTCTTGAGTATCTACTTCCTCTGCAGTTTCTCTCTCCCTCCCACTGTTTGGTTTGGACTCACAGAAGCAGACGCCCAAGGACAAAGAACTCTTAAAAGTAATGCCTTTATAATAAACACTGTATTTGTATTGAACAAAGAAGTATACACTTGGGAAAAGCAGAGGCGGAAAATGGAGGCTTATGTGTTACAAAATGGGTAAAAATTCAAATGCATTAGGCTTGTAGCTGTATGATCAGAGAAGAAATAAAACCCAATCATACTGAGTTTTTGGAACATCTAGTGTTTTTACTAGGTTTTGTCTGCCAGGAATGTGGGAGAAAATCAGGGACTGAAGCCTCAGCAAAGCAGTTCACAGCACTTCAGCCCACATACAGTAACTTACTTTCTTTGCTGAACTTCACTCATAGCAGCTGAAAGACAAATAACGACTGCATCTTCAAAGAAATAGACTTCGCTGTCTTCAGCGCCCTAGGTGCGAATGTACTGGTGTCTCAAGCAATTAGCTACTGAAAAACTGTGAGACAAAAGTAATTAAGAATTTTTTCTTAAATTAAATTGTCCAAAATTCTTGTAACTCTATCAACTGAAATTGTATTTGTTGTGATCCAGCCAAAGCAATTACGTAATACATAATATTGATTCTTTAGCAAGACATACTTTTGACTCCTTATCCTACATCCATGATTGGCTGGCAAACCTGTGTGGTTGCATTTTAAAATTGCCAAGCATAACTAGGCCATATTCGATATTACAGCTTGTTGATAAAACGGCTTGTTGCTATCGCTTATAATTATATACATATTTATGAGGAGTGCATAAAGTCACGAATATCTGCAAAACTGTAAAGGCTACAGAGTTGAAACTTAGCAGACAGCTGCCCCATGATGAAATACTTCACATAGTCACAAATCACTGCAATAGTGCTACCATATGGCCAGTAATTGATGTTTTAATTGACTAATACTTTAATACTTATATTTTTTCTTATGTGTTCACGTGTCTTGCTTTGAACATGGTCTTGTTTGGTTTTGTTTTACGCATTAGTCGGCATAAGGACAGCAGCAGACGCATTCTCCTCGGAAAATGCAGATGCTCTAGTTTTAACTGTTCATTACAACCATTTACTGTGCGTTCAGATCAAGAGCATAAAACGTTCACTGTTGAAGTGTCGTGGGCGCTCTGACGTAGATGAAATAAACAGCTAGCAAATTAGGAATGCAAACACACATGTAAACCGGTATCTTATCCTCACTGCAAACTTCACACTTCAACCAACTCACCTGGAACACCTTTGTCAGGTGTCACGTTTGACCACTCCAGTCCCTGCAAGCAAACAGGGATACGTCGTAAAGGATAGGGAAACCCCCCACCGCAATTATCAATTCCTCCTCCATTGTGCCTGGGAACAAATGTTTACAAGGTTGTTTCTTCTGGTATTCTTTAAAGCGGAGCACTTTTACATTCCGATTGGTTTCCGCCAAATTGCGTCATAGCTCATTACCATAAAGTACATGCCGCTGCTCGCCGCCCACTGCCAAGGGTCACATAGAAAGTGAATGACTTCTTGCTGCCTTCAGTCTAGAGTACAGTTACTTAAAACTTTTAGCTAACATTATGTCAACAGTTTCCTGCCTAGTTAACTATTTAAGCTGTTAATTCATCAATTAACTGTTTAACTTACTTATGTGCTCATTTACTAGCTTTTGGCAATGTGGTGTTCAAGTGTTGCAGCTGAGCCTGTGTGGCTAGCTTAGCTTAGCTTTTATACGTTAGCCTTTTTCTAATTAATTGAGCTTTTCCACAGTCTTCACTTAACTGTGGAAGTAGCATATCCCCTGGGGTAAAACCTTTCTTTGGGAGTCACTGCTGTAGCTGGTTGATATCAAATGTTACAATACCCGTGTCTTTAGTAACCTCAGCAACATTTATTATTTATCTAATAAAAAGTAAATTCACTCAAACAAGAAAAGGAAAAAAAAAAATCAGATTGGGTTAAAGGGATTCAGTTAAATTTCAAAAGCTGCTACAGTGAGCAGAAATCATTTTTCCAAATGACCACATCTCCACATGCTTAACTACACAATGAAAGCTAAACTAAAAAGAATTGGACTAACTCAGACTGTTACCCAGGCTTTACAAGCACACTGCTTTGACTCCGGCTTTCATACCTCTGAGCACCTGCTGAACCACATCATTCAACATGTGTCAGGGTAGAGAAACAGGCATTCTTTTAATACTGCAGTTAAGTGCCAGCTCCACACTGAGACGCACTGATTTTTTGATGTTGACTGACTCCAACCATGGATGCTTGAAAGACAAGATATCATTTAAATTTCTTATTCCTCTCTCACCAAGCCCGCTACACATGGTAAGTTATTTCTCACGGGAGCTCTCTCCCTGCTGTTCATTACCATAAATGTCCATAACACCCATTAATTTAACTGAGAGCGATAGTACAGCACTTGTGATGCTCTAATATTGGGCTCTAATATTGGTGCTGAAAGTGTAGCAGCAGTCTTAATGTTCACTTAAACAATTCCATAAAGATTCTGATCCATTAAGGTCTAAATGGCTGCACATGTAATAGCAACTAAAAGATGTGTGTAACAGACAATCTGCAAACCACAGGGACCAACAGAGAGGAATTATCATCTTTAGAGCTCAGGCTTTCTCCTCTCCCGTTCTTTGCAGATGCTTGGTGGTAAACCATTACAAACATGTTTCACTGGGTCTACATGCATTCATGGCAGCTACCTTGCACATACATTTAAATACCATTTACACTTTCAAAATTATTGAATAAGATATATACTGGCAGACTTAACTTGAATAAATTATTTAGCTAAATCAACACAGTTACACAGGCTGCTGTTAGACATGTGCGTATTATGTGTGTATATCCTTTGTGAGTGACTTTACTGTACCTGCACAAATACACCTCACAAATACTGTTCCGAGTTTTTTCTCTGTCATCTGCACACTTCTCACCACCACGCTGCATGAAAACAGCTGCATCCATCTGTTCTTCCCAAGGTTTGTGTATATAAACAGATCTAAATTGTGCGAAAGAAGAATCTGGATACATTCACTTTTTGGAGGGCTGGGGAGTTTTTGTGTGTGTGTGTGTGTGTGTGTGTGTGTGTGTGTGTGTGTGTGTGTGTGTGTGTGTGTGTGTGTATTTTTATTTTGTTTTGTTTTTTTGTTTGTTTTTTTTTGGAAAATCCTAGTTTAAGTGTCAAGGGAGTTTTAGGTGACTGCTGGCCAGGTGTCACCACCTTTCAAGCCTTCAGACCTATTATATATTTATCTGACAGCTATAAGCTACATTGTGGTTGAGGATTTTTAGATGAATGAAATACATGACACATGAAATATAATATACAGGCAGATATTAGTGAACCTTAAATATAAACAAACTAGCCACTGTTCTCATTAATGATGATAACATCTGGAATATTAGCTGTGGGGGTTTTAAAACCAAAACATCATTAGTCTTGCACAGTTTTAACATAGTGCAACATTAGATAAGATTTAAATCTGAACACTAAGCCACAAATGCAAATGGCCCCTTCATCCTATCAAGACAAATACTGTCTCTTGTCAGACCCAGACCCCTGCTGTAGTTATGATGTGCATGAAAAAAACAAATTTGTAAATCTGTAATTCATTTAAATTGTAAAAGGGCTATTTAAAGGTTTTAGAGGAACATTAACAGAGATATCAATGCATCCCTGCAGTACAGTACTGTTTGCAGGTTAATGTCACCACAGGCAAAGAGGCAAGTGATGAAAGAAGCAGGAACCATATATCCAATTAAATACCCTCAGGGTACCCAGCTTCTGTCCCAAAGTGTTTTGTGAGGAAGATAAAGGTTTATCTAAAGTCCCTGAACACAGGACATGTTTGAACTCTTTGAACTGTATTTACCGTCATGTAGCGCTTGATCTGAAAGACGGGGTAAGGAAATGGATGAAATACCTCTGCGTCAGTGCTTTAATATGATTATACTGTATCATATTCAAACGTGTAGGTACAAAAATGCAGAAAAACTCTGCATGAATGTGAACTGCTATTCTCAGGTTCCCAAAACGTACCGTAGCTCTGAAAAAAAAAAAATAAAAACAATTTAGGGTTTGTAAGACTGTCTGGTGTTTGTTCAGCCTTCGTGCTGTGCAGCAGAAATACAAATCAGTTTCACAGTTTTTCTTTTTTCTTTCATTTTGCAGACCAGTGCTAGCAGACTGAAATAGTGCTCAGTTCTTGTGCTCAGATTTGATCCTGACAGATCAAAGAAAATTTTCCCTAGAGCTTCAGAACAGATCAGTTTTCTCTTTCCTCTCCCTCCACTACAGACTTTGTGTTCCACATTTCTTGTCTGTCTTACACCTGTGAGGAACAGGCTTGGTCATAACCCTACACTGAACACTAACAAAACTGAACAGGACTGCTTTCAACTCTTCTGTTTGTGTTTCACATAATACCTTCATCCATCTCTGTCTGCCTTTGTCATGACAGCTGTTCTGTCCTCTGCTCAATCTTCTTCCTTCCTTCATCTTCCTGGGTTGTTTCTGCTTTTCCTGCATGTGTGCATCTTTTCCTGGTATGGCCATTCCTCACCTGTCCACCAGGTGTCCATAGTGTCCTCCCCTGCTTTGCACATCTATGGCTCATCACGAATCATCCCTGGCCTGCTGCCTTTTTTCCCCAACTGATTCTCATCAACAGTTATTCTCTCTGTGTAAACATCAGAGGGTATTTTCTTGGGTGTTGTTTGCCAATATGTTTCAAGGCTGTAAAATTCCACCACAGGCCTGCTGGTCTCAATCTGTTGCCAGTTTATGTGTCTATTCTTGCCAAGTTTTTATTTCCGTGTTGATGGGCCAACAACAAAAAATACTGTCCCCATAGTGTATTAATAAAGTTATGAGACAGGTACATTACCAGCCATGACAGTGGGGCTAGTATTATTTTCACTGAGTATGTGTGTCTATCATCATGGTAACATGTGGTCCTGGAGACACCTACTGTTGCAGGAACTACCACAGAGGTGGTTTTGAGGACTCTGGCAGGTGTTAACATGTCTGTCTGTCTACAGGTGTGTAGTTGAGATAAAAAAAAAAAAAAAAAAGACTGAGTGCTCATGTCGTGGCTGGTGTGATCTCATTGCAAGATGGTCTCTAGTAATAAAAAGTCATTTCAAAGATACCACACACTATCAGGAAATACACTCAAACTTATTAAAATATTTAAATGATATATTCATAAATTCAATATTTTTGTAACACTATTCCAGAGAGGTATTTATTGACTCTATAGGATTTTTTGAATAGTATTGCATTACATTGAAAAGTGTAAGAATAGAAGGCATTCCAATTTTTTTGCTGTTGTTTTGTTAAATCTATAGAATAAAAATATCTCTAACAATATAATGTAACACATAAAAAGCATTTCTTACTTTATATGTTATTATTGACACTGCTTGACATATCACACTATAGAGGGAACATTATTGTTGTGTATTGTATTGTTTGTTATGCATACATGTGAAACTGTGATAATTATTCATATGTGGACTTACTTTACGGATGGCTTTTCTATATTGATGTGATTTACCAATTGCTATTTGACATTTACTGTATCCTCATATTGACATTTAGTTGTATAAATATACACTTTTGAATCAAAAGTGCATTTCTTCACTACAAGAAGCTGATAATGCATTTTGTCCTCAAGGTGAGGAAAAGGAACTTGTCATTTCATGCTTACGTGCTGTATCTGTTGATACTGGATCACTGTGGTATTTGGAGATGTCTGGACAAATACCTTTTCCCCTAGATCTGCCCCCAGAGTCCATCTAATACATGCAGGCGCTTATTTTTATCTGTCATCAGGCCCCTTTCCACAGTAAAGCTCTTTTTTCACTGTTCAGTATGAAAGTAATGTGAAATCCAATTAATCTTGAATGCAATTGTCCCTGTGATTAACAGAAAGACGGATAAAATGTTTAATATAAATCATTTACAGGAAAAATGGTTTTGCTGCTGGCAGCACACACACAAAAAAAACCTGTTGCCGATGTATCAGCAGGATCTTTCAAAATCTGCTTAGTATTCTTGTAGTTATTAATTTAATTACAGCCTACACTTTTTGTTCTTTTGGCATTACAGCCACATTCCAGACCAAGCTGTGACAGCTCAACAGCATTCAGACAAAAACGTCTTTCAGTTTTAATCACAGATCCCTGAAGAAAAAGTCAGTTCCCAGCAAAACGCCCACTTGAATAAACAATAGTTGATCCTGGATAATGTAATGTATTAATCTAGCAAACTCAAATGCCATGTTGCTTCTTAGCCAAAACTGCGATTAGCCTATATAATGCTGTGTTAAGATGCATATGTGTATATTCATGTTTTTGGTGTGTATGTGAAGTTTTCATTTTGTATGTGGTTAATTTGATGTGTATGTGCACACTTTCATGATGTTTCACCCTAATCGGCCTCCCATAAATAAGCCTAGTTTAACGTGTGCATGCGAAACTTTCACATGGTGTTTATAATATGAATCAGATGCTGCTATTAATACAAGTAATTACTGCCCAGAGTTAACGCCTCTCTTTGGGACATTCACTGTATGCAGTACAGTAGTTCAAAAGCTGTAGTAGAAAGTGCATCTACTCAAGTATGATATGGTACTTGTACTTTCCTTGAATATTTCCCTTTTTTTTTTACAGTGGAGAAATCGTTAGGAGAAAGCTTCAGAGAAAGCTAAACATACCAGCATTTTGAATGTTATATTTAATCTCTTTCATTTGATAATTTTTCTCTTCTAATTCTAATTTTAGTCTCAATTTCTATCAAATTTGCTTCAGCTATGAAAGGGTTACTGTCCTAAAACCAGGAGTATAGAGTTATAGAGACCCCCCCGATTTATCTTGTAACCCTTTGGATGGTGCTCTTCCAGGTTGGGAATCACTGGACTAAACTACCTAACTGTTAATATAAAGTAGCCTAGTTAAAACTAGCTCCGCCTTGACTACCTACAACAATAAATTTTGTTTACACATTGTTGAATCACAATCTATTAATGTCATACATAATAATACATCAGGCACAGAGCTCATATTTTTTGCATAATGAGGACTATTACTTCTGATGCTTTAAGTACATTTTGCTGAAAATAATTCAGTATAAGGTTTTGATTGCAGGGCTTTTATTTGCAATGGAGTAATTATTTGATTAACTATATTAAGTTGTTGTTGAAACTATCAAAGGATGGCTCAAACTCAATCTTAACATAAATCAAATTCATGTGTAGGAGTTGCAAAGATGGCTGCTCATTGTCAGGGGTAAGGGTCAACACAAATTCAGATGGACACAACAACACCACTGACCAAGAAACCTTTTCCAATGTCTTTATGGACTGTTTGGATTTTAAATATGGAGGTGCAAAGAATTGTTTACATTGTAAATGAAAAAATACACTGGAAGGTTTCTCTTTGGTGTAAAATGGGACATTAGGGAACAACTACTTAAATCCAAGGTAATAGTGAAGTATTAAACATATCAAGCTGGTAAATACTTGAAAATAATACAAATTCTTTTGCTAAAATAAATGTTCTATGACCTTTGAGGCTAAAAAATAATGTGTTCTGTCACAATTGAGCATATTCATAAACCAGGTAAGCAGATTTGCAATGAGACTGACTGTGCATCGAAATGTTTCATAGGTTTCCTTTCCTTTGGTTTTAGCTGGTGTGTCTCAGCAGTGATTCATTCCAGGGCATGTCTACTCATGTTCAAGTGAAAACCTGACGCCACACTTGGAGTTGCTTTTACAATGCTGACAATGACTCGCTTGGTGTTCTTCCATTTATCACATCCTCTTGAGATGCCACATAACATTAAATGAAGTGGACTTCAACCCACAGAAATCCTACACTGAAAGAAAAAAAACATTTATTAGCCGTGTGTTCAGCAGAATACCATGGTGAGTTTACACAAAGTCGATTTACCTCATGTTCAGTAGCTCTCCATGTTTGACTTTTACCTGGTTCATGTAATGTGATAAATACCGATTTCAATACAGGTCAAAGGGACGAGTTTGTCCTCTGGTGTGAGGACACAGCATGTTTTCGGCTGGGTTTCCATCATCTGGTTCTCTTCAGCAGTCAGCACTGCAGGTGAGGCTTTGTTTTGTGCATGAAAAGAAAAAATAATTAATAGACTGATTTAGAAGGTTACAGCTTATGCAAGGGGTTGTTTTAAAAATAGGTTCTAGTCTTTGCATAATGGTCGAACACTCTTTATGATTTAAAGAAAGAGAGACATTTTGGTTACTGAGGAAACTGCAAATCATTCTACTAGAAGCAGTATTTGCATTGGTTCTCACATCAGATCCACTCTCAGTTCTGGTTAACCACCTAATCTTAAACCTTTTTGGACATTTTGGGAAATTGGATAATTAATTTGCTTCTTGCTGAACGTTAGACACAAAGATTGATACAACTGTCATACCTGTATGCTAAAATGTAGTTGGAGTCAGCAGCTGGTTATATTAAACTAGCATAAAGACTGGAAAGAGACCAGCTCCATACCTGTCAACATAGGAGTTTGAAAACAAGTCGCACTACACCTACCACTGTCTACATACCCCACTTCAGTTTGAAATCATCACAAAAGCTGAAGGCCACAGTATTTTTTTGCACAAGTATTGACATTTTCAGCTGAGCTTTGGTTACTTTATCTGTGACAGAAACATTTCCACTTATAAATGCACTCATTGGTGGGGCATGTTTCTGTACGTTTGGATGTGCTTATGCTTGGCGAATTTGTCATTCTGGCTCTCATCTCAATCGTCTTTTTAGACTGTAGATATATAAAAAAAACAAGAAAAAGAATCTTATCATTGGAATATTCAAATAAAATAGACCAAAAGTAGATTAATGCTGCTTTAATGAATTACATCATTACCAGGAATCATTCATCAGCATGCATTATGCTCTTTAATCCAGTCATCTCTCTCTCTTTTTTCAGGCAGTCAAGGTGTAGAGCTACAGACCATACCCCAAGTGGCAGTACAGTGTGGAAAAAATTTGACACTCACATGTAATGCCAGCTCATCACGCCATATGGATATTCAGTTTTTTTCTTGGCTGGCAAACACGAAAAATGTGTGTCAATATGGAAATAGCCAAACTGACCCTGGGGCTCTGTGTGAAAGCACAGCGGATACTTCCCACCACACACTCACTCTGACTCTCATCAACGTGATGCCGATCAGCAAGGGAAAATATCTCTGCAAACTACGCTCCAACCTGGGAGTAAAGAGTGCCTCAACTTCTGTTACAGTACAAGGTGAGCTAGCTGTTATTTTTATTTTTTATTTTATTGTACTTTTTGTCACTGTCTTTTTTCATCTTTCTCCCATCTCATATCTTTATAGATTGCCTTGAGGGTTCTGGTTTCTTCACTAATGAGTCTCATGCTGAGTGCTGCTTCACTGGAGTTTATCCTAACAGCACCATCCACTGGTTCCAGGGAGAAGTTAACTTAACAAACTCTGCCAGCACACGGGAGGAGACGGACCAACATGGTCGGTACAAGGTCTTGAGTGAACTACATGTGGAGAAAGGAAACCTGAACCTGCCTTATAATTGCTCGCTGTGGATACCTTCTGACAGGAAGTATCTCTCCAGTCAACTGTTAACTATTGCTAAGCAGCTAATATCATCAGGAAGCATGGCCAAACTGCACTGGATCTGTATTATGGTAGGAATTATGATGGGGATATTTATGACATAGAGGGGAAAAAAAACTTCAGATTTGTTTTCTAGACGGCATTTGGCAAAGTTGAAATGTGGCGAAAATGAAAACTGAAATGAAAACAAGAGAATTAATATTGCAGGAGAACATACAGTATGCTACAAGTGTACAAGATACAAGTGTGCTAGACTTGTTTCTTTATACATGTGTTGTTGTCTGTTTCAACCAACCTAGTTCACAGGCAACGGTCTTCCTTATATTTTCTTCAAATATGTAACTGCAGAGGAGGAAGCCAGTGGGTTTATTGTTTGGTTCGAATCAGATCTACACTCTCAGCCTTGATCGGAAGCTTATTTTAACAGTCATGGCACAGACCTTTAAAACAAACTCCTCCACTTGATGGCAGCACAGCATTTATTGTATCTTGGAGACATGTGCAGCCTATGGGGGTGTATGCCTGAATAAGGAGAGCATGCTTTTCTCAAGAGGCATACTGACTCTCTAACTAATGACTGAGATCTTTTAGAGGACGGAGGAATTTGACTTTAGAAAACCTCTAGTTTGCAGGTACTGTATTTTTGTGCTCAAACTGTCAAACTTGTTTACTGGCATCCTCTGTAAAGAAAAAGGGATACCCATTTACTTCTATACTGCATGCTCTAAAGGAGAGATCTGCTTAGTGCACTGAAAACTGAGAGAGATCAAATTTGCTCACATGTGTACTTAGTCAAAAATCCTTAATGCAGACATGATTGATGTGAATGATACCTTCACATAAGAGCAAGGTACCTGAAGCACAATATACATTTTCTGAAAAACTACAATGCAGAGGTTAAAATGAATACACTGGGTATTCGTATGCAGTGGTGGAAAGCAGCTAAGTACATTTACTCTACTGTACTCTTAGAAATTTGAGGTTTTTATACTTTGAGTATTTTCATTTGCTTATTCACATTATTTTGTTTTTGTACTTCATAATTGTGCTTCACAACATTTGTACTTTTTACTTTTAAATCTTCAGTGTTAGCTACTAATTACTTAGTATCTAAAAATGGTATGTATGATATGATGTATAACTTATCTTTGTGGCTTAAACTGACAGTAATCTAAATCTTAACTACTGATGATGCAAACCTTGTTTAGCCGAAATGCAAAGGATATGGTGTATTGTGGATTTTATTTTTTGCTTTGTAATTATGCTACATTAAAGTGTGAAGTGTGATCATTCTAATATCTGTTTGTGTGTGTGTACATCAAGGATTCGTTCCTTCACCTGTAAATGAGTGCACACCTGCTGTCCTGACCGCATGTATTTGCTCTTATGGTGTGGCTGTGTTACTGTTGTTTGGTTTTGCAAGTTTAGAAATCTGTACACTCCTCACTGCACTCCACGGCAAATGTTGCCTCAGATATGTTGAAGTATGCAGACTAGAGGAAGTGTCGTGTCTCGCCATGTTTGACAAGTACATTATGTGGAAGAGGTTTCTGTTCCCTGGCTTTAGCCTCAGTGTTTATTGAGAAATTCTCTGTTTGAATTACACTCAGTATTTGCTCAGGTGGGTGGCGACAAACGTTAACAAATGGCCTGTTGTGTTTTCTGTGCATTTCAGCAAGATTATTGTTTTAAATTAATTTTCTTTTTTTTTGTGAAACTCGCAGTATGTTTTCTCTGCACCAGTCCAGTGGTTAACATTCAGCTGGAAAGATGAAATGAGTCTCTGCAGTCAGAGCAGTTAGCTGCTGAAGAAGAACTACTTTATGATCTGTGAGTAAAGGGAGCAAGCAAACTTGAACATGTGCAGCACATGTTCTCACATGTGTTTTTCATAATAACTGAGGCGATGACACAAACAGGAGTTAAGTCATTTGGAGAAACTAAAGATTAAGATGACTCAAACTAAAGATAGTAAAACCAATAAAGGGAACTGTTCTCATGCATTAAGATTAGTGTGTAGATATCAAGGTGAATGGTGACACTGATGACAACCTGTATGAGAATAAAACATTTCCTTCTCTATCCCCGCTGCTGCTTCACAGACATGAGACCTCCTTCCCCAAGACCTCTGAGTTGGTAAACCAAGCTACTGAGGCAGGAGAGGCCGTTAAAACGCAAGACAACATGACGTGAGGAGACCCTGCTAAGAGCAGATACACACCACAGAGTCATTCCTAAGGACAAGACACAGAGAGGAGACTGAAAGGATTTGCTCCAGAAACGTGAAAGCGAAATTAGATTCTTTGGAGATCAATGAGGCAAGCTAGCAGACAGTAGATCTTTTCAATGAATGTGTGTGTGTGTGTGTGTGTGTGTGTGTACCAGGTAGATGTGTTTGAGCCAGTGCCCCCACAGCTGGAGAACAAAACCTATAACTTTCATTATGGTCTATCGATGGTGACCTCATATACTATATAAGCCTTGGGAAATATGCTCATTCGAGTAGTGTGAGAATATTGATACCACTGTAATCAAACAGTAAACATGAATCCACCATCAGCGGTCCGTTAGCTTAGCTTAGCAAAATGACTGTCGTTTTTACACTTGAGAACATACAAGAAAGGTGATTGGTGAGCTTTAGAGATCTGTTTGGCAGATTTGGTTACCTTTGGACAGAGCTAGGCTAGTTGTTTCCCCTGTTTCCAGTCTTTGTGCTAAGCTAACAGGCTGCTGTCTGTAGCTTACTGTACAGTGTGTGGTATCAGTCAGGTATGTGAGTGCGGTATCAGTCCTCTCATTTCATTTTCAATAATTTTCTTAGTAAGAAAACAAAAAGCGTATTTCAAGTTAAGAATTTGCTGCTTATGTGTCAGACTTAATGAAATATGCTGTCAATTACAAGAGCCATGTGTAGGTGTATGATTTGCAAAGAGATTAGTAGTGAAATGTAACAATACATATATTACCTTAGAGAAAATCTTTACTTTCCATGCGGGGAGATATTAAATTCGTAAGATGCAGCTGCTGTGTCATTTAACCTACTGATGCATTTAATCATGGTCAACTAGATCCCTGAGCTGTGGCATTGTAGCTGTATCCTCAAGATGTTTCCAAGCTTCACTGTAGCACAACCTTTGCGGCTGCAAAAAAAAGAAGATTGATTTGATGATCTCATATCTAGATAAAACACTGTTGCCATGGTGAACTGAAGCTGCCAAAGCCCTGCATAAAGACAGTATGTGGCTTAGCTCTAATATGTCTCTTTTCTTTTGGTGCTGACGACTGAATGAATCTCTCTGATGGACCAGCTATTATGCTTGGTTTTGAAAGGCACTCAAATTCAAGGAGCAATCTGATTCCTCATCAACCAGATAGGATGAACTCAAAACTTCTGGGTATTATCTATGTGCTTTTGCCTTTATTTGCAGCCATGTGTAATAGCTCCATCGCCAGGATGCACTGAGTTCATGGAAAAATTTAGAGTGATTGTGGTTTCATAGCATTTCATGGAACTGGGGAAGCATTAACCAGAAAGACAGTTCTGGGAGATGATCATCCTGTTTATATACATGTCTTAATTTTTGGAGCAATTTGTTTGCTCTAACATGTTGATTCTTATTTCATTGCACTTGATCTTGAGAGTAGACAAATGTCATCTGTCTGATATCTTCTGCAGGGCTCACAGTAAAGTAAAGGTACAAAAACCCCTGCACACACAAACCTGTTTAGAACTGCTGTGTAGGAGGAACTTAACTTTCCCTCCGTGCGAGACTGACAGCTCGGGGTATAAATACCTTCTGTTTATAGGTGTCCATGTAGAGCTTAACTACCACAATGACGCAAATCCTGGCTGTTGTAATTAGAATAATGTGGTATATCATGCTCTTAATTAGTGAGGAGAAAAAAATGATTTCTGCAGTACAACTTATACAGATTTTGTTATGAGCCTCATTCCTCATGATCAAAAAACCTCCCAGATCCTCAGAATCCAGATGCTGTTTGCTCTGTACCACATCAGTGCAACACATAATTCACAATCAGCTTTTAAGTCAACCGGATATTCTTTCAACTTTAGATTTATCATGCACAATACAGGTCGTTCAGGGGTGGATGCGCCCGTGGCTGTGTGACAGTGACATGATAATGGTCATAGGAGAAGCTGAACCCAGACCTGAGTTCAAAGCTCCTCCTTAACCTTATTCTCACATGAGCACAAAGTGGATTCCCAGAATAACCCACTTCTCTGCTTTCTTCGGTGGAGCGGCTTACCTGCAATGCAACATGAAGAAGAGAGAACAAGACAGACACTGTGGGCGGAGACATGTGAGCATTTGTGCGATGAGCAGTTACAGGTTATTATGCTACTACCTGTATGTTATGTATGTTTTAAAGGTCTGTATCTTTTCCTGCAGCTGTTTGTCACCTCAGTTTATAAGCTGGGCCAAGGATGTCCTTTTCCTTAAATGTAAATTTCCAAACACTCCTCTCCATGATCAAGAAACAAATATGTGTACAACAGGCTACATCTGCTGCTAATACTGACACATGAAATGTTAAAGGTGAGTTCAGACTCAAAGAGAAGCAAATTTTCACCTAGTGTGATTTGTGTGAACTAGATCGTTGGTTTGTGTTTATTCACCCCAAACAGCCAATCTACCAATTGCACGTGAGCTGTAACCTGGCTAGCAACAGAAGTGCCCACCGCGTGTGTGTGTGTGTGTGTGTGTGTGTGTGTGTGTGGCAGTGTGAGAGTCTGTCTCCTCTTTTCTCTTCTCTCTGTACAGTTATGAAACAGATTCATAACGCCCTGAGATCCTCAGAAACTTTTCACTCAAGTTGCAACATTTTGAACTCTCATGGCGGCCTCAGTTCATGCCACACGGGTGAATTTGTGTGTAGTTGCGTATAGTTGCATCTTTCCATTTGCCTTTGTATGTAATCAAATTCTGTCTGAACACACAGTGACATCTTTGTTATTGACTGAAAGAGAGGTTTGATTGAGCCTCTGTCTTTGGGAGTCTTTAGCTCACAGTGATTTTCTCACAGAAGACATTGTGAGAAGTAACAGTAGGAAAAACAGAGGTGTGTGAATAATAAAATTAATGGCCAAATGCTTCATTTTCAGGGCCCTGCAATTGTGCATCCTGCCTTCCTGTCACACTGTCATGGTTTACTGAGAGCCATCCTTATCATTATTAGCAACACGTGCTTTTCTTACTGTGACTAATCAAAATGTCTGCTGGAAAAAGGAGCCTGTGTTTCAGTCATGCAAATATTTGACAGGCTAAATTACCTTGTTCAAACTCTGTGTCTCTTAACGCACATTTCCCATTAATGTACACCCATTCAACCAAAAAAAACCTCACCATCTCACTTCGGGTGCTGTCTAAAATAAAATCTGATAATGATTGACGGTACTATTTTGTGAGTCACAGTGACAATTTAGACATGGAAGCGGGAAGACGAAATGTGCAGGAGCACCATCAAACAAATCTTACATCAAACACTGACCAGTTATATAACCCTCCAATTATTTTATGTAACTGTGATTTTTCAGGCTCCTCCTCTTCGCTCTGATACCCAGGCATTCTCCCATCTGTGGATACTGAGCACTGCCACCATATATATTACATGTTTACTGTGCTTACTGTATACGCGCTTCAAAAGGTCTGCAGCGACGTGGAAGATGAGGCAGCACTGGCAAAAGAAATAAAGAAGACAAGCTTTAGTTAAACTGCTATATTGAACGACATTTTTTCATAACGTTAACGCTCTTTGACTCTTCCTTGGCAAATACTGCAGGTCTAACTGTATTTGTTGTGTTCAAAAAGCTTCTGTTTGTCTTAAGCACATCACTCTATTACTTTTCAGCGTCTGTGTTGTGTTTCCATACATAAGCACAATGGGAGATTTGAAAAAGTACGTAAGCAATATATTTCCCTACATTTTAAAACATGTATAGTTATGATCATAATTTTCTAAATACCACTGTGTAATTATGAAGGCATAGAGCTTTTCTTTAACTTTCTTTGCAACAAACTGAGATGACTGGTTTGTTTCACATTGATTTGGTTTTGATGTAATTTATGTAATATTACGTTATGTGTGATGGTGAAAATGTAACTGTGTTTATGTGTGTGGTGTCAGTGCAAACATATGTTGAATGTGTGTTTTCCATATGAACTCAAGGAAGCACAGGCGTTGCCATGGTAACAGCTTTTCAGCATCCAAATGAACAATTATATGTCTACGAAAACATTCTCATCTTTATCTCATCTTAGGATCCACTGAGTCGAAACTTCATATAGGCTTCATAAGAAAGATGAAAAATATAAAGTAAAATAATATATTTTTTAGCATATTATTGTATTATTATTATAATTATATAATTATTATTATTATATGGTATTCAAGCTTGATGAAACTGCTTCATGGTCATGGATGTCTGTGTGGTTGTTGATGAATAACATTCTTTACTGTGGATATAATAGACTTATTTAAACAACACATTTGTTTTCTGTCTGCCACATTGAGTGGTCAGTCAACTCAGTGGCTATATAGTCACAGTTAAAGGAGAGTGTGCTGACCACAGTTCGGTCGGACCATCACAACAAAATGTCATCTCATGAAAATGGAGGTGAACCGACAGACAATTTAATAAATTTGCCTCCAACACAGGGCTGCAGTTAACAGCACAATATTGACAGTGAGAGGAAAATTAAGAGTGACAGAGACACAAAGGCAATGTCAAATCAAGGTGACAGCTCAAAAAAGAATGGCCTTAAAATGATGCAAAACATCAGCAACTGTCGGACTCATCTTTTATGTAGGATATCTCTATAAATCAAGACAAAAACTGCTGCTTCACCCTGAGTGACAACTATCAGATAAAAACCAGATGTGCTTGATCCACTGGAGTCGTCACTCGTCTTATTGGTAGACATCGGGTGGTCACATTACTATCCATTATCTCGCTGCATTACACAGTCAAACAAAGCGTCAGGTCATGTGCCTTGGAACCCAAACACAGAAACCGATCACTATGCCGTCATGACACTTGAGAGTTTTCACACTTCCACTTTGGAGACAGAGTGTAATGCGTGCACGTGTGTGTGTGTGTGTGTGTGTAGGTGTGTGAGTGTGTGTGTGTGTGTGTGTGTGTGTGTGTGTGTGTGTGTGTGTGTTTAAAGTTAGAGATGGAGTGTGTGTGCTTCCCTGTGTATTTGCAATCTACATCTGTCAGCCCACTAACATTAGTACCTGCACGGGAAAATCAGGTGAGAGTTCAGCACAGATGAACTCACTGACTGGTGAGGAGGAACATGTCATGGCTGACTCAATGCTCTCAGCTCTGTGTACAAACAGACAAGACCTCTGCTTGATTTTTAGCCTAGAAAGCCTCATTGTGTGAATCCCCAAAGAGTTCAGTATCAAATTAATACAAAGAGACATAATGAAAGAAATAATTACTGTAATATTTTATGTGAAATCTACAAATGACAAACAATTTGTGAAATAATTAAGGAAATTATTGAAAATGAACTCATTATTATGACATTTTTTTCCGTTAATCTTATCCTGGTTTCAGAATCCTGGATTTGCTCCAACAGAAACTGTAGCTAGTCCAGGTTTCTGAACATCTCCTGTTGGCGTTGAACATAGAGGCTGAGCTGGTGAGACAGTAAGACACAGGTGCACACAGGTGCTGCCGTTAATGATTTCCAGTTTGTAATTCATTGAGCTTGTATTAATTAATACTATTTCTTCATTATACAACAATAACCTGAATACCATCTGCTCCGTTTCCCCAAGTATGTGGAATTATTAAAAAAAAAAAAAAGTGGTTTGACTAAAATGGTAAATTATGGATAATGATAATAATTCACAAAAAAAAAAAGATAAAATAGGGAAAAATGTCAGTATATTAGCAGTGGCTTCCCACAATACACAGTCGCAGTGACGCAAAGTCCAACAAGGTTGTTGATGCCTTAAGTTATCTGCAGTGCTTGAAGAATGTGTTCACCTTCAAGAAGGCCTTGAGAGGCACAATGCAAAAACCTCAGGCCTTCAAAACAATAGATGGGAAGATATGTTTATCTTGCACTGGGCAGAATATGCCTGGAGATGGAAAACAGACTCAGAAATTTGTTTAGTAATTCTTGGTAGATCTCCTTGGGATTTATTATTCAACGTACCCCCAAGGTAGCTTGTTGCATAAGATATTAATAGATGAGTGGGTCGTTGATCTCACTTCAAATTTGTAATAATCTTGACCTTACAGGATATTTAAGTTGGATGATAAAAGTCTCGTCTCTTCTCCCCTTGTTAATGATCAGCAGTTGGGAGTCAACCATAAGAATACAAAAGAGTCACAGGTGTTTTTTTTTTTTTTGCCACCATATTTCCATTCCTACTTCACTCACCTCTTTGAACCACCAACCTGTCAGCATTACTACTTCCATGTAGCCACAATAGACGCAAACGGCACAACAAAATGTTTGAGACTTCAGCTGTTGGGTAGGTCATCTATATGTCATGGGAGTAGTTTGAGCAAGTCGACCCCCCCCCCCCCCCCATCTTATTTTCATTACCTCTGCAAAGGACTCCACAGATAGCCATTCTAGTTTTCATTATAAAATACAAGCAAGGTTAAATGTTAATCTAACTTAACTATCTTCTGGACTTCTGGACATAATTTGATTTAAGCCGGTTGCAGAGTGAAAATTAAGTTTCTGTTTCTATTAAACTTTATCATAGTAATTAAAATGGATATAATTGTTTAACTGGTAGTGGTAGGCTAATCAAAAGAAAGAGGAAGAACTCCTATGCCATTAAGCCTAGCGTTTCCTAATCATATAAATATGCTTCTGAATAAATTAAAAATATTCCTGTTATCACAGAAAAAAACATGTCAGTTTGCTATGTGCTTCTGATTTAGTAGTTTGTGGTGTTGATTAATCTGTGTGTTTATCCATTAAGACTTTAAACATTAGCATTCTGTGCTAAGACAAGGCAAAGACAAGTGTCATTAACTATATAATTATGTGGGGTTACAGATTATGTTAGGAGAGAAGAATGTAGAATAACAACTAGTATGACATCTGAGTTTGTTTGTCCGATATTTTTTTCTATGGTAAGCTTTCAAACCATTCAAGGGTCATGTTACTACAATGACTATAGCTTTAACCTGCTTATGCCAAAACAATGCTGTTCCTTTATTTCCAAGTCTATTAAATGGATCATCGGCTGATAAAGATCCTGAACATTTTGCCTTGGACATGAAGCGTGCACTGCTAAATGATAATAATATTTATTTCAGGAAAGTACATGGTGCCAGATCTCCCCCCAGCTTGTTCGATGACCATGTCTGGTCCACGTATTTGAAAAAACAAGAACACTTATATATAATATAATGACAGTGGAATGTCAGTGAGGTACAGAGAAGCTGCTCTTGTCTTGTTTTATAAGTTTAATATAGCAATGCCTCAATACGTAACAGCTTTCACCAAGGAAACTAAAAAAAAAACATGTAATTGATTCTCCAGCTAGAAACCAGCAAACCACGGTTCACATAAAAAGGGTGTTTGCTGCAGACTGGTCCCTGATGCTTTGGACAACAAATGAGGGCAGGCTTGGGGACATTTAACCTCACAGTAATGACCACAAAGGAGCATCAGGATGTCTGCAGTGCTCTTTGAGGATGTGGGAAGCTTCCATAATTTCATTTTAAAATAGTTTCATGGGGCCAGTGGCTGAAATGGTGACTGATGACGAGACTGAACAAAAAGAACTTATGTGTGAATATATCATCTTCACAGCATAGAGATGGGATAGTCACACAAATTCACAAGGTGTTTTTGGAATATCGGCTTGAGTTAACGCAGGTAGGGTTTCTGTTAATAAACACATGTACAGTATGTTTCTCCACTTCCTGTCAGGTATCTCCTGGCTGTGTAATTTACATTGTGTGTGAGTTCATTGGAGGGTTCTGTTAGCAGTGGGCACTGTACATCATACATACTTGTTATTTCACCCAAACCCAAAAATAAATACCTGCTGCTTCTCAATGCTCCTTACCCAGCTGCCCCTCCTCCCCCCGTTCAGTGCCACAGGTTGCATAACGAAGTCCTTGGACACCCAGTCCAAAATGTTTTTAGTTTCATCATGGGATGTTCTGAATGTGTTGAATACGTGCAAACGCATATAAGAAACTACGAGCGTGTATGATGATTGTATGACTGTCTCCCACCTCACTGGCAGCTCTGTAGACTTCTGATGCACATAAAGACTCCTCTTCTGTCATCACTAACCTTGACACAGAAAAAAAAGGATGCCAGTGTTGACTTGTCACTTATTTGTTGACAATGAAAAAGAAATGATGGAGGAGAGTAGTCTCTATTGATTGCTGCTGATTCAATTCTTAGAACATGTAGCGTTATACTGTAGCAATATAATAACACAGAGTAATGTGCAGGGTATTAAAAAACTGAAACATGACTAAGGCAAGAAACATTTGAAAACAGGTGTTAGATGGCAGGTGTTTCTTTTTAAATATCTCCATTTAGAAAACCCTGTCGACACACACAGGTCGAGCCTTATAACTCATAATGATATAAAGCTTCCTCAGACATAGAGAACACCTTCTTGTGCAGCGAGGTGTAACGAGACCGGTCGCCACCGGCTAACCGCTGTTGTTCCTGCCCCCTCCGCCACCACCACCACACCTCTCATTATCCAGGACATGATGTTCCAGTGCCAAAGGACAATGTCAGAGGACCTGTAGCCGCCGCCAAACTTAGGAGGGAGGAGGTTTGAACACACACTCGTGAGAGCGACCGGCATGTGCACTCTCGTTCCTTCTAAAGTCACAAAGCCAACCAATGAAAAGGATGGATTAGGACAAACAAAAAGAAATTAGCAGGCTGGTGTTAGTGGGCATTTGAGAGTACTTCTTATTGACATGCATGTGAAGTGGTATCTGTATTTACAGAATGAGATGCGTTTGATTAAGAATTTAAAAAAAAAACATATTACAACAAGGAATAAATAGAAAGGTTTATTTATTGTCACCAATTTCCACCATTTGCATGTTTCCTTGTAGACAGACGCTGACAAATGCAGGACAAAGCAATATCAAGCTGTCTCCCTAATCACACGTGCTGTAGAGCAATGCCTTGAGGCCCAAATCATTAAATAATACAAACCCAATTTGTATCAACGCTCGGCTTAGACCAGCCAAAGTGGAACAACTGTGAAGCAGCAGCTGGTTGTGGAACTTCTGGCCTTTCATTTTAAAATAATTCACACAGCTACAGTCTCCACGGGGAAGAATACGTCCAAAAATGTGCTGCTAGACAGCTCCCTGGTCCAGGCCATTATACATGTGTCAAGCTGTTTCTTGTGTGAGACGGATGATGGAGCCGTCTGCAGCATCAGACCTTGGCATTTGCATCTATGTCGGGCAATGTTACCGTCACTGTTCATCCCCAAAAATAATGAGAACGGTCCATCAAAGTCATGCTAATGTATCCTGAAACTCTCCTGTAGCGAATGTAGGAAACAATTTTGGCTTCTAAGGTGTGGCTGCTAGATATGTGGTGTACAAATCAGCCAATTAAATTCTACTGTTTCTTGCGTGAATAAAATAAGAATTTGTACAATCCTATTCTACTCAATTCACACAAACTTAATGGCATTAATAGCCTACTGTGGCAATTGACTTTGTCTTTATTCCATAGGCAAACAAAGTGTACAGATCCTGTGTCTGTTCAGACTCCATCATCCCCTCCACTGGAGAGCAGAGCCCTTAAATTGCCCACTTAGCTCAGCTGTAAAAAAAAACAAATGACTTTACAGCATGGTGCAGGGTTTCTGGGTCAGCCTCTATAACAGTTTAAAGTGCACCTGTAGTGTATATATGCCACAGAAGAAGAACAGAACAGAACTCATTTGAGACACTCCCTAATTAGTAATTATTAGGAGTTGTTTGTTTTGCATTATAAGTTCCTGCATGCAGTGCAAACTCATATTCTAAGTATAAACCTTTGGCCTTTTAACCCTAGTACATATTGGCAGCACCAGAGCAACAAAGTGTGACGGCTTAATTTTCTCCTCCACATCCCATGACTGATGGGCCGTTCTGCCACTCGTACACACCCGACTGATTAAATACTGACACAAACCACACTTCAAAATATACATACCTGGCTCTCTTTCCCAGGTACTGCATGCTAATGTCAGAATGCTGTTACTCCTCTCAGTTTATTTATGTAATGTACTGGCTTATCAAACATTGTTATGTAACTTAAGTAAATGTCCTCAGGTGGCATCTCCTGAAACTTGATCATTCTTCTGTGCTGGTATTGGAAACTGGAGATAGACATACCATACAGGATACACATGCCTCTCTCATTTCAGAGTTCTTTTTTGATAAGACACTCGTGAGCAGTGGACTGAAATCATAATTAATCGACGGAGCACTGGGACCTGAGAGAGCGCCCTTCCTCTGTGACCAAATAAAAGACTTTGTGCTCTGAGAACAGCTCGTTCCTCCCATTATGACAGTCAGTCATCATCATACACCAACACCTCTGAGCCAGGGAGAGCAGCCAGCAGCTCAATAGTGCACTACAGCCCATGAAAAAGCCAGCTCCTGGGGAAAAACTCCTAACAGCTACCATTATACACACAATTGCATACATAAAACTGGTTTTAAAAATGTAGCTTACTTTTCATTAAAGTATGAATGGAAAATCTTTCAATAAAACTTCAATATAGTACAGAAAAGCACAGGGAAATTTGGAAATTGAACCAGGCCATGCTTGCGCCTCTGTGACGTTGTACTTAGGCACAGTATTGCTTTGAGCTAAATGCTAACAGGCTCAAAATGACTGATGTTTAGCCGGTACAATGTTTACCATGTTCAGCATCTTACTTAGCATGCTAACATTTGTTACTAAACACAAAGTACAGCTGTGGCTCAAGTGAATGTTGATAGTTTTGCAGGTAATTTGTCATAAAAATTGAGGGTATTGTATTCAACAAATTTGATGATGAGTTGATGATGGTGCTACATTAAAAGTTAAGGGATCGCCAAAGTTATTATAATTCATCCTGAAGAGAACATGAATGTCTGTACTACATGTAACGGCGATCCATCTGATAGTTACTGGGGGCTGGACCAAAGTGGTGGCCTGACCAAGGGAGAGTCACTGCTCGCTGCTAGCATGGATAAAATATTGAACAGCAAATGAATGCACAATCCACACATTAATGTCGTCTGATAAAAAATGACTGAAAATGAATGGCAGCAAGTTTAATGTGGCTTAAAATAAATTTAACTCAGCAAAAGTGGTGAGATCATCAGGCTCTTTTTTAGAATTTTTCCCATTTGGGTTTTCATTTAATTTAAAGCGACACTAATCAATATTTCTATATTAACAATGGATCATATTACTATGTGTAATATTAAATGAGTCACCCATATTGAAGAACATACAGATACTTATCACCTATTTATCACCTTCATCAAGTGGACGGAAACATAACTCCAAATTAATGCTCATATTGCTCCATGTCGGTTAAATGTTAAAATAGGCAATTCTTTGCTAACAGGTTTGCTACAACAGCTTTATAAGGAGATAATATGTCATTTTTTTGTTCACAGATAATTCCACAAACTGCAAGTGGTCCAAAAAGAAATCTATTGTAGCTGCTTTAAAAAATAATATTAAATTCATTTTCTTTTACACTAGAGGTCTCACCCATCCCTCTTTGTATTTTCATTCCTTGTAGCTATTTTCACATTATCCTTGTTGAATGACCTGACCTGTAACAGAACTATACAGATAAGAATGGGCAGATGAGAGAAAATGAAATATATATAGGTTCCCTTGCTGTTACTGACTTGCTCCTGTGTTTAATGAAGTGAAGAACCTGAGAGATGGAGCTGAATTGCTCAGGGGCCTTGAGCTTTAGTTTCAGGCTAGTTTTGTCTCCAGAGAGGGGGGGGGGTGCAGGCCTGGTCAAGACAGAGGTCAGGAACTCCAGAGTTAACATCCCCGAGTCCCTTGCTGAGAGTTTAGAGAGTGCAGCACACAACAGTAACATCAGGAGATAAGGAGACATCAGACATAAATTGAGAGGCCTATTCAGCAGAAAATCAGATTTACACACACTTGTAACAGAATAACAAACATAACACAGAGCGAAAATTGTTGAAATGTACAATCTTGGCCCAGATATGGTTGAATCTAACCTGTACAGGCGGAGAAGAACCCAATTGTAGACATCGGCACGTTCCACAATTTACGGCAATGAAATAATTAACCAGTATACCCCATTACTGCCCATTACCATTCCCCAGCGTGAACAGTTGGACTCAGTAATGAATGACAGCACTAATTAGGAGAACATTTCTACTAGCTTTCAGGTAATGGATTCTCTGGTATCATAGCAACAAGTGACAAAGTCTGGGCTCAGGGAGCATGTGAGAGATGCGAGTATGATAATGATAACTGTAATATATTATTTTTTACTTTGTCTGTAGACCATTCATCTTCCCACACAGTAGACATTTGAGTCACTGCAGCACTGGGAAAACAATGATACTGAGCACGCACTTTTTACATTTTTTGGGTAACGTGGGTTACATAATTTTAATGCAAAAGATGATTTGTCTAAACATGTATTTTATATACAACAAGGTTGTGATTAACACACTGTAATGAAGATAGTTGCGTCAAACCTGTGCAAAACTGTGACTCACTTGTTGAGAGTGCAGGAACAGAAGCGTCTTCAGTCTCTGACATGTGAGTTGAGTTTCAGACGATGACAAAGAGATGTCTCCCTTTGACATCATGTGTCACAAGTGCAAATAAAACCAGCAAGTGCAAGAGAGTTCTCTACTGAGACTAAATGTACTCTGAAAAAAGGAAGAAAATGGAGATCAGCCTGCAAATAACATATTTGTGCATGAAATAAAATGGCAAATGTGTCAAATAGGAATGGTTTTATTTTTTAATAATGAATTAGATTTTATGCTTTTTCCTTTTTGCAGAGTGTATAATGCTATAGGCATGAACATTCATGCTGTCAAGTGACTGCATTGATTCTCCCCTGGTGGAAAGTGAGATCCTTTATATTCAACTTAACAGCCTTGCAGGGATCAAATAGCATTTCACTTTGGACCTCAACAGCAAATTATTGGCATATTGTTCTTGTCTGGGCGGTCCACTAAGAACTGTTCTGAATATATGACCTTTTAATGATGACAACCAAAATGACTGCAACAGCAGTTACGTCACTCAAACTAAACCGACTGAACTTGCTTGTGGGTGCATTTTACGCAGAAATGGTTCGCTACTCATTTTATCAACAACTGGATTTGATTAAAACTAATTCACCAAAATTGCTGTCATGTAATTATTTAACATGTACACTTAACAAATTATTCAAATTTCTCCCTGTAAAATGCAAAAGTGCCTTTGATTTTAAAATCTGCTGAAGAGGCTTCCCGTCATTAACAAAAAAAAGAAAAAGAAAGGTCTATTTCTTGGTTCTTCTGGAACTTTCACCTAGATCACACGTTCAACTACTTCCTCTGAGGTAAAGAATTAACTTCAATAAATTCAATATTCATATAAAGGTAGACATCATCCATGTGGATTTTTGTCAAAAATATCTAATTTCATATTTTATAACTGACACTAATGACCAATTGGTTATGCATAAGAATGTTTAAACAGGTTCAACATTCATTGTGTCACTTTTAGTGTCTCTTCTTTTTTTTTAAATAATAAATTGTCTTTGTTTTCTTTTGGTAAATTATTCTGATATAAAAACCTTCCCCTTCATGACCTTTTTTCTAGACTTCTGTTCTGTGGTTGCAGTCCCACCTGAAATGCAGTCCAAAAGCCTTAAGTTTGTTGCTTTTTTGATTAAAGCTTTCACTGTAGTTCCCTTTAATGATCTGAAAATCAATTTTAAAGCAAGTGTTGATGCTCATTGTAATGTAATGTGATGGAAATGTTTTCTGCACCGCACACAGATCAACTTAAAGTAAAATCACTGCTGTCACCAATTTTTTTCCTCTTACTCTACTTGATTTGCATCAGAGTCTCTGATTGGCTGCTTCAGTTGAGAGCAGAAGGGGGCAGGTACTTTGTGTGAACATAAATACAGCGTGCAGCCTCACAGGCACACTCACATGCATCTGCTACTATCATCATCCTCTTCATCACAGCTCCATCCAGTTCCATCACTGCCATCAAAACCATTTTCAGACAAGTAGAGAAGAGGAGAATAAAGACAAACGACAGAAGAGATTCTTTCAGTTTTAGAAGAGAAGACCAACAGATACCCACCATGTCTTTCAAAGTCAAGGAGAAGACAGAAGTGCGCCTGGTGTTTCTGGGAGCGGCTGGAGTGGGGAAGACGGCCCTCATCCAACGCTTCCTCAAAGACACCTTTGAGCCCAAACACCGGCGCACAGTGGAGGAGCTCCACAGGAAAGAGTATGAGGTGGGGGGCATCAAAGTCACCATCAACATCATAGACACCAGTGGCAGCTACTCCTTCCCAGCCATGCGCAAGCTCTCCATTCAGAACAGCGATGCCTTCGCCCTGGTCTACGCCGTGGATGACCCTGAATCCCTGGACGCAGTCAAGAGTCTGCGAGAGGAGATCCTGGAGGTCAAAGAGGACAAGTACACGCCTATTGTGGTGATAGGCAACAAGATTGACCGTCACAATGAGCGCCAGGTGTCCAGCAAGGACGTGCTGTCCACAGTGGAGCTGGACTGGAACCACAGCTTCATGGAGTCCTCGGCCAAAAACAACATCAACGTGCTGGAGGCTTTCAAGGAGCTGCTCCTGCAGGCCAACCTGCCCAGTCGGCTCAGTCCGGCACTGTGCCGGAGACGGGAAACCTTCCCCAAGGAGAGCAACAAACGACCTCCTATGAACAAGACCAACAGCTGCCTCATCTCATAATGATGTGGCGCTGCTCAGAGGGCAACAACACAAAAAGAGACTGAGAGAAGATGAGAAAAATGTGCACAAAAGAGAGCGAAAGAGCTTTGTTGGTGGGGAGCTGACTGGACAGAAACAAACCAAGAGACAGTATTAAAGACTCAAAAGAAACACTGAGTTAATGAACTATGTCCTCCTCATCAGTCTTGTACGTACTGCATCCAACCCCACGGCAGCACTGGAGGCACAGAGATGCTACAATGAAGACAAACATGTTGAAAACAGACACCACCTTGAAGACCCAAAAGAATGTGGCTGGACTGCTTGAACAGTGGCAGAATGAATTGCTGCACACACACTACTTAGTCTGAATGTCAAAAATGATGCTGTAATAAACAGTGACAGTGTAGAAACAGTATCATGTATCATAAGCTCAGTTTTCACTCAAATCTCAGTGTATGTGATGTTTCATTTTGGGGTTTCGTGTTACTGGTGTTTTAAAGAAGTGCAATAACTGTGAAGTCATGGGTATTTATGCAAAAGTCTGTTTGTGTCTTTGTATCTTTGTATGATGGATTTATGACTCAAGTGAACAACAGAAGTCCTTCACCTTGAAACTGTTTATATTTTTGATAGTGACACATCAGGCATTATGTTGTATAATCTTGTGTAGCCTGTTCTGCAGCTCTGAACTGCTGCTTTGCATAACCTCATTATGCATGTGTAAATTATTATTTTGAATAACACAATGTACATTTACTGTTGTTTCTCTCTTTGTCTGACTAATTAATGATCTTTCAATGGGAGTTTTCCTTATTGTTTAACTGACGGTTTGTATTGGTTAGTGGTGAAGATCTCTTTTTGTCTGCGCCAAATGTTTTCTATTCACCATGAAACCAAATCAAACCACTCTTTATGAATTAATTAGCTACTTTCACTGTTGGGATGTTTCTTTATGTCAAAGAACAGGCAGAGATGTGGTGGTAAGAGTGGGGGAAGTCATAGATATTAAATATTGTTTTTTAGTTTCTTTTAATAATGGTAGTGATGGGGAAAATGACTTTGTTACATGGGCCACTTTAAAATCTCACTCGTCTGAGAAAAGTCTTTAAAATTGTCTTTGAGTAGAGTTTAGGGACACAATGTTCTTATTTTAACCTTCTATAAATAAAATGTGACTATATTACATCTGACTTTCAATTCATTTCTCTTTCGTAAAAATTATTTTTAAAACATACTGCATGAGTTGTCTATTATTAGAGTTATTCTGTCACAGCATACACAGATATTTTTGATGTTAAAAGCATATTAAATTCCTGTAATTCCACTCCAACTTGTATTGTGTCAACAAACTGATAATCTCTTTCTCTTCTTCTCTAACCAGAAATGTATGTTTTTTTGTTTTGTTTTTTAAATAAAACAGACCTGTCTACAATTCAAGGTGATTGGAGCTCCCTGGAAAGTGGTATCAACACTGAGTGACTTCTGAAGGTGAAATAAAGTAAACCATGGACGTGTTGCAGTGGTCTAACACACACGATCTCAAGTCCATGAGTTTTCTACACTGTGTTGTATTGCCCTCTGGTGGTCATTATGCACCAACAATGAATGCTCACTGTAGGTCAGTGGTTCTCAAACTTTTTCTGACATGCATTAGCTATTGAAAATGAATTCTGATATCTACTGAATACTACATGACCGTCTAATGAGCTGTGTCTGTTTAGTACAGACAAATTGTCATGCAGGAGGAGAGGCTGCAGGTTTTCATTTCAACGTAACAGGCCTGGGGAAGAAACTAAAAACTTAAATATTGATGATGATGATGATGATGATGAGGTGAAGGGCTGGCACACCCCTCTCTTCCTCACGATTTACATCACAATAAATTTGTGATGTAAAGGGATATGCAATCATGAAAAATACTTCCCACCTGCCATACTGTACACACGAATATGATGATCAGTTAATCTGTTATGACATTTTTCATGTTCTCTAAATTCTCTATGAAGTTATGTATGCGCTGATAAATAGCTTGCAAAATTTCCCCAACTGTTGAAAGGCCACATAGGACCAGAAAGGGAGAGAAAAAGGTGTGCTTCCTCTTTCCAAAAACGTTCAGAGACAAGGTGCATTGTTTCCCCAGAATCAGACAAGGAAGTGACCAGTGACTATCAAATGTCTGGTTCCTCTTTGTGTCCTGTTTAAACTCACAGCTGTCCTCAGCTGGTCCACAGCCACACACTAACTCGTCTTTTTGGCGCATGGACGGAGACACAGAGGGGAAGACGGTCCTTTTTAAAACTCAGGTGCGAACTATAAACTTTTCATTCAGGGTGTAGTGAGCACAGATATACTCAGTTTTAAATAGGCCTTACAAATTTGAACCATTTCAACAACTTTGTCTCCACACTGAACGTAGAAAGAAGATTAGATTGAGCCTAATTCAGCATTATGAAAATGCTTTAGTCTCCTTCCATGAATGATGAGTGTTTGTGAGTTTGTCTCCGCTCCTAGACTTGGTCAAAGCTCCTCAGTGTTGGATTGATGCCTGAGAAGTCTTGAACAAGTACAGGATCTCTGACTATCACTACATCGAGTGTTTGTCTGAAGACATGCTACCTGTTACAAAATAACTGGTAACTGGTAAGCTGCATGAAAGGTTTGAGGAATCATATATGCATTTAAATTTTTCTTTAATTATCTTTAATTAGATTCTGCACTGAAATGGAAGATTTTGACCTTTCTATATTATAATATTTGAATTATCAGTAGAGGTTATTATTTACAGTGATATTTTAGGAAGGAATACACAATTATATATAATTCAGATTGACTAAATTTGGCTGTCTGCTTAGTGTGAAATACTTCTAGTCTAATATAGACTATACAGAGAGATACATGTTTGGAATACACTTAGAAGAAATATTCAAAGTTAAAACCTAAGAAAGTTTGACTTTCCTCTAGAGACAAGGCACAAGAGGAAACCTTTTTATTTTCATAGACATTGACAAATGCTGTAGAGGCAGACAGAAGGGTATTTGAAGTATACGTCCTTGACATCGTAGATAAGTCAGGGGAAGAGTACATACAGAGAGGACATCATGAAATATGCTAATGACATGTAAAATCTGAGCTGGCATAGCTTCAACGTTTGATACAGACAAGGTCCAACACCAGGGTGTGCATCTTTAGCTGTCAAACACCAAACCATGACACAGTACCTATAACAAAACTAAACCAATGGTAAAAAGCAAAAGGCGTGCAGTACAGCTGTATGGAAGACGTTCTCAACAAACTTTTTTTTTTTTCTTGCAAGAACACAAAAACAAATAAGTGTGCATTGGCTTATAAAGTATATTTCCCTGAGCAAAAGGCTCAATTGGCATAGAAATAAACTTATTTCCCCTTGAGCTTCACTCTGAAATTTACTCAGAGGCCACAATAAGGTGCACATGTTCAAAAGTGTAGGTCCTTACAGGGAGACACCACAGGAATTTAGAGACCAACGTCCAGACCATCCTGATGTTCACATGTTTGTGTCAATTTACTATAAACTGCTGCTCACAATTTTTCAGTTTTTCAGTGCACATGTCCTCTTCCAGACACACATTGGTTTCCATTCACTTTAGTGCTGCATTAAAAAAAAAAGAAAAAAAAAAAACAACTTAAGTAGCCCACCATATTAGATTTTGCCAAAGTCATTACTTCAATGTAATGCACCTGAAAGTATGGATCAATTCGAAGTCTACTGGCCTGGTAGATTCAAGTGAGGAAGACCTGCACTACTGTCATGAACAATGTTGCTCAAAATTCAGATTTAGAAGGAAAAAAATGAGCACATGGACACCTTCTAAGAGGAATGTGAACATGGCTCCACTACCCAGCAGACTTTTCAAATCACTCCAGACTTTCAATCACATCACCAGATAACAGTACTGTAACAATAGCAATAACTTAACCAAACCAAAGCAAATTCCTGCAAGTTTATTCTGGTTTTGAAAAACAACAATAATGTAGAATCTCTGTGATTAGTAGTAAACAGGCTAAAATATGTAGAAAATCAAATGGTCCTGCTTTTAGCTATTTGTGCAACTCACATGCGGTGAGTTGTCACTGTCAGATAACAGATACCATCAGCCTGATAAAATATGCACAGAAATCTAGTTATATAATCTTAAAGTGTCAGTTCACCCAATCACAAAAAAAAAAAAAAAATCATACTTCCTAATTACTGCCAGTCATATGTTGCCATTCACTGTTCTGCTGCCACCACAATATAATGGAAGTAAATTTAATTTGAGGTGAAAATATTTTAAATTCTTGTCTTTGCATAACCCAGATGCCTCACTGTGAACATGGCAGTGTTTCAAATATCATTTTGCCAATTATTTGAGCTAAAAACCAGAGTATTGATGCTGAACACCAAAGGTTTCACTCATCTCCATTGCACTGGGGTAATAGCAGGAATCTCAGAAGCAGATCTCTTAAAACAGCTGTAAATAAAATCTAGCTTCTTGGACAGATATTAGGAGGCACAAGTTGTTACAATTTAGTTGAACTGACCATCTAATAAGAAAGGATGGCCCATTTATTTTTGCAGATGATGAAAGACCTCTTATGCCACATAGGACATTTTACCAAACATTCCCAAAAATGGCGCAAAAAAGCTGCATAAAAATATAGTCTAAGCACCAGTGAGCAGGAGTTCGACCAGTCTTATTAATATGGTCTGAAACATCACAGTGCTATGCAGCCCTGATTGCGAGAGCCAGCAAGAGCATCGGGAAATAGTTTAAAGGGGCTACACGTTTGTTTTTTCTGCGACCGAATGTGGTTTCTTATTGGAAGCAGTCTGTGGTGATGGTCACATACCAAGAGCTTCAGCCATTGCTGTGTTTATAAATACAAGAGGTTATAATATGCCCTCTGACTTGTGCTGCTTCTCCAGGGCAGCTTGGACACTACAGTGATGGGGATCCGAAAGTGATGAGAGAGGGGGCCCGTCTGGACGAGGGCTAGCTAGTTAGCATGCTAATGAAAGAAGTGATAGAAATAGAAGCAAAACAAGAGGGTTGTGTTCCACAGCTGGAGACAGCTCTTGGCAAGTAAACAAATTAAGTTTGATGCTGAACTCGCAACATTTCTTCTAGACTAGTATGTAAACAGCTGTTAATGCTAATGTTGGCAATGTAGCAACAGCAAGAACTTACATATAGCGCCTTTAAATGCACAAACTCCTGTGACTGGAGACATTTTCTCTTTTTCTTTCTTTCTTTTTATCTCTTCTTATATGCAGATGAAGCTCAGTCATTAAAATATGAGGTACTGCAGTGTATGACAAAATATCTTTTTAAATACAAAGCATCTTTTGTTCATGTTGGATTATTAATGAGAACAGCAGGTAGAACCAAGGCTTCAAAATATGACTGAATGCATCAAAGCTCCAAGTCACTTATTTGCTATTTTATCATCCTTATGTGATAAGGACAAGATGCATTTCTCAAATGAATGAAAGAAATATATTTTTACCACTTTTGATAAGAAGATAAATAACTTTGGGTAATTCTTAAACTTCAATTTCTTTAAATTATTTAGGATACATGTGATCCTCACATACACAAGACACTGAACATGGCATTAGCAAGTTTTTACAGGACTGGGAAGAAATGCACCTGCCTTCAGTCACTATCAGACCCACCTCAGGCCTCACTGTCTGACACTGTCTAGTCGTCCACAGTGATGTTGCGGAACAAGTAGGCCATGGACTCTCCATTGTGTATGCGGCGGATAGCCTCAGCCAGAATCATGCTGACATCCACAGTCTTGATTTTGGGACACTGCAGCTTCTGTACTTCATGGGGGACTGTGTTGGTCACCACCACCTGTGGACACATAAACACAGACATTGTGCTTAGACTTAATGAGACGGTTTCTATTTGAATTAAAAAGCAGTCACACTTTAAAAGATAACATGATTTGGTCTTGGTGGGTTTTGGTTTCCACCTCATTCACCTGGGTCATGTGTGAGCTCTCAGGGGTCATGGTCGCATGGCTTCCAAAACTTCATGTGTACACATGACAAATAATTTGTTGATTTTTTTTCATACAAAATATAAAGATGTTTGAAATGGAAGTCTAGAACTCTGTCATAGTTCAGAAATTGACAGTGAATGAAAAGTGCAGCCAAATCAACTGACAAAGTTGTGTTGGAGAGCCAGATTAAGCTAAGCAATGTCAGTAAAAATCAAACAAACTCAGATTAGATTGCAAGTTAATATGTTCTAAAATATCAATTACTTCAAATCAATGGAAGACAAACTAAACGTCAACTATTTGTTTGCTGAGCACTGCCTTAGGAGGAAATACAAATTTGAAACTAATAGAAATAGAAATGCAACTTTTGGATATAGTGATCATTTCATGTATTAACAAGTCATCTGCGCAACTCTCCATTACAAGGATGTATCGCATTTGACATTATTTATAAAATGACAGATGAGTCAATGAACAAGCAAATTTTGCTGGTTTCCAATAGATTCTTCAGTTTCTCTTCCCTTGTCACATCTCATTCAGCTTCCTTATTGACATTTAATAGAGCAGGTACGACACAGAGGATTTTCCTTCAAACAAACATACATTTTATTGATTGGACATGATTGAAAACAACTAGTTCAGGTGTCCTCACCTCATCAATGGCAGATTCTTCTATGAGGCGGGGAGCATCAGCAGACAGTAAACCATGTGTGGCCATGATATAAATTTTATAGGCTCCTCTCTCTTTCAGGATCTCTGCAGCTGCGACAAAGTCTCCTACATCATCTATAATGTCATCCTGGAGAAACACAGAAAAAAGAAAAATACAATCTGTACCTAAGGCTTAACGATTATGCCCCACTCTCTTTCTCTTCAGTAATTTCTCTTTCATGGTTTCTCTGACTAATTTATCTGCATATCCAATAGTCACTCACAGCAGCATAATTTGGATTTTTACTATCTTGTTGGATATTTTATCTGATTCTACTTCTACTTCTTCTCCTGGTTATAAAAGATTAATGGGAGGTAAAGGGAGGCCAGCTCTCCTGTTTTCCAGATTTTGTTTTGGTTAGGTTCAGTTCATCCTTTACAGTATAATTTGGTAGTTTAGGACCATGGCAAGAACACATGAAGAAGACTATGTAATATTTGCTGAAGAGCAGCCAAGTGCCAAAACACAGTGTCAAAAAGTCAGTGAATTGATTCAAAAGAGGTTTTATTGCTTATGATTTTAACTTTTCATAGGTCAAAAGGAAGAAAGCGTTATTACATATTTCAAAAATGACATTGTCTCGGTAGCAGATCAATGAATTTGACCACTTATAGTGAATACCACTTGAAATGCTGTAGACGACAGCTCAACAATCTAACCAACACAAAGTGCAGACACAGTGCTTCTGCTATATCTTTGCAGAATCTTACCACAATGATGGCAATTCTCCCTCCCACGTCTCCGACAACGGTAATGGGAGGTTTCTCCTTGGCCATCATTACTGAAAAGGAAAGCAGAACATGTTACCTGAGAGAGCACATTAAAGAGGTTATGTCTACTACATTTAATCTAATCAAAAAGAAATCTCAGTAGATTGGGTAAAATGGGTTGAGAAAATGTTTTGCAATTTAGGAAAATCTACACCCCAAAATCATGGGGTTGTTATTGAATAATGTTATTTGTATAAATTCTGTTAGAGTAATACAATGCTTTATTGAATTTAAAATGGCAATCAAAAGCCAGTAATTTGTTTTGAATATTTCCCCCCATTCTACCCCACCTACCCCGAGGGGATTAAACAGAAATGCTAGACTTAGTAAAGCACATGCCATGCAAAAAAATCAAATGACAGGGTTTTCTGCCCAGGATACCCAATCAGAAGGCAATGTATAACTGCCTGCACACACAGCCTCAGGCCTGGGCTGTTGCAGGCTCATGGCAGCAGTCTGCATATGAACCAATATGCACCAGACAGTCTTATTTCACACGGGACAACAGTGGCTGACAAGCACTGATGAGGGTTTCTTCATACACATTTGCCAATGATCTGGGGTCAGTCCTCAGTCGAACATCACTGGTGCCAGCGGCTACTTTTACATGCACACAATAATCAGAATACATCTCACGTACCAGTCTCAGGAAATGCAACAACTGCATTTTTTTTAACCGCACAAGATATAATTTTTAAATCACTCATATCAGCGCAGCTTCATTTGTCATTATGAAAACTTCTGAGCAAGGTTGCTCGCCATCATCACAATATGGGGTCTATACATCTAGTAATGCGATTCTGTCCATCCCCAGGCTATGAGCAGCTTCACTTAATTCTGCCAAACTGCACTGGTGTCAGGATATCCTGGCAATTTCAGTAGCTTAAACAGTACTATGCAAGTAGATAAACTATCATAAGAAAGATTAAAGAGAGCCATTAAAATGTAACAACATGTTGACGCCAACATGAAAGTGCTCCACCTTGTGGTAGATGTAATAATATGACATATGCATATAACCTGCAACTAAAATAAATGATTGTTAACTGAAGCATCAAAATGAAACTGGGGTTTGATTTGAAGCCGTTGGTATACAACCCAATTTAAAGGATGCATTTTAAGTATTGGTGTGCATGTAAATGTGGTCATTCAAAGGGTACAAGGAAACAATCAACTGGTAAACAATCAGCCAGCAAAGCCGATTGTGAAGGAAAAAGTATAACGAAGCAGAGAAAGGAGGAGCATGCCTTGCAGAACACTTTGCTGAATACCGTGAGTCCCACAGCATCAGAAAACCTGGCAGAGTCACATTCAGACTTCTAAAACAGCAAAAGCCACGTTGTTAGCAGTACACACACTTCTCAAAATTATGTTGTCTTCACAGCTTGCTGAGATACTGCAACAAGCTACCTGAGAAATGTTTGGTCAGATATCTTCAAAGTTAATTTAAGATGTCTTTTTTTTTTTTTTTTTTTTTTAAATAAAGAAAACCCGTTAATCAACATTCCTGTGATGGATTTGAAAATCATAATGGAGTTCATTGGCAAATTTTAAC